>NC_081162.1:27331685-27662935 GCF_012432095.1 Onychostoma macrolepis
TATCACTACACTTATACAAATGAGTGTTTTCTTGTTTATTAGTTGTAATTAGTGTAAATATATCTGTTCAGGTTTAATTCAGTCACCCTAAATGAGATTCATAATGTTTTAGTGCCTGATAAACATTGTTCTGATTGCATAAATGAAATGAGATCATCCGATAGAGTAGATGTAATAGAGTACGTCTGAGCTCTTTAAATGGTCCAGCAGGCTGTAAATGACCGCTAAAGCTGACCTGAGTTTGGTCCTCCACAGGTGGATGATTTATCCCGGCAGCTAAAGGTCTGTCTGTCTCTGTATTAGACATTAGCGCATGTAGAGTACAGATTCATAACAGGTTTCTGAATAGTTTGCTTGATTACCCACAGTGCACTGCTCTGTAGCTGTAATAAGCCTGTTTGTTTGTTTGTGTGAGTGCATCTTTGAGAACATAAAAGGAAGCTAATTATTATAAGAAGGAGAATTATTGAGAAGTGGTCGAGCGTCAGTCCTCATATGAACCATAATCATTTATGACTGTTACCAAGACAACCTTCTCAAACTAAATTAGTATTCTTTAATATTCATACTACAAGTCAGACGCTCATTACAGATGCAGTACATCAATTTGACCTGCAGATGGCAGCAAAAACACTCTTACGTTAAACTCTGCAAAGCCTAATATGAAATATCAGCCGGAAAAATCTTTTTAATTTATTTTTTTATTTTTTTATGGGACATACATTGAACCTTTAGACAAAATCATAAAACAAAAATAAAATTTTGCACGTTTTATGTTGAGTGCCATATTTAATACATCAGGCTTTTATGGCTCATATAATCTGATATAGTGAGAATATGTCAGGAAAAAACAGCTCATTTATATTCAGAGACTCAAACTGAGCAAAAACATGTAATTTGCTGTAGATGCTGATATTTATATGGACAAAAAGTGATGAAATTCTGGTGCTTGTAATGTAAATCAATTTATTTTTATGTACTCTATTTTCATTTTAATTAAAGTTTGTGTTTTTGTTGTTTTTATTATTTTTTTAAATAATTTTTATTTCAGTTTTAATTACTACTAAATGAAAATGAGAAATGTTGCTTAGCAGAAAGCAAATAAACCTTTTTAATATTTATTTTTATTTCAGTTACCGTTTATTTTGTCTCAGTTTGATAGTTTTAACATAAGTCAGATGCTGCTGTTTATCACCATTTCAAATAAATTAGTCTTTTCTATTCAATGGTTATAATTGGTGTTGATTTTAGTGCTTGATAAATATTGTTCTGACTGCATAAATTAAATTATATAATAAGATAGAGCAGCTATAACAGCCTCAATGTAGTTAACGTCCGTAATAAGTGAATAAATAAATGAATAAATAAATAAACATATATAAAAAGTTTATAAATATATAAAATAAATATATAATATTATATTATAAATTATATATATATATATATATATATATATATATATATATATATAAAATACAAATTATATTATAATATAATATAATATTATAAATTATTTAGGTTTACGTTTATTTTTAGTTTTAGTTTAACTAAACCTGCACAGAGCTAACAAAGAAACACTGGACAAGCCAAATAATAGTTCATTAGTCTCTCTGTAGGTGTTTAAAGTTGTCGAGCAGCTTTTTTCATATCTTTTTGCAGCTTTTCACATATTCTAACAATAATTATATGTAATCTTGCATTGTGGCATTTATAAGTCATATTAATATAACGTTTACAGAAAGTCATTGATGTTGAAAGGAATATTTAAGTGAATGTGAGTGTGTGTTGGCATGTGATGCGTGACATTACTGTGCATTTGCATGCTGCTGCTGTAGAGAGCCGTCAGAGGAGGACTTGAGGAGTGTGTGAAGGGCATGAGCGGCTCAGACAGCGACTGAATGCACGGCGTTTGGATGAGAGGACGCAGCGTGACACTTTGACAGTGATGTTTGCTGCTCCGTTGACTTCTGCGTCTCTTACAGGTGGATAAACTGGAGGAGGTTGAGGACAAGAGAGCGGCTGAAGACCAGACTCCTGAAGCCTCCTCCGTCGTCTACGGTGTGTTCATCATCAGCTCTTTCATGCACTTTCTACTAAATCAGTCTTTTCTAATTCCTGATCAGTGCAAGCATGCATCAGACGCCGTGCTAAGCTTGTCAACTGGTTTAGCTTTTATTGTGAAATGCAGCATCAGAGTTTGAGCAATGTTTTACAACTTCGACCCATTCAATGAAAGCCAGGTTATGATGCTTCTGGGCTTTTTATAAAATTGTTTTTAATGCATTAATTATGCCTTGTAATGCAGCTTGTAATGCATTGTAAGATCTCATGAATAACATTTGTGTTACATCATAATACTTATTTTATCATTAAAACAACCAATTTCAGATGTGACAAGGAATGCATTTAAACTTTGGTTACAGTATAATGCATTATAATGTACAAGTAAAGTGTTACACATTACATTTGTGTGTATTTTTATTATTATTATTATATTAATATTGAAATTAAATTATATAAAAATTATTTTAAAACATTATTACATGACATGAAGCTTGAATAATTGCATAAATACATTATCATGGATAAACTACTCCAACCTGTGATCCAGGACAATTACTTTATACATTTTCTATCAGTTGAATTTATGGCTATGAATTTTATTTGTTATAGGCAATATATTAATTACTTTTAACCATTGCATCAAAGCCAATTGCATCAATGCTTCTTATCTACAGATATATAGTAGCAGGGTTATAGTTAAGCAGGACTAAAACCATAAAAACAAATTTTCTTACTTGAAATACAATAAACTTTTAATGCCGTGAAATAAAATAAAATATAAAAACAAACTTATTTTATTTCAGCTAGTTGACAAAGCAACATTTCTCACTGAAAAAAGTGAAAGAAACAAATTAATTAATTATTTAAAAAATAATAATAACAAAAACAACAAAATTACTAAAACTTTAAAATGAAAATGAATGAATAAATAAATATAAAAATAAAAACTAATTCCAAATATTGATAAAAATGATCTTAATGATACTATTATAACTTCAGTGTCTACATTGTACACTGAAAAAAAAATTAAGGTAAGTGGTCGCAAACAATTTATTTTAGCTACATTTAATTAAAAAAAAATATGTTGAAAGTTAGTCAACTAAATTTGTATATTTAAATGTAGCTAAAATAAATTGATTGCAACCACTTACCTTAAAAAATTGAGTAAATTCAATGAATCATTTTTTTCAGTATACATGTGGTTAAAAGCTTCAAAATCCCGTCCAGTGGTTTGTCATTCTCTGTTCTCTCCCCCGTACAGCTCTTTCTGATCTATTATTGTTACTCAACAGAAACCGCTGTGAAAGCCTGCCCTGATACTGAGTGCTTGTGATGCAGTTTCAATCACAGATCGTTCTCTGCTTGAAGGTTAAACGCTCCTGTTCATGAATATGAACAGTGTTAGGAAAAGTTACAGTACTTTTAAAAGTAATGCATTACAATATTGCGTAACTCCCTAAAAAAGTACACTGTAAAAAGTGATAAGTTGACTTAACTTAAAAAAATTGAGGAAACCCGTTACCTTAAAATTTTTAAGTAAATGATAATTAAAAAAAATAAGTTAATTGAATTGTCAAGTTCACTTAACTTTTTTTATTTTTTATTATGTACTTAATAATTTTAAGGCAACGGGTTTCCTCAATTTTTTTAAGTTAAGTCAACTTATCACTTTTCACAGTGTAACTAATTACATTTCTTGGTTACTTTTTATGCAAAGTAATGTGTTAAGTTACTTTTGCGTTACTTTTTAAATCTGGGCAGTGCTTGCTTGTTTGTTTTTAATATAAAAAGTTATATTTTTTCACAAAAGCCGTGAAAAGTAAATTCACGTCTGTACAGTAGAACGCAGAAGAAGGAAGTTCAACACTCTTCAGCAATAAAAAAAAAAAAAAATTAGCAAATGTTAGTTTATCTTGAGTAATTTTTGCCTATGGTTTAATTGGATCATCGAAGGTCAGAAGCAAAGACACTGCGTAATAAAATGGGATTAAATACATAAATGATATTTGTCTTATTTAACATATTTAATTATCGCAGGTTTGCGTCACGCTCTGAGTTGCATTTCACTGTTTTTATTCATTTTGAGGAATACTAAATCAGAGTGAGATGAATTAATGCATGTTCACATTTATTCTAAAATTAAAGTATAATTTTACTTTAATAAAAAATGGAAGCCCGTTTCCGCCACTGAATTAAAAAAAAAAAAAGGTTATTGCGAAATCTCACATTTCTGACTTTTTTTCACAGAATTGTGAGATATAAACTCACGATTGCGAGTTATAAAGTCAAAATTAGGGTTTATATAGTCACAATTGCGAGTTTATATCTCACAATTCTGACTTTATATCACGCAATTGTGAGAAAAAAAGTCAGAAATGTGAGATAAAAAGTCGCAATTACCTTTTTTATTTTGTATTCAGTGGCGGAAACAGGCTTCCATAGGAGTGCTTTCAATCTATAAATGAGAAAAAAGTAACTGCAATTATTTATTTGAAAAAGTAACTATTTTCTTGTAAATTAAAAAGTAATGTGTTACTTTTACATTTATGCATTTAGCAGACGCTTTTATCCAAAGCGACTTACAGTGCATTCAGGCTATACATTTTTTTATCAGTATCAGTATAGTTACTTGAAAAAAGTAATCTGATCACGTACTTGTAATTACTTGTACTGAATATGAATGTGTGTGTGTGTGTGTGTGTGTGTGTGTTGATGCAGGTCAACAGCTGATGCTGAGCAGCGGTCAGACACCCGTCACTCCTCAGACGGGTTTCCCAGCTTACAGTTTCGCTCCTCCGGTGTACGGCTTCAACCTTCAGCCTTGAATTTTGCCGCTAGGAATTCTGGGAAATGTGTGCCTGTGCTGCATTCAGGAAGCATGACAAAGCATCTCTGCAATCAAATAAACACCCAGCGCTCCTAGCATACGTGTGTTGTGTGCACCGCACAACAAGCTGCTCGTTAACTTATGTTTCATTTGAATTGATCAGATGGCACTGATGACGAGAGGAAGGACACTAGACCCAAACAACACTGCACTCTTAAAAATAAAAGTGCTTCACGGTGGCATAGAAGAACCTTTTTTGTCTAAATGGTTGCATAAAGAACCTTTAACATCTGAAGGTAAATATAAAAAGGGAAGAAAGAGATGGTTCGGTAACACTTTATTTTAAGGTGTCATAATACAGAGTAATTACTTAATTAAGTACTTAGTAGTAGCCGTTGTACTTACATGAAACAAAATGTACTTACCATGTAACTAAGCTATGGAACAGCCTGTAATTACAGTTTGATGTAATAGACAGCTACTGTTACACATATGTGACCCTGGAGCACAAAAGCAGTCATAAGTCGCTGGGGTATATTAGTAGCAATAGCCAAAAATACACTGTATGGGTCAAAATGATTGATTTTTCTTTTATGCCAAAAATCATTAGGATATTAAGTAAAGATCATGTTCCATCAAGATATTTTGTAAATTTCTTAGCGTAAATATATAAAAATTAATTTTTTGATTAGTAATATGCATTGCTAAGAATTCATTTGGACAACTTTAAAGGCAATTTTCTCAATATTTAGATTTTTTTGCACCCTCAGATTCCAGATTTTCAAATAGTTGAATCTCAGCTAAATATTGTCCAACAAACCATACATCAATGGAAAGATTATTTATTCAGCTTTCAGATGATGCATAAATCTCAATTTCGAAAAATTGACACTTAAGAATGGTTTTGTGGTCCTATACACAGCTACTTGTAAACTTAAGTACAACCTTGATACACTTTATTTTAAGTAGCTTATGCCTGTGTAATATTCTGTAATTTTAATGTAATTAGAAAGGTATTACATGTATTTAAGCTGTGCACTGGTGGGTTAAATCAAACTAAGGTGCAGCTGGATAAGGTGTACAGTATAGATACACATGAAGTACAGTCTTGATACACTTTATTTTAAGTAGCTTATGTCTGTGTACTTACATTTATAATTATGTTGTAAAAAGTCTGCAACACATATGCAGAAATCTTTTGGTTACAGAAGTAGCTGTGTAACAGACCTGTGTGTAACAGTAGCTGCCTATTACATCTACATAATTACAAACTGTAAGTACAGGCTGTTCCATAACTTAGTTACATGGTAAGTACAACAGCTACTACTAATAATTAAGTAATTATGGACACCTTAACATTTCACTGAACGGTTCTTTGTGGAACCAAAAATGGTTCTTCTATGGCATTATATGCTTTTAAGCACCGTTATTTTTAAGTGTACTGTAGTTAGGGTGAATGGTACGATATTTGTAGCGACAAACTCATTTCTTGGTTCTTTTGTCCATTCTTATTTGTTTTTAATCATTTGATTCTGCAAGTATTAGCTTTGTTTACATTTCAGGTGGTACTAAATTTCAGTTTTACAATGTGAAGATCAACCTGTTTATTTAACGCTAGGTCGATGTAGCTGTTACTTGCGCATGATTATTGAGGCTTTTTCTGGTGCCGTTCATCATCTGTATTACTGCAAGCCATATGCACTGTCTATAGTCTAATGTTGTAGTGAAAAGAGACATTATTTTTTAGGAAAACAATATGCAAAAAATACAAAAAGTTATGTTTGGGTTGCTCGGTGTGTAGCGACTCCTTAGACTGAAGAGTCAAGTACACAGACAGAGAATAAAGTTTACCTGTGCTGTTCAGTCTGTCTCGCTGTCTTGAGTCACTTCAGGTCACAGTCTTTCACTTTGTTCCTGTTTAATGTGGGTTTTGTGTGTTTTTCCTGCATGTTCGTATCTGGGTTCTTGCTCAATTTTTAACGAAACCCTGTGTAGCAGAAAGATCACTGATAAAAGCCCATTTGGATTAGTTTTGTTTTCAGTATAGCATTGTTACAATGCATTCTGAAAAGTAATTTTATATTCCAAATTTCAGATTCCCTAGTATAGTGATGGAATCTGAATATGTATTTCTACAAGCCTACTTCATAGAAACTATGTCCAAACAAATCTATAATCCAAAAAACGATGGTAGTGCATGTCCAAAAAAACAAACAAAAAAAAAAAACACAGTTACCATGATGCACACCATGTTTTTTCTTTTAAATTTAGTGTGTAATATACAGTAACAGTAATAAAAATAACAATAATAAAAGGTCATTCTGATTCAGCAGCAAAAAATAATAATAAAAGCTCATTCTGATTCAGTAGCTTCTTTAGATTGATTACACTAGAGTTTTAACAGATTTTACAGATTATTTATTTACATGTAACTTTGGAGGCCCAAACCTGCAAAAAATGTATTTAAAAATAAATGAAAAAAATAATTTAATTGAAAATAAATGAATGAATTAATAAATATAATAATAAGAAGAATATAAAGGTGTAAATGACTTGTTAAAACAAATAGTTAATTTTATTAAATGCAGTATTAAATTTAATTTTGTAGTTTTGCTTTATTATTTTCTATATTTATTCTTAACATTATTTTTATTCTTTCATTTATTTTTTTAATTTATTTCTGTTTTTTTTTTTTGTTCCTTTCTATTTATTTATTCCCATATGTGTATGTTTTCATATTTAAATATTGGTACATTTATTTATTTTCCTCATTTGTAAGTGGCTTTTTGTCTGCTAAATGACTAAATATTTAAACATTTTGCAGGTTGAGCCTCCATTCTGCTGATTTATTTGTTTATTTACCTATCTATCTATTTATCTATCTGAAATCTTAAGCTGTTTTCTGACAGTCGGATGATGTGAAGTAGTTTTAGTGTGAAGATTGACATTTGATGCGGATCCGCTTTAAATTGAGTTTGGTTTCTGGAGGGCGTGACGCCGAGAGTGAGTGAGAGAGAGAGAGAGAGAGAGAGAGAGTGAGAGAGAGATGCGAGCCACGCCCCTGTGTGCCGATCTGACCGCTGATTGGCTGAGCGCAGTCTCATGTCATCAGTCTATGATCGGCGGATCGCGCGCCGCTCTCAGTGTTCGCGAGGATCAGACTGAAGATGAAGAGCAAAGCCAAACTCACCCATCCTGGAAAAGCCATCCTGGCAGGTCAGTTTATACACATAACTCACACACAAAGACCAAAAACTCACAGAGAATCCACTGAAGTTTTCATCTCACATTTGAGGTGAGTTTTATTCATTTCTGAACTCTGAATGTCTGTTGCATCTGAACTTGTGAAAGAAAGAAGCTTCAGAAAAGGAGAGAAAACACTGACAATTGGATTTTTATTGGTTTTTACTGTTAATATGTGTGATTTAATATTCAGAAAACTCCTGCTTTCTTTTTCAGCAGTTCACATTCAGATCATTAGATAATATCTAGTTAGTATATTACCTAATACCAAACAAGTTACTTTACCTGTGAATACTGTTGTTGACTCTATCTATCTATCTATCTATCTATCTATCTATCTATCTATCTATCTATCTATCTAAATAATGTTATGATTTATCAGTTCAGGTAGCCTGTATATCATCATCTGGTGAGTCAACAACAGTATACTGAATATATTCACAGGTAAAATGTGTGTGTATATATATATATATATATATATATATAAATATAAAACCAAAACCAAACAGTTGATTCCAGATACACTGTTTTATATATTGCTTAAACATGGAAAGGGCCAAATTTGAGTTGTCAGTCCAGAAAATAGACACTACTGTTTGTGTATTAGAGATTAAATACAGTGATTTAGCGGAGATGCTTCGGTTCAGAGCCGGACACATGATTTATCAGTCCTGTAAAGGTCAGATCTACACAAGGACACGCGGCTGATGTCCAAACACTGATGCTCACTTTATCAGAGAAACGACGGACGCTTATGTGTTTAGTTTGAGACATAATACAAGTCAATCCAAAACTTAGCCAAAGAAAATACACTTAATTCTTTTCTTAAGGCATTAATATTTATGATAAATTTTTTTGTAAAATGAACCGTTTTTGGATGAGCAATGCTCAAATCTGTCAGAAACTCATGAACTATATTACTTTGCAGAGCAATTGTTTATTCTTCAGAATTATTAAACATATTTATAAATGTAGGCCTTGCTATTTATTTATACTACTTATTATTTATTTCATCGCAATGCTCATGCTGCTGTTTTATGAAGGCAATAAGCAACTCAAGGCCTTATTTTTGCACCGCTGCATAAACACAGAGTAATGATGGTCTTAGAATAGATTGAGAGCAATTATAAAGTAGGTTTGGTCATTACGATCTCTCTCTTACCTGTCTGAGTGAACGCTGACGGATCCGCTCCGCTGTTCTCTGGGTAATTGGTGAACTACCATCTGGTAACTGTTCATCTGAAACCAAATGACAGGTTTTAATGGCTTGTGATATTTTTTCTCTGTATAAGCTTGTGTTGCTCCACCCGTCTGTAATTACACAAGCCAGCCTTCAGATGGAAATGCCACGTCTTATTTTCAGGAGAGAATATGACAGGCTGGTGCTGGAGCTGAGCCCAGTTTAATCCATTATTTTGTCTTTATTTTGCACAGTAATTGCCATTGTCATAATATGAGGAAAATACAATGTGTGAGTGTGTGTGTGTGTGTATATACACACACATTGTATTTTCCTCATGTTATGATAATGGCAATTACTGTGCATAACACAGATATTACACTTTAATTTAATAAAAATTATATATAATTTAATTAAAATACATGTAATCTTGATTAACAAAATACAATTAATTTAAATTAATATTTAAGTAAAAATAAATGAAAGAATAATATTAAAAAGAAAATATTAAGATTTTTAAGAATTTTACTATTTTAATTTATTTATTAATTTAATCTATTGTTTTATTTATTTCTATATGTATTTATACCCATGCATTTAAATCACACATACTCAAAATTAAATCATTAAATTTTGAAATATGTATAAATAAATCGTGAAATACATATTCATCCATCCGTCCATTTATTTATTTCCTCCGCATTTTCAAAATTAAATCATTAAATAAATGTCGAAATATATAAACAAATTGTTAAATACATAACTAAATAATTAAATACATAAATAAATGCATAAACAAATGTATTTAAGGAATTATTTATATTATAATTATTTAATTTTGAGTAATTGGGCCCTTCTTAATATGTGTGTGGAAGTGCTTTCAAACAGGTGAAAACTGCTTTTTCTGTTTGTATGATGCATTTGTAATTTTCATTTACACTAAGATTAAAAAGCTCTTTTGTTTGGGACGGTTCTGGAAGTTCAGGCAGTTCAGGTCGGTTCAATGCTGTACAGAGTGTTTGTGTTGTTTTCACGTGTATTGCACGAGTCTGTTGTGCTTTCAGCTGCTGGACTCTGTATGGTTTTGTATTGTTGAGCAGCTCTGGTTTACTGTCAGACAAACCCATCAGTGACCTGGAAACATTTCACACGCTACACACACACACACACAGCATTCCAGAGCAGAGCAGTCACATGTGTAGTGAGATCACAGCCGTCTGACAGAAGAACGTGTTCACATGTGGGATCTCCTGTCGTGGCGCTTTTTAAGTGAACATTTAGGGTTTGATGTAGGTTCAATGCTGTGGATTAGCATAGAAATTCATTTTGGCCCTCACTTTACATTTACATTTATGCATTTAGCAGACACTTTTATCTAGAGCGACTTACAAAATGAGCAGGAACAATAACTTGCTCTTCTTCTGTCACTTTGTTATATTTACAGTAATGCACTTTGCACGTTGCTTCAGGATAAACATTTTAAAATATATAACAACAACACTGAAACGTTCAGTCTATTCAGCAACCTTCGATTCATTTCAGTGAGTCAGTTCAAATTGTCAATTGAATCAAACGGTGATTCAACAATTAATTTGCATGGTTCATTTTTGTACTTTTTTTCAAGTAAAGTCGAGCTTTATTGTCATTCTGCTTTGTGAGGACATATAGTGGAACGAAATGTCGTGTCTCGCAGGACCACGGGACATAAATATGAACATACAACAATAGAAGTATAAGAAAAACAATTATAGACCAGTTGACCATCTAACTACATATACTATAAATAGTTGACTATACATACACAAACTGAGACCGTACAAAAACTTTAAATAAATACTGTAAATGAAATTGTGCAAAATAGATATTTTGGGGGAAGCAGTGCATAGTGCAAGATTATTTGTAGTGCAATGCACAAGTAAACATTATATTATTGATTTTTTTTTCTGTATTTTTTGGTTTTGTATTTTCTGTATTTTTTGTGTTTTTTTGTGTGATTTACTAGAGCAAAAACATGTCTTGATTATTTATTCATAAATATTGAGATACACTGTAAATTTTGCATGCACAAACATTTTGTGTGCATTATATCCAAAAGATCACTGATGAAATTGGCATACACTGTGTGTGTATATATAACGTACTGTACTGTGTGTGTGTGTGTGTGTGTGTGTATATATATATATATAAACAATAAAAAAATAAATAAATGTTAACTGAAAGAAAATGTATAATATTGATAATATAAAATAATAATAAAAATATAAAATAATTCTAAATAAAATATATAAATGCAAACTTATTTCAACATTTCTCATTTTCCTTTAACTTGAAGTACTAGAATAACAAGAAAAAAAATAATAATAATGAAACCTATATAGGCACACATAAAAAAAAAAGAAAGAAAAAAAAAGAAATTAAAATGGAAAAACACACCAAAATGACTAAAACTTGAACTAAAATTAAAGTGAAAACATAAAAATAAATAAATAAATAAAATCAAAATATTAACAAAAACTGTAATAGTATATCACACTTCCGTTTTATTTCTGCGATATTTTAAATGTGCTCTCAGACGTTTGAACCCTGCTGTATATTGAACTCTGTCAGAAGGCTCAAATATATTGAGATATATTGTTCAGATATTTCATGCAGCCGTGTTATAGTGATGGGTCGGCCGCCTGCGGGCGCTTCTGTCTAATGGAGAGCCGTCAGATCGCTGCTATTGTGTTTTCTTCATCACTCAAGCCCTTTGTACAGCCATTGCTGTGTAAGAGTGTGTGTGTGTGTGTGTGTCTCGCCGGGAGGCTGCAATTAAGCTCAGCGAGTGCTTGTCTCCTCTCGGAGGCCGAGGGTTCGTCAGCGCTCCGCTCATCAGCAGCTCTCCTCCATTCACAATCACTTCTTCTTCCGTCTGTCTGTGTTCCTGTCTGTCCTGCTGATTTCGTCTGTCTCTCCACCTGAGGCTTGAGGCCCTCGAGTAGATCAAACATCATGTATTAATAGAGCCATAATGTCGTCGTTTGCTTCCTCAAGAAACATGAAAGGAATTATTCATCTGTCATCTGCCTTTAATGTATCGCCAGAATCCAGAAACACGTTCCTCTGGCGGGAATCACCACATCTAATTAAAATAGCGACTTAATAATTATTAAAAGTGAACATTCTGTCATTATCTGCATCACTTTATTTCTTCTGTGGATGCAAAAGGTTGGGGTCAGATTTAAAAAAAATTTTTATTAATATTTTTATTCATTATGGATGCTGATCAATAGATTAAAAGTGGCAGTAAAGACATTTCTAATGTTGCAAAAGATTTCTATTTTTAAAAATGCTGTTCTTTTGAACTTTCTATTCATCAAAGAATCCTAAAAAAGAAAATGTATCACAGTTTCCACAAAAGTATTGAGCATTTAATAATCAGAAATGTTTCTCGAGCAGAAGATCATGTGACACTGAAGACTGCAGTAATGATGCTGAAAATACAGCTGCGCATCACAGAAATATATTACAGTTTAACAGATATTCACACAGAAAACAGTTATTTGAAATTGTAATAATATTTCACAAAATTGCTATTTTTGCTGCATTTTTGGTCAAATAAATGAAGCCTTGGTGAGCATAAGTCTATCCACAAAAAAAATAAATAAATACTAACCCCTGAAATGGTAGTGTACTGTATGTTGATGTTTAGAAGAATATTCAGAATATCCTCTTTTCCATATATTGAAAGGCAAGCCCCAGAAAGCAAACATAAAAATGTAACACAAAAGTAGTCCATATAGTGAATAATCCATCATATAACTATAACTTAGTGCACAAGTCTTATGGACTATTGTAATGATATTTTTATGCTATTTTCTCTACTATTTTTTGACCTCAACAGCATCCTTCCTAATTCACTTTCATTGTATTGAAAAGAGCAGCATGGACATTCTTCAAAGCATCTTGTTTTTGTATTGACACGTGCATGAGTAAATGATGACACATTAGTGCAAACTAACATTTTTAATCAAACATATCAGGAGATTTTGACAATTATTGTAGATTGTCGATCTTGTGTGAATGCTGAGAGCTTGTGTTTTATTGATGTGGTGTGCTTGGTTAAGGGGTGTGTGTGTGTGTTTTGACTGATATTTCAATGCAGCAGGTTATTACAGAAACACACACACAGAGCGCTGACTGATTTCTGCGCTCATGTAAATCAGTCGTTTTTCACTGGCAGGCCTCAGATGTGGCGTCTGTGGTAATTTCCAGGCGTTCGCTCTGTTTCTGTTTCCACACGCAGACGTGAGCGCGTCAGAGAGCTTGTAAAGGCCTTTAGCTTGATTTATGACGCTTCTAGGTGAAGCGACCAGCAGTAGCTCATGGGGTTATTGATTAGCTGCTTTAGCAGCTCTCTCTGTGTGTGTGTGTGTGTGTGTGTGTGTGTGTGTGTGAGAGATTTTAAAACACCCTCATTTCAAACAGGTCTCAGTGTGTAAGAAATAATTAGTTATTTATAATAAGTTTGCATTAGTAAGAGTTAGTTAATGCATGAACTAACATAAAATAACAATGAGCAATACATTTGTTATTTATTAGTGTTTTTTAAAGGACTGTACTCATCCTCAGGTCATCGAAGATGTAGATGAGTTTGCTTCTTCATCAGGTTTGTATAAATGTGTCTCTGCATCAGTGTCTCAGCAATGGATGCTCTGCAGTGAATGGGTGCCGTCAGAATGAGAGCTGATAAAAACATCACAATAATCCACACCACTCCAGTCCATCAGTTAACATCTGGAGAAGACAAAAGCTGAAACAAGACATTTTTAAGGTTTAGTGATAAAGTGGTTTGGTCTGAATCAGGAAAGTAATATTAACAGATACAACTTTTGATTTTAATAACGTATTAGTAAATGTTAAAGTTTGCTAAGATTAATAAATGCTTTAGAGGTATTTTTTAGTGTTAGTTCTAATGTTGACAAATGGAACCTTGTGCAATAGCAAGAAAACATCGATCTAAAGCACAAGACAATGGAAAGGAAAATAGAAAAGGGACAGTGAGAGAGATGGATGTAGTGTTTTGCTCTCAGCCTCATATATTTCAGTTTGTGCCACTGAGACTGATAAACGTTGTGTGTGTGTGTGAGTGTGTGTGTGTGTGTGTGTGTGTGTGTGTGTGTGTGTGAGTGTGTGAGTGTGTGTGTGTGTGTGTGTGTGTGTGTGTCAGCATATACCAGAGCAGCGTAATGTTAGACACACCGGTCTGATTCAGATCGCTGTCACATGTTTATTGTGTTTTTCATGCGATGTGAAGCTGCATCTGTGACCTGCGGTTTGACCTGCTCAAGCGAGAGTGAAGTGAATCAGACCTGTAGGAGGGGTGTGTGTGTGTGTGTGTGTGTGTGTGAGTCAGGGATGGGCTAATGGTCTCTCCCATGTCCCCACGGGCAGATGAGCTATTACAATTAGAGAGATGAGAGAGGATCGTTGCTCTTATTTCATCCTGTCTGATGCATCTGTATGAACTGATCGTGACTAATTTTAAGGCTGTAAAAGCAAGGCCTTAAAATCATCTTTAAAAACACAGATTATTTTAATAGTCTGTAATAAATACTGTAATAATACCCAGTGTATCAAACATTCATTTCTCATTTAAAATATATATTTATATTTGTTATGCATCGTAAAAACGTTTTATTCTGAAAGATATTAGTACTTTTATTCATCAAGGATGCATTAAATTGATCAAAAGTGACAGTAAAGACATTTATACACTGCAAAAAAAGACTTGTTTCCAGCCAAAATATCTAAGAATTCTTAAATCAAGAAGGATTTTTTAGACAAGTAAAAATTATTGTCTTGTTTTCAGAAAAAACAAGTCAAAATTAAGTGAGTTTTTGCTTAGAACAAACAAAATAATCTGCCAATGGGGTAAGCAAAATAATATTTCTGTAAGTAAGAAAAGCATTTTTTTGCAGTGTAATTTTACAAAAGATTTTTACTTTAAATAAATTCTGTTCTTTTGAACTTTCTATTCACCAAAGAATCCTGAAAAATCAAATGTATCACATTTTCTACAAAAATATTGTGCAGCACAACTGTTTTTATTATTGATAATAATCAGAAATGTTTGTTGAGCAGCAAATCAGCATATTAGAATGATTTCTGAAGATCATGTGACACTGAAGACTGCAGTAATGATGCTGAAAATACAGCTGCGCATCACAGAAATAAAATAGAGTTTAACAGATATTCACATAGAAAATAGTTACATTAAATTACAATAATATATTACAGTTTTTACTACATTTTTGATCAATTAAATATGCAGCCTTGGTGACTAAATTTTACCGACTGATCTTTTTATCAGTCATATTATCTACAATTCTACATAAATTGTCTGAAATATTTTCTACATAAATCATACTTGACTTGAACCAAATCATAGATTTCATAATCTACCGCTTCATGTAGTTATGAAAGAAACATAATCTAATCAAAATGTTGACACTGTGTGTGTTTTGAGTGTGTTCATGCTCGTCTGATCTTTGGTCTGCAGGTGGAATCGCAGGAGGCATTGAAATCTGCATCACCTTTCCTACAGAGTATGTGAAGACTCAACTACAGTTAGACGAGAAAGCCAACCCGCCCCGTTACAGAGGCGTCAGTGAGTACACACACACACACACACACACACACACACACACACACACACACACTCACGCGTGACGTTCACATCCTCTTTGGAGTTAATTAGTGAAACTCTCCGGGCCAGAACTGATTCCAACCTGCTGCTGCTGCTGCGCTCAGAAAGTAAACAAACTTATCTTCCCTCGCTCTCTCTCTCCATCTCTCTCTCTCTCTCTCTCCATCTCTCTCTCTCTCTCTATCTCTCCATCTCTCTCTCTCTCTCTCTCTCTCTCTCTCTGGCTGAAGCTCAGAGAACATTTTAACAAGCCTTCTGTTGATTTAGCAGACAGACTGACAGCTGCTCTTAGTTGCACATCTCTAATACCCAGATGATGATCCGTGCAGCGTTATTTTAGTGCTATTGATGTATCATTGAGTTTTTCTTAATATTCTGAATCAGATTTTTTAAATGTTTTGTTTTCACTTTAATTTTATTCAGAGTTTTAGCAATTTTGTTGTTTTTATCATTTTTATTCTTTAAAAAAAAAAATGTGTATATACTTTTTTATCAATTTCGTTCATTAGTTTTAGTTATTTTAGTACTTCAAGTTAAATCTACAGTAAATTAAAATGATTTTATTTCAGCCAGCTTTATTGTATTTTATTTTTTAGTTAATGTTTATTTTATTTTAAGTAATAAAAATGATTTTTTTTATGGTATTAGGGTTTTTTAATTTTTAAAATAGTTTTAGTTATATTAGTACTTCAAATTAAACTAAATGAAAATGGGAAGTGTTGCCTTGGCAACTATCTGAAATAAAATGTTAAAAGGTTTTAGTTTTTTATTTTATTTTAGTTAATGCTTATTTTATTTCATATAATTATTATAATTTTAATTTATTTATTTATTATTGTTTTAGTTTTAGTTAACTATTATAACTCTGGCTCTGTGTCCATTAAAAGTGTACTATTTATTAAAATGTGTTATTAATATCAATACCATTAAATTGAATAAAATTGTTGTCATTAAAGTGTTTTTAAATCATCACAGTGTACATATATATACAAGTAAGATTTTTATTTTGAAAAAAAACAATACTTTTATTCGGCAAGGATGCATCAGTTTGATCAAAAGTGACAATAAAGACATTTATAATATTAGAAAATATTTCTATTTCAAATAAATGCTGTTCTTTTGAACATTCTATTTATAAAAGATCCTGAAAAATAAAATGTATCACAGTTTCCTCAAAGATATTGTGCAGCACAACTGTTTTCAACATTGATAATAATCAGAAATGTTTGTTGATCAGCAAATCAGCATATTAGAATGATTTCTGAAGATCATGTGACACTGAAGACTGCAGTAATGATGCTGAAAATACAGCTGTGCATCACAGAAATAAATTACAGTTTAACACACACTCACATAGAAAACAGCTATGTTCAATTCTAATAATATTTCCCTGTTTTTACTGTATTTTTGATCAAATAAATGCAGAGGAGACCGTGAGATGATGTTGTGATCTTTTCTTCACAGCGGACTGTGTGTCACAGACGGTCCGTCATCATGGAGTGAAGGGTTTATATCGAGGTCTCAGCTCGCTGCTGTACGGATCCATCCCTAAATCTGCAGTCAGGTTTGTTCGTTTGATTGATTTATTCATAGAGCACAATTACAAAAACACAAGGTTGACCAATGTGCTGTACAATAACAACAGCCAATAAAAATTAGACTAACATCTCAAAAGGAAAAAGATAAAGAAAACAAGAGAACGAGAGAGCCACTATGTTAGATCAATCTGTTGAGCCAATTAATTAATAATATCATTTGTACAGTAAGTCGCTTTGGATAAAAGCGTCTGCTAAGTGACTAAATGTAATAAATACATAAACAGAGACTAGCAGACGCGTCTTCATGCATACTTGAGCCGTGCAGCCCATCTATTTCAGACAGCTGACATTTATTATGCTGATTGTTTTTGTTGAAGCGAGCAGCTCTTTCTCATTCAGAGGCGGTTTGGCTTCTCCCATGAGTCTGTGTGTGTGTGTGATATGACGGCGCAGCAGTGTGTGTCCGCCGCTGTCTGTCAAACTGATGCTCTCTGCTCTCCTGGTCACTTAGGAGAACGACAGAACTGACCTCTGCACACTAAACACACATCAGCTCTGTCACTGTTTACTCACCCTGCTGTCGTTCTGCAGCCGTTTGACAAAACCAGAAACTCTTCACACTGCTTTCTTTCCACACCGCCGCACTTCATAGTGAACATGTCCGATAAGCTCTAAAAACGGCTGATTAAAGCACTGAAAAAGTGTCCTAACGGTAGTCCGTATATATACTTGTGTGCTGTTTTCTAAGCATTGTTAATTTAGTTTAATTCATTTACTGTCATCCACCTCATCACATTACAAATGTAATGTGTCTGGCTTCCGGTCTCATCCACGTCCAGCTGTTTTTAGCTGTTCAAAGCCTGCTTGATATTGCAAACCGGTGTGTCTTAGCATATTATTTTAATATACTATCTTAATTATGAACGCACTGGTTTGTAGTGCAAACAGTTTTACCGTTTACTGCACGTTGTTATTCTTCTCGT
This sequence comes from Onychostoma macrolepis, assembly GCF_012432095.1. Classification (NCBI taxonomy): domain Eukaryota; kingdom Metazoa; phylum Chordata; class Actinopteri; order Cypriniformes; family Cyprinidae; genus Onychostoma; species Onychostoma macrolepis. The sequence goes on from NC_081162.1 coordinate 27,350,209, forward strand.
TATTTCCCGGTAGCGGCTAATGAACCGGAAGACTCACCCATAGGCTTATTTCCACACTGAAGAATAAGGTGGATAGGTTTTATGAATATTTTTTATTTTCATATTTTTTATTAGTAATATTGTTGTTTTTGTCATTTTTATTATATTTTAAATATATCTATGTAATTTTGCCATTAGTTTTTAGTTTATTAATATACTGTTATAGTTTTTATTATTAATATTTTGAATTAATTTTTCTTTTTCTTTTCTTTTCTTTTATTTTCCATTTTCTTTTCATTTAGGTTAGTTTTAGTAATTTTGTTGTTTTGTTATTTCTATTAGTTTTTAAAAATATATCTATATAATTTTTATACTTGTTTGTTTTTAGTTAATTAATATACTGTTATAGTTTTTATTAATATTTTAAATTAATTGTAATTTTTATATTTTTGTTTTCATTTTCAATTTATTTAAAATTTTAGCAATTTGGTTGTATTTCCTATTTTTATTAGTTTAAAAAATAGCTATATAAGTTTTATATATATATTTTTGTTTTTAAATTCTTTAATATACTGTTATAGTTTTTATTAATATTTTTAATTAGGTCTTTTTTATCTTTTCCATTTTCATTTAAGTTTGAAAATGTTTTTGTCATTTTTATTCATTTTTTAAATCCATCCATACTTAAAAAAAAAAAAAGATATAAGATAATCATAATAGATGCATAAGAAATAAAAAAATATACCAATATTATAGTTTATTAATATACTGTTTTAGTTTTTAATTTTTTGTTTTATATTTTATTTTTATTTTTATATTTCCAATTTTTATTTACTTAAATAAATAAAAAATAACAGTACACAATAAAATTAATTTCAAATGTATTTAAAACTAGAGCAGCATTAGGTTTCCAGGCAGGTTTGAAACGACTTCAGGGTGAATAAATGATGACAGAATTTTCCTTTAATTCCTTTGATTGCTGTAACATGGAGAGAAAACAGGAATAAAATTCTATTAGGATTCATTCATGCATGCAAAGATGAAAGTGAAACGCGTGTCCAGACAATCTTACGTTTCTCATTGTTCACATTCTAGTTATTCTGAATCTAATTCATCTAATGCTGGACTGGTTCTGGATCAGCGGTGTGTGTCTCTTTAAGTGTGTGTCGTCTGTGCCTTATTCATCACACTCAGATTGATTATCGTCTTCCTCCTCCTCTTTTCATTAGCTGATTGGACTGGTTTTGTGCGGGTGACCTTGCGTTTGTCCGGCTAATGGATCTAGTGCTGTACGTCTGACACTGACCGCTGGATCCGAGCCCAGATTACATTTATGAGCAGCGTCTTATTTGAATGCAGCTGTGTTTTCAGCGCGCCGCACCCAGACGTCCATCAGAGACTCTGCAGCTCTGATACATATCCTCAAAGTCAGCTCAGCCGTTTATATGTGCAGGGTTTTTTTTGCGTTAGTGCTACAAAATGTGCAGTGTGCATATCACTGTAGAAGACTGTATCCCACAATGCAATGCACTCAACTTGACCTGGAAGTCATATCAAATGATCATTATTTGATTGGACTGCCAAAAGTTACATTTTTACAGAAAATTAGATTTAAAAAATGTAACTTTTTTTTTTCTAAGACAAAAACTCTATGCGTTAATTAAAGATGCTAGTTATATCATGTGTTTATTCTACTGTTCGAAATTATTTTTTTGAGAATATATTATATTTTTGAGCATAATCACTTGTTATTTTAGTATCATTAATAGACTATTATAATTTTTATTATTATTTATTTTGAATTAGTTTTTATTTTTATATTTTCAGTTTTTATTTTAATTCTAGTTCGATTATTTTGTCTTTTTTTAGTTTTTGTTTGTATTCTTGTGAACGCCTATATAGTTTTAATATTTTTATAAGTTATTTTAGTATTAGTTAAACAACGAAAAATGATAATAAATAATAAATTGTTTTAATTCTTATTCATATCGTTAATTATTTTTTAATTTTTAATTTTCATCTTAGTGATTTTGTTGTAAATTTTTATTTGTTTTTAAAATATATCTAGTGTATATGATTTTTACACATTTTGGTTTTAGTTCATTAATATACTGGGATAGTTTTTATTAATATTTTGAATGAGTGTCTATTTTTATTTTAGTTTGTTTTAGTAATTTTGCTGTTTTCATCATTTTCAATTATGTCAATATAATTCTTTATACATATTTGTATTAGTTCATTAATATACTGTTATAGTTTTTATTTATATTTTGAATGATTTTTATTTTTTTATTTTAGTTAGTTTTGGTAATTTTGTTGTGTTTTGTCATCTTTATTATTTTTTAATATATTTATAAATTTTTATACATCTTGTTTTAGTTTATTAATATACTGTTATAGTTTTTAATCCATATTTTGAATTAGTTTTTATTTATTTTTTTAGTTCGTTTTAATAATTTAATTTAGTTTTTTTTAAATTATTATTATTTTTTTTAAATATCTATAATTTTTTATACATTTTTGTTTTAGTTCATTAATAGTCCATTATAGTTTTCATTAGTATTTTGAATGAGTTTTTATATTTTCTGTAGTTTATTTCAACAGAGTTATTTGTTTGTTTGTGTTTTGATTTGACTTTATTTAATGATAATAGCCATGGTGCACACTACTTAGTAAGCAGTACGCAAGTATTCCATTCCAGACGCAGCTATTGTGAGCTTGTGCTCTAGCATACTGCTGTTTGACTCATTTATTAATGCATACTGCATACTGTTTCACAATTTATTTAAAAAATAGTATGCAATATAGCATATGTTAAGCAGCTGGTTAGTATTCCTTTCTAAACAGCCAATCTGTCTTGGTTAGTGTGAGTTTCATCCTGTCATGCTGAAAAGGCTGCATGAATAGAGCTGGATGGATGATTTTAAAATTGAATTTGATGGAGAGAGAGAGAGAGAGAGTCAGGTTAAATATTGACGCCGGCGGAGACGTTAAGCAGACAGACGAGTCGAGGTTCAGGTAGAATGACAGACAGTTTGTGTTCAGCTCATCTGTTCACTTCAGTGCTATAAATAGCGCTGGACTCTGCTGGACGTCCTGCGGTCGTATCTGTCTTGAGTAACAGAAATAAATGTGGAGCAGGTACTAAAAACACAGGGCTGCTTCCTGCTGCTAATGGACACCTGTGGCCTTCCCGCCGGCGCCGGCGCTTCACTGCTGACGCGGCTCGATTCACGAGGAAACGCTTTAAAATAAGCCTCAGATCTGATTCTGAGGACTGTGACTTGAGGCTAACCGTGTGTCTGCATGATTAAAGTTTGTGGAAATGCATGTCTGTGTTTCCTGTGAGTTAATAGCTAATATACAGAGCCCGTGGATGAATTCAAAACAGCATACTATTCGTCTTATTTCTGCTATATATAGATATAGCATTATGGTAGTGACGGTCTAAATATTATGCTGTAAAAATAAGTCCCTGTTATTTTATTTATTTATTTATTTGTTATTATTTTATTTTATTTTTAGTGCTGTCAAATGATTCAGTTCATGACGTATTCGTTCACATAATACATGTGTGTGTACTGTGTATATTTATCATGTGTATATAAATATAAATACACTATACCTTTTGAAAATATTTACATGTATTTACATATATATATTCATATAATTTATATTATATAAAAATATATTTAATATATAAGCATAACATATTTTTCTTAAATATATATATATATATATATATATATATATACATGTATGTGTGTGTATTTATATATACATAATAAATATACACAGTACACATATACATTATGTGAACAAAAACTTTTATTTTGGATGCGATTAATCACGATTAATCATTTGACAGCACTATTTATTTGATTATTTTTTATACTTTTTTTTTATTTTTATTGTTTTTTGGTTGAGAACAGAAGAACACCTTACATAGCAGAAAAAGAAAATAATTAAACAAATTAAACAAATTAAAATTAATTAATTAATTAAAATATAACAAAGGTTGCCATACATTACATATAAACTTTCAGGAATAGCAAAGATTGCCATATGTTACATATAAAACCGTTAGTAATTTCATCAGTACATTATATCAATAAACATTTATATACACTTACAAATGCAATCATCTTTGCTATTTTACTATACTATATAGCGTTTACTATTTGAAACAGTCTTCTCTCGTAGGGGGGTCTTTCTTGTAAAATTTCCTGGTTATCGCCTTTTTTACTTGTTGCTAGTAAAATTTTAAATTAATATTTATCATCTTTTCCAACTTCATCTGAAATATCTCAGAAGTAAAGAACATAAAATGATTTTGGTATACAGTATGTAGAGTGAAAATAATATTAATAGTAGACCATTCGACTTTTCCCAAAAACTATTCACCTTTGAACATTGCCGGAATATATGTTATACTTTATTTTTTTAAAGACAAATGAAAGAAGTGATATAGCAAGCTATGCTTTAGTGATTATTTTATTTTACTTTACTTCATTTTATTTGATCTTATTTTATATTTTATTAAGCCAAATGAAAGAAGTGATATAGCAAACTTTACTTTAGTGATTATTTTATTTTATTTTATTTTATTTTATTTTATTTTATTTTATTTTATTTTATTTTATTTTATTTTATTTTATTTTATTTTATTTTATTTTATTTTATTTTATTTTATTTTATTTTATTTTATTTTATTAAGCCAAATGAAAGAAGTGATATAGCAAACTTTACTTTAGTGATTATTTTATTTTATTTTATTTTTTCATTTTATTTTATTAAGCCAAATGAAAGAAGTGATATAGCAAACTTTGCATTAGTTAGTATTTAATTTAATTAAATATTAAGCAGCATCAAATAAGCCAAATAAAAGAAGTGACATAGCAAACAATTACTTTAGCTATAATTGTTAAATTAATTAATTTATTGTCTGCATTTATTGCATATTTGCATGACTTGCATTGTTTACCCATTAATTCTGGTATGCATTCATCAGAAACAAACGGGTGCAAAAAAATGATTGATTCATATTGCATGCTATTTTTTTGAAATGTTAACAGCATCTGATTAGTTTCCAGCCCTGCAGCAATGCTTTATTCTCTAATGTTAGCTTACTTCATCTCAGTCTCTGCTTCATTTAAAACACAGTGGTGTATGATGATGATGCAGTTAATGTAAAGTCTCTGTGTTCCTCTGCAGGTTTGGTGTGTTTGAGATACTCAGTAACCAGATGAAGGACGAGGCTGGGAAGCTCAATAGCACTCGAGGGTTAGTCTGTGGTTTGGGCGCCGGCGTGATGGAGGCCGTCCTGATCGTCTGTCCCATGGAGACCATAAAGGTGAGGTCAAAGGTCATTCATGTTGAACATTACATTAGCATTGGTATTTATTTCTGTTGCAGTTTTACCGTATGTGCTTCATCGTTCGTGTTTCCAGGTGAAATTCATCCATGATCAAACCTCGGCTAATCCCAAATACAGAGGCTTTTTCCACGGAGTGCGAGAGATCGTCAGAACTCAAGGTGAAAAACCTGTTGTTTTGACTGTTTCAGCTCATAGTTGTGAGAAAAACTCAGTGTCCTGATTGCAAGGTCTGTCCTGTTGAATTGAAAACAGTTTAAAAAGATAGTTGAAACACATTAATACAATCATGACAGTCTTCACTTTCTGCTTGAGATGATGTAAATTAATTAATTAGTTATTTTATTTCAAATGAAAGAGGTGAATATAGCAAGTAATTGCTTTAGTGTTTAGTGAATATTATGCATTAAATTTAAGTCACCATAATTTAATTTAATTTATTTATTTAGTTTGTTTACCCAAACCACTTGTCCTGTGTAGGGTCATTAGTATTATTTTTAATTGAATTGAATTGAATTGAATTTTTATTTTATTTTATTTTATTTTATTTTATTTTATTTTATTTTAATTTATTTTATTTTATTTTATTTTATTTTATTTTATTTTATTTTATTTTATTTTATTTTATTTTATTATTTATTTTATTTTAGCAGCTACAAATAAGTCAAATAAAAATAATTCATCTAGCAAGCGATATGTTTTAGCAATATTTTCTATTTTATTTTAACTGTATTATTTTTGCATAGTCTAACAAAAGATTGTGTGTGAATTATTGTAAAAGAAAAATATCAAGATGTAAATTTTTCTTGATAAAATCTCTTGATATAAATTTAAATGAACTGTAAAGAGATGTTAGATATTAATGTATTTGCAAATAAGTGATTTAAACATCACCATACTGTATAGTGCATGTGATCAGATGTATATAAAGTGTGTTTTCCGTGTTTGTAGTAAGTGCTCTGTATGTGTCTCTCAGGAATCAGAGGGACGTATCAAGGCCTCACAGCGACCGTCCTCAAACAGGGATCCAATCAGGCGATCCGCTTCTCCGTCATGACCTCTCTCAGGAACTGGTACAAGGGTGAGTGTGTGTTTGTGCATCTGCAGAATCACATTATATATAACACACTGTGTGAGCTGCACTGCCCTCTGATGGCAGATAGTCTCATCTGTTCACACGAGTTGTTTTTTTGGATGTTGTAGGTGACAATCCCAACAAATCCATCAACCCCATCATCACAGGAGCGTTTGGAGCGATCGCAGGAGCGGCGAGTGTGTTTGGAAACACGCCGCTGGACGTCATCAAGACCAGAATGCAGGTACACAGATCATTTATCAGCTCTTCTCAACACAAATCAATCCTGTTATGAGCATTGAAGCCGTTTCTATTGAAAGTACTTGATGTGCGGCATTGAAACACACCTTATTCTTTCTGTTTTTGACTCAATGCACAGCTAATCCAGACACTTAAAATTAAATTATTTACAGATGTCATGAATTGATTTCTATGAATTGCATTAATTATGTAATATATATATATACATGTATATATATACATAAATATAACCCACGACTGATTCTGACCCACGAATTTCAGTCCTCATTTGTTTCAAATCATCTGAGATTGTAGCACTATGCATGAAATTGATTTGCTATTATAAAATTATAATAAGGTGAAGTTTCTAAGGTGAAGTGTATACTAGAGTATTTCTGTTGGAAAAGAAGTTTTAATGAAAATGTGTGTGGTTTTTTTAGGGTTTGGAAGCTCATAAGTATAAAAGCACAATGGATTGTGCCATGAAGATCATGCAGCATGAAGGACCAGCGGCGTAAGTGTGTGTGTGTGTGTGTGTGTGTGTGTGTGTACACAAAAAAGCAGCTTAATAAACATACTAAATAATGTCCTAATGAAAATGTACAAATACAGAAAGGTTTGTGTGTGGCAGGGTTAATATCATTAAATAATATTGAAACAAAAAAACATTTAAAAAAAATTACATTATTTGAAATAAAATAAGCATTAACTGAAATTATATAATTATTTGAAAAATTATCTAAAAAATTATTTTAAAAAATTTCAGCTAGTTGCCAAGGCAAAATGTCTCATTGAAATACTAAAATAACTAGAACTAAATAAAATAAAACTATAAAAATTATAGACATATTATTAAAAAAATAAAAACAAATCTAATAAAAATGACAAAAACGCACATTGAAATTACTAAAACTTTGACTAAAATTTAAATTTAAGCAGACAAAATAAAAAAAATAAAATCTCTATATAAATATATATTCAAAACATTTAAAAAAATTATAATAGTATATCAATGATACTAAAATAACACTGGTTTGCTGGTTAAGTTTGGGTTGATCGATTTAGTTTAACAAACTGAGGTTTGTTAGCTGATGAAAAGCTAATAATGAAATAATTAAAAAAAATAAAATCAAAATAAACACTTACTAAAAAGATGAAATATTTCATTTGATCATCTACATGTCTTGTGACCATTAATCAACATCAGAAAACGTGAACATGTACATGAATGTGTAGTTAAAGTCCTGAAATATAATAATATATATTATAGTATTTAATTATAATAATGACTAATATTAAATACATATTTTAGGTCAAAGGGATTCAGCTGACCAAAAAAAAAAATCCCTGATTACTTTAGTATCACTGTTATAGATTTGATACATTTTTTGAAATAGTTTTTATTTTGATATTTTCTGTTAACATTTTAATTTAATAGTTTTAGTAATTTAGCTGTGTTTTGTAATTTTTTTATGCATTTATAGTTTTTTTAAATCATTTTTATTTCAGTTAGCAACTAGCTGAAACAAAAGATGTTTTTTATATTATATTTAAGTTAACATTTATTTATGTAAATTAATGAATATTCGCTCTTAAAAATAAAGCTGCTTCAAAAGGTTCTTCACAGCGATGCCACAGAAGAACCATATTTGGTTCCACAAAGAACCATTCAGTCAAAGAACATCTCTTTCTTACCTTTTTATAATCTGAAGAACCTTCTTTCGCCACAAAGAAGCTTTTGTGAAGCAGAAATGTTAAAGATTCTTTATGGAACCATTTAGACAAAAAGGTTCTTCTGTGGCATCGTGAAGCACCTTTATTTTTAAGCGTGTTGTTATGGTTTTTGCGGTGATGAAATGTGTTGGTGTGTGTGCAGGTTTTATAAGGGCACGGTCCCGCGGCTGGGCCGAGTGTGTTTGGACGTGGCCATCGTCTTCATCATCTACGAGGAGGTTGTGAAGGTCCTGAACAAAGTCTGGAAGACCGAGTGAAGGAATGAAGAGCAGAAGAGACGAGACACCATCACTGTGACGTTCCACCTTTAAACACACACATAATATCTGAAAATCATTTCATATAACAGCTCTAAAAACTGCAGTCAAATTAACATTAAACATTGTAGGTGCCAAACTTAACAGATTTTGTCTATTAATAAATAGATTATTTAACTGCTAGATTTAATAAAGAACTCTGAGAGAGAAGTGTGACAGTAAATGAATTTAATGTTTTAACCAGAGAAAATCTTTAAGAGGAAGTGGGAATATTTACATATTGGGAGTGTTTGAATATTTATAGATATATTTACTTAACTACAGATCATTCCATTATGAAATATATTTTAAATTTGATTATTTTTTATGTTTCTGACATTTCTACTTAAAATGTTTTGTTTTTATCAAAGGCTAATATTTTTACATTTGTAAAACCTTTTTTTATTAATTCATTTGAATATATTTATTTTCCTGTTGCACACGTGCCTTTAACCATCAAACTCTGAAATTAATTTTTCAACACAAACAGACATTTTTAATAATTCTTTTGTCAGTTATGAAGCATCTTTTGTCAGGCGTGACCTGCTGTGTCTGTCTATGTGCAATATCAGCTGTATTCAGTGAATGTCAAATACATACATGTTCTGAAATGTGACTGATTCACCTCTGAGCGGACCTGATATGGATTATTAAAGTGTTTTTGCAGCATGCATCTCCAGCTGTGTGTGTGTGTGTGTGTGTGTCAGTCTCTGTTGTATGAGGTGAAATAGTGTCATCTATCTTTTATTGATCCTAATTGAATGTGCTGCTGCTGGCCGCTAGAGGGCAGAATCAGCACGGACAGATGTTTGGGTCTCGTGCTTCAGTGTTGATCTGTGTGTGTGTGTGTGTGTGTGTGTGTGTGTGTGGGCCCTTTAGAAATACTCTGTGGGATTGTTTGTGCCATATACTGTTATGTGTATGTTCTTGGCCTTTTCTTTGTAGATCTAGAGTGAAGGCTTCTTAAAACTAAATGCTAATGTGCTAATAAAATGATTTTATTTTCACAGTTAAATCAGCTCTGTGACATTATTGTGTTTTTAAAGTACCTTTATTTTAAAGTTTGTGTAAACAAGGTCTGATTTTTGCACAAGATGAACAACAATCTCACAGATTACTCTATCTACACTTTCATTCAAAGTTTTTTAAAGAAATTAATACTTTTATGGATGCATTAAATTGATCAGAAGTGACATTAATAAACATTAATAATGTTACAAAAGATTTCTGTTTCCAATAAATGCTGTTCTTTTGAACTTTCTATTCATTTTTGAATCCTGAAAAATAAAATGTATCAGTTTCCAAAACATATTGGGCAGCAAAACATTGATGATAATCAGAAATGTATCTTGAGCAGCAAATCAGCATCAAGGTTATTAAATAGTTAACTAATAGTTAGGTAAAGCCAAAAAATTTACTTCAAATAAAACTTACAAAAAGAATTGAAATAAAATTGAAATAAAAATTAATATATGCCCAGGTAACAAATTTAACTTATTAAAACCATTTAAGGACATTGTTTTGAAATGTTTCTAAAATATTAACTAGTCCATTTTTTTTTTTTTTGATGATTGTAACTTTATTTAAAGGTTACAAAAACATTTCTTACATTGTTCTACTAACTTTATTTTTTATGAATTTTATGAATTTTTATTTGATGAGAATGTTGTTCTAAGAACATTTTCTCTAAGAACATTATGAGAACATATCAAATGTTATAACTTTTAAAGAACTTTGCTGGGTAGACATTACAAAAACTAATAAAACTAACAAACACAATTAAATGACGATCTTTTATATATATATATATATATATATATATATAATGTACAGAACAAATTAAAAATATTAATAAAAACTCTAATAGTATCTAGTGGTATCTCAGTGATATAAAAGTAATAATGTTCTGCATATTAGAATGATTTCTGAAGATCATGTGACACTGAAGACTGCAGTAATGATGCTGAAAATACAGCTTTGATCGCAGAAATAAATTACATTTTAACAGATAGTCACAAAGAAAACAGCTATTTTAAATTGCAATAATATTTCACATATTTTACTGTATTTTTCTCAAATAAATGCAGCCTTGGTGAGCAAAACATGTCTTACCGAGCCCGTTTGAACGGTATACTCCTGACAACCAGGAAAAAAACAGTTTTGTGAATTTAGTATTTTGTCATGTCATTACATTGTTTAGAGAATAAGAAAATGATATTTTATTCATATGTCCTCTGTAGAGGACACCGGGACTTTTGGGATTTTTGTCACAAATCAATTTTCATTTTTTTATACCAAACTTTAAATAAAGATGATTCTCAACTATCTTATGAAAGATATTTAAAAAAAAAATAATTTCTTTATGCAAAATAAACGAGTTTTTCCATTATATACAATGTATCTATAAACTGTATCTAATTTGCATATTAATGTGTTTTGGGGCAACATAGAATGAACAAATAAGTGCAATAATGGGAGTAATTATTAGCAAGATTTTCATAATATCTAATATTTCAAAGGAATATTGCTATATAATTTTTTCTCTATTCATTTGTTGGGTCTCCCAAAATGTGTAATAAACATGCGTTAAGTAACATTACAAAATATCACACTTGATCACTAATTAATTAATGTCAGCCATTTTTAAAGACCAAGTATCTCTGAAAAGCCCTGAATCTGGACATCCAGGCTTAAAACTGTGACCTGTAACGTCTGAAACATCACGTCCTCTGCAGGAGGATCTAGACTGACAGCTTGCCTGCAGAAGTCATCATGTTATGGGCGGTTCTTCTAAGGTGTTGTGAGCGTTGGTATGCGGTTGCTAGGGTGTTGCTAGGCGAGTGTCTGTGATCTGGTGGTGACCTCTGGAATAACAATAGTTCTGTATCAGTCCGGTGGAATGAAGGATTCTTTGACTTCTTCTCTTTGGGATGAAAGATGCGACAGTGTGTCCGTCTCCTGTCTGTCTCTCACACACTCCGCTGAGAGATTCCTCGTCTCTTTATGCCCCGCTACAATAGCTCTTTGTTAGAAACATGGAAAGGAATCTCTTTCTCTCTTGCTTTCAGTCTCTTTTATTAAAACTAGTCTTGTTCAGTCTCAAAGAAAGTCAAATACGAGCGACGGTGATTTTGTGATTTTCCAGCAGGATTCAGTGATTCTCTCCTTCTTTCACAGGACAGACGTGTATCTGTCTTTTGTGGTTCGTCCGGCTGTCGGTCATCAGAAACTCCCACCGGCAGATGTTTTACAGCGCTGATGACCGAACACATACATGAGCTCTGATGCGCGAGAGAATCGCATTCATCCGCAGAGAGAGACGGACAGTGAGTGACCCGTCTGACCTCTGGGTTTCTATTATCAGTCACGAAAACTAAAACACACTTTTGATACTTGGAATAAAATAAACATTCAATTAAATCTTTAACTTATTGTATTTCAGCTATAGTTGTCATGGAAACATTTATCATTTTTGTTTATTTTAATTTTAAGTACTAAGGTAACTATTAATATATTAATTAAAATACAGTATATAAAATAAAACAAATAACAAAAAAACTAAAACTTAAAATGAAAACAGAAAATATCAAATTAAAATTAACAAATAAAATAAAAAATTTAATTCAAAATATTAAAAAGTTATAAACTATAATACTAAATTATAGTAAAGATAATATATCACAAATACTAAAATAACACTATCTAATGTTGCTTTCCCCCCTTATTTTAGTTTTTTTAAACACACTTTTTCTTAATATTGTTACCACATTAACACATGAACTGCATTTGCTTTGCTGTTTTTGTGTTCAGGTGTTTCAACTCGACGAATTCTCTAAAAGCTCTTTAGTATTTGTGTCTTGTTTTCCAGTTCAAATATCTAAAGATTCTTGAATCAACATGCATTTACTTGAGATGCAAATCAAATCAATCAAAATTGTGTGAGCTTTATGTTTAAAATGAAAAAAATAAAATAAAATAAAAATAAAAAAAGGCTGCCAAAGGGGTTATAAAAATGAAGTGAATCAGTAATTTATTATAAATATTTATTTTCAAATTAATTTGATTTAATTTGCTTTAATTTAATCTATTGTCAGATATAGAGTCAGAAAAATACCCCATCTTTTGTTTTCATTTCTAAGAAAACAGGGCCTAATATCAAGTCATTTTGCATCTCAAGTAAATGTAGTTTGATTTATATTTACATATTTACACTACAAAACAAGAAAAAACGTTCCGAGTCAGAAAATGACTTTTGCTTCATTTTGATCAAATCTTGTACTTGGAATAAAGTCATTTGGCATTATATTTATTTTTTTTGTTTATTGCTTGTTATCTTACCATTTGTTTTTCTAATATTGGTACTCGTATCTGTGAACTCTATTTGCACCCTTATTTTTACACAGTTTTCATTGTGCGCAGACTCGCAGCAAATGCTTTGGCAGCACAAACACACTGAATCTGAATCTGTTTTCTATTAAGTGTTCTATCAGAATATTGTCATATTTTCACAGTGTTTGTTGTGAATATCTGTCAGACAGACTGACTCCGTCGCATGAATTAGCGGCTGCATCAGTGTTAGATGCTCTCTCTCTGTGGGGGGGATTTCATAATCATAATTATCACGTCCATCACCCGAACCGAGCTGAGGAAACACTAACAGATGTTGTGTAATAACAGCTCAGGGTGCTGATCTCAGATCAGATTTGAGATGTCTGATGTCTGAATGAAGTGTGTTCTCAGAGAGACCATCAAAAAGTGCTGTTTTGTTGGGTTTCCAGAACCAGAGACAAAAATGAACCAGGGTTTGGGGCAAAATCCCACCTGAAAGTAACAAGTACATCCAGATATTTAGGATGTAGTGCAAAAAATACAGCCGAAGTGAATTCAAGTTTTTGCATCAATATATATATATATATATATATATATATATATATATATGTAAATATGGGTGTAAACACCATATTGATCATTTATTTAACTCAAGTATTTGACATTATATAGCCTATATGAGTGTGTGTATATATTTATATATACACAGTAATTATATTTAAAGTATACTATATTTAAAGTAAACTATTTATAAATATGGGTTTAAAACCCATATGGATCATCTCAATGTTATTTTATTCTATTTAAGTATTTGACATGAAGAGACATTAAGTATTAGACAACACATTTTTGTTGTTTTCGTTCAAAAATGCCATTATAAAGTGCATAAAAATCCCTAAAAATAAATTCCATTGAGCAAATATTTCCTCTTAATAATACCAAATGAAATCATTAATAATAACAATTATTATTAATAATAATTAATTTAAAACGCTGGTGTAGTAATATATGATCCAGTACATGAAAAGCCATTGATTCATAAAACATGCGATGCTGACTAAATAATGCAATAATCAATAATAATAATAATGACAAAATAATGCATTTTCATATCACTTCATTCATAAAAATCTATATAATAGTATAATAGCATCAATATTGCGCATATATATATATATATATATATATATATATATATATATATATAAACATCGAATAATATCATATATTTCATAAAATATTGCACATTTCATCACTTTATAAAAATCACATCTGTATGTGTGAATGAAAATGTTGAATAGAAATCTAAATATGTTTATATACACACACTTATAGGCTATTATTTATTAAAAAATAATGTATGTTACTGAATCATTGTTTTGATGATTCTGATGATTGTTCTGAAAGCTGCGGTGTGTTTGTGCGGCGCGCTGAGGGTGTGATTGCGCATGCGTCCTGCGGGCGGCGCTGCGTCAGTGAGCGTCACTCCGCGCGCTTCAGATGAAGTTCAGAGATGCTGCTGACGGGACGCACCGCTCTCCTTCGCTGCGTCTGAAAGTGCTCGGATTTGCGAGAAACTTCTTTAAAGCGGCATCTTTTGTATCAGAGAGACCCCGAAGACGTTCTGTGAGGCGTCGTGATGATGATGATGATAACGCCAGGTTTAACGCGCGTTTGTGCGGTGGTCGCGCTCGTGATGTGCGCGTGCGGCGTGTGCGAGGCGGGATGCGCGGACAGACCTGCACCGAGATGCTGTCCGGGACGGAATAACGAGTGCGTGGAGAGGAGCGCGAGGAGAACCGTGTGTTACTGCGACACGTACTGCCGGAGGAGCGGCGACTGCTGCGACGATTATCAGACCGCGTGCCACATCTCAGGTGAGTCCGTTAATAACCCGCGGCAACTACATGAACCTGCCGCTGCTGGCGTGACGTCACGCCGCTCTGATTGACGGGCGTCAGTTACAACTTTTGAAAAAATGTTTTATTCGTTTTTTTTTCGCCTGTGACATGTCTTATCATAAGGAATATCATCTAGGCTAATTAATCTGGATAACACTTTATTTTAAAGTGCTTTTGTTACACGATACATGTACTTACTAATTAAGTTGTGCATAATTACATGCAAGTACATCTAAGCATCTAATATATATATATATATATATATATGTAAAATGTATAATAAAATCATGTCATTCCAAACCTCAGTCTCAGTTCCCATGGACTTTCATTGTATTTTCTGTCCATATAATGGAAGTTAATGGGAACCGAAACATAATGGTTAGTGGACTGTCCCTTTAAATACAACTTTGGAAGATTTGGAATGTAGTGCACAAATCAAATTATAATTTTTAAAATTCTTTAATGATATTTTGAAGAATGTTGGTAACCAAACAGTCTCATTATCCGTAACACAGACCAAAAATGGAACTGTTTTGGTTACAAACATTCTTCAAAATGGTTTTCTTCATGTTACACAGGTTTGGAGCGATATGAGGGCGAGTAAATATGTTCGAATTTTCATTTTTGGGTGAACTGTCCCTTTAAATCATTATTATTGAAAATGTTTTTTCAAACAAATTTATTCTTGCTTAATTGTATTACGATTTGAACAGTGAATAAAATCTTAAACTGTTCCTCACACACAGCATCATATGACTTAAGGAATTTGGAAATATAGTGCAGACGTCATATGAACAACTGTTATGATGCTTTTATGTTCTTTTTGAAGCTTAAAAGTCATAGTCACCATTTGCTTTTGCTGTAAAAAAAAAAAGAAAAAAAAAAGAGCATCTCCTTTTGCATTCTATAGAACTAAAAAAAATGTTTTAAAAACATGAGGGTGAATAAATGATGACAGAACTCTAATTTCTACAGTTCAACTAAAAATTTTAATTCTGCCATTTGTTCAAAATGTGGTCTCAAATTAGGTCTTTCAGCAGACACGTCTGAACGAGATTGTTGATGGAGTATTGACAGAAATCAGAGGCTCAGAAACAGCTGGTGTCTCTGAGTGAAGTATGTGTGTTGGGTTATTATCACAGCCGTCATTATCTGCTGTCTGTATGTCTCTTGCCTGCCTCAACTACAGCAACAGAGCTCGGAAACAGCTTCAAATACAGCCTATGTATGTATATAAACAGCACCAGCCCATCTCAGCAGCTATAAAACAGCAGTCTGCTCTATACAAGCCAAAGACATGATGTAAAGATGGCTTTCATCTCTGTGTTTTGACTTGAGGGAGGTCTTGAGTGTCTTCCAGGTTTGTTGAGCTCCTCAGGAGTTCAGAGTTGCTCAATCGTCTTTGTTTACGCTGTAAAACTCAGTCACTGCGACTTTAAAACCTCTAAAAGCAGAGCGTGACAGTCATGAAAACACTCCAGTCACGCTTATAAATGTCTGAATGTCAGTGCATTAGATAAGAACGTATCAAAACGAGTGTGATTTTAGTGAAAAGAGAGATGCAAAACATTTAACAAAAGGAGTTTAATAGTTTTAGAAATAGTTTTGAAAATGCACGCACATCTCTCAAAGTCAACAGTTCTTCAAAGTTCACTCATGATTTTTTGTCCAAGCCGGATGTCGTTGGCAGGTTTGCTGTTGTCTTTGTGATCGCTCATCGCCGTCATAGCTGTGCGGATCGTTTTTTTTATAATTATGAGTAATTTTGTACTGGAAGGATTCGGTTGGTTTTGGTTTGTTCACGTCTCCAAATAACAGCTTGATCTGATTCATCCAGACACATACGCTCCCTCGGCTATGATTACTGCCATATGTGTGTGTGTTTCAGCTGCAGACTTGATATATATAGCTGAGGAAAACAAATATGCAAAATATTTGCTAACAGAAAAACAAAACTCTGGGAACCTTTAAACAGATTTATGAGTTTGGGTGTGTTTTAGGGCTGGGTGATATTGCTAAACAATTATAGTGCAGTATTTATTTATTTTTTTTTTTATATTTGACATGTCTTGATATTTCTGTATTTACTCAGAAATGGCTTAAATCTGTGATTTTTATTAAACTATATCAGTCCACCACATAGCCATTGATGCTAAAAGGATTCAAAATGTTTAATGTAAGATTTAAAATGGTGAAGTTTTGTTAAATGCACAAAAGGACCAATAACAATATAAATATTTTCTAAAATAATACTCATATAGTGAAGTTACAAAGAATATATATATATATATATATGTGTGTGTGTGTGTGTGTGTGTGTAAAACTTCTATACTATATATTTTAATTTATACAACAGCTCTTTCTGGTCCTCGAATCTGATTGGCTAGTAAGAGTGTGATATTAGAGTCCAACAGCTGCTTCACCGTTTGTGTCACTCCGCTTGCCGAAGTTGCCGTATTTCTCAGAGCAGTGTCATGGCGGATGCCCAAATCCACTATAATTTTAAAAATAAGTTTTGCGTCACAGAATGTAGTTTTAAGAGTTTTTTTAGGCAAGAATGTACTTGCTTGGAGTTCAAATATGCATTTTAATGAAGATAACGTCTATTTGAAAAGTTGCTTCGACGTTTTCAGAGAAGCAATCTCCAGGACGTCAGCGGCTGTTCAGTGCTCATAAACCCACCGAGAGCAGTCTCACCTCGGCCAGATCTTCTGGATTTTACCACTGACTCTCATGTCTCTATAATGGTTAAACATGAGATATATTTCGTTTTGGGTAAATCTAACGGGCAGTCTTTGGTCTCATTAATCTATTATTTGTTTCAGAGCAAATAGTTTTGTCTCATCACGTTATATTTGTAACATCAATGCTGTATATCAGAGCGCTGTCTTTGTACTTTTGACTGAATTGCCTAGCAACTTTTATGATGGCTGTTGTTGTTGTTTATTACATATTATTATTTAATAAATAATATTTTATCTAAATAGCAGTAGTATAAGTGTTTAATATTGAGAAACGCAGTGTGTGTTCATGATGGTGATTTTAGTTACGTTGTTCCGCCATTAGATGGAAACAAGAGACTGTTTTTACAAGTCAGCAGTAAAGACTTTTATGTTGAAAGTTTTAGTATTTTTACTTTTAACAACAGCTTTAGTAGGGTTGTTGCGATAGTCCGTCAACACTGGTAACACCGGTTATGTCACTTGCCCACCGCGGCACAACCCCCACCGTCGTTTTGATTTTTTTTATAGTAATAAAAAATCATTTAGTTCAGTTAGAGAACAACGATGGCGGAAGAGTTTCAAAACGAAATGCAAAAATGCCTGCTTTAAAAATATTTTGGATTTTGAAAAGCCTATTGTCTTCTGCCATTTATCTAAGGTGATATTGGAAGTTTTTTTTTAATAAACATTCACTTCTTATTTATTTGGTTCCACAGTGTTTGCTGATTTTTATCTATTTAAACTGTGTATTTCTTTTATTTTACATCAAGTATGCCGCGTCTCCAAGCTTATATTTGTTTTGCTAATAAACGTACGTTTCTTATTTTTTTGGTTCCACAGTATTTACTGATCTTCAGTTTTGTATAGCCTACCTAAACTGTGTAAGTTATTTGATATTTTACATTAGGCATATAACATGGTGTATTTTTTTTATTTGTTTTGTTAATAAAAGTTCTATGTTCCAAGTTGTATTTTGATGTTGTTGCTTGAATTGAATTCAAGCAATTGACGCCGAATTGATGCTAATTTGAAAGTGAAAGCAAAGTGTGCACGGCGCTTTTACAAGCTATTTAAAACGGAAGGTTGCGAGGAAAAGAGGGAGAACTACCCCTCCACCCCCACCCTCACCCCCAATGGTGATACCGGTATTACCGGTGTTATCACACGTCGATTAACCAGTGGGAAAATTTCCTCACCGTCACAACCCTACTTGTTAGACGCAACCAACAAATGCTCTGAGCAGCGCTGTCAATGGAAATCACCCTTAACAGAGGAAAAGATAATACGACAAAAAGCCTATCGCTTTCCTCATCGAACATTCAAACTAATGATTTATTGTGAATATGAGATTGATCTGAAGAATGAATGCTGTATCAGGTGCAGGTAATCACACTCGCTCAGTCAATCTCTCTCTCCTAATACTCTACTACACATCTTCCCTGCTTTTAATACAGTAATACAATAAGCTTTTAATGAAGCAACTCAACATTCCTTCGTAACTAGTTCTAAAGTGACGTTTTGGAATTAGTAATGGAGGCTTGGGCTCAGCTGTTAAACTGTCAAACTGAGATTTTAATCCGTGGTGGAAGGAAGTAGTTCTGCACAAAAGAGGTAGTACTGCCATGCCCATATACAGCCATATCTCACGTCTACGAGTGTGATATTGCTCTATATATACAGGTGCTGGTCATATAATTAGAATATCATCAAAAAGTTGATTTTATTTCACTAATTCCATTCAAAAAGTGAAACTTGTATATTATATTCATTCATTACACACAGACTGATATATTTCAAATGTATATTTCTTTTAATTTTGATGATTAGAGCTTACAGCTCATGAAAGTCAAAAATCAGTATCTCAAAATATTAGAATATTTACATTTGAGTTTTAATAAATGACCATCTCTACAGTATAAATTCTGGGTATCTCTTGTTCTTTGAAACCACAATCATGGGGAAGACTGCTGACTTGGCAATAATCCAGAAGACGAACATTGACGCCCTCCACAAAGAGGGTAAGTCACAGAAGGTCATTACTGAAAGGTGTGGCTGTTTACAGAGTGCTGTATCAAAGCATATTAAATGCAAAGTTGACTGGAAGGAAGAATTTGGGTAGGAAAAGGTGCACAAGCAACAGGGATGAAGGCAAGCTTGAGAATACAGTCAAGCAAAGCTGATTCAAACACTTGGGAGAGCTTCACAAGGAGAGAACTGAAGCTGGAGTCAGTGCATCAAGAGTCACCACGCTCAGACGTCTTCAGGGAAAGGGCTACCAAGCCACTTCTGAACCAGAGACAACGTCAGAAGCATCTTACCTGGGCTGTGGAGAAAAAGAACTGGACTGTTGCTCAGTGGTCCAAAGTCCTCTTTTCAGATGAAAGTAAATTTTACAATTCATTTGGAAATCAAGGTCCCAGAGTCTGAAGGAAGAGTGGAGAGGCACAGAATCCATGTTGCTTGAAGTCCAGTGTGAAGTTTCCACAGTCAGTGATGATTTGGGCTGCCATGTCATCTGCTGGTGTTGGTCCACTGTGTTTTCTGAAGTCCACAGTCAACGCAGCCATCTACCAGGAGATTTTAGAGAACTTCATACTTCCATCTGCTGACAAGCTTTATGGAGATGCTGATTTCATTTTCCAGCAGGACTTGGCACCTGCCCACACTGCCAAAGGTACCAAAAGCTGGTTCAATGACCATAGTGTTACTGTGCTTGATTGGCCAGCAAACTCGCCTGACCTGAACCCCAGAGAGAATCTATGGGGTATTGTCAAGAGGAAGATGAGAGACACCAGACCCAACAATGCAGAAGAGCTGAAGGCCACTATCAGAGCAACCTGGGCTCTCATAACACCTGAGCAGTGCCACAGACTGATCGACTCCATGCCACGCCGCATTGCTGCAGTAATTCAGGCAAAAGGAGCCCCAACTAAGTATTGAGTGCTGTACATGCTCATACTTTTCATGTTCATACTTTTCAGTTGGCCAAGATTTCTAAAAATCCTTTCTTTGTATTGGTCTTAAGTAATATTCTAATATTTTGAGATACTGATTTTTGACTTTCATGAGCTGTAAGCTCTAATCATCAAAATTAAAAGAAATAAACATTTGAAATATATCAGTCTGTGTGTAATGAATGAATATAATATACATGTTTCACTTTTTGAATGGAATTAGTGAAATAAATCAACTTTTTGATGATATTCTAATTATATGACCAGCACCTGTATACACACACACTATATTACATATGGTAAATAATATATATAATATACACATTGGTGCCGATATTTTTGGCCATGACCATATATATATATATATAAAATACACACCCAGTTTTAACCAAGTGCAGAAATAGAGAGAAAAACATGAATGGAGCAGAATCCCATTTCTTTAACTCTCTCTCGTACCCTGCAGCAGGTTTAATCTAATAATCTGCTCTTGATGTTCCCAGTAATTGTTCCCAGTCTTGGCTGTTATCTGACTTTAGATGATGTTGTTCAAGACTGTGGGTCATTTACGTTACAGTCTGAACCACAAATGAACTATATTACTACAGCAGAATGACTGTACACTGGAGGGTTATATATTGCCCAACAGTTGAAATGTTTTAACCATTACAGAGCTGTAACATTTACATTGAGCAATGTGAAGCATTGATGTCAGACTTTTATGCATTTGATATAAATATACCCATCTTTGGTTTGAGTCGATAAGTAAATGGCTAAATAAATAAAATAATAATTAATAATAATAATAATATTTTTTTAAGTATTTCACTGGATTATTCAAGAATAGGTACTAGTTCAAGGTTATATTTGGGTTAAATATGAAAAACACATAGGCTGTGTTTTATTTATAAAATATATATATAATAAAATAAATATTTATAAAATATATTTAATATATTTGAAAAAAATTAAATACATATTTGTAAACCCAAAATATAGCATGTGTATATATATTTTCAAAAAAAAAAAAAAGGATTGTTCCTTGATTGTTTCAGCCAAAATCCCAGTCATCTGTCAGACAGTGGCCTCACTGGACCTGATGCTGTAGATGTTAAACGTGAATACTGTCTAAACGTGAGTGCATGGCATGTTAAACACACAGCGCCATTAATGCAGCTAATGGAGGTGAGCAGATCTGCATAAAGTACAACCGAATGTAAATTCTGCCTCAGGATTTCCTCACAACTCTGAAGATCCAATCAAAGTCAAAACTAAATCTAAAGTGCTCAAGATGTTTTTTATGCGGTCTGTTTCACATCATAACCCTTAAGAGACTTTCATTCTGCAAGCACTTTTAAGATTTCAGCGTTTGTTCAGTTGGTTTTGAAGACTGATCTTAAGCCCGGCTCACACTGTGTGATTTTGGCCACGATTTGGGCGTCTGAGACAAATTTTGAAAATCCTAAAAGATTCCTATAATCCTAGTCTAAAATCTGTAGGGTTTGATCGCTGGTTTGACATGTTCCCCGACAGCCGATTAATGGCCGTTGCAATCAAATTTTACCTCCGATGGGATTCTGGCAGTCTCAGAAGATTTCGTCCTCCGCTCACGGAATTCATATGATATGGTTGTGCTGCTGTTTTCATGTGGGTGTGTAGTGCTGCTTGCACTTTTCTTAAATATGCCAGTATTGCCGCCATTCATATACTTTTAATGATAGCCAACATTACAGCGCCGCGTGCAATGCAGCTCGCAGTCATTGAACGTGTATGGGTTGATAATGTAGAACAAGTTTTATTGCGTGCAGCCATTTTTAACGCATCTTGACTGTCGTACAGTCTGACATTAATGACAACTGAGATCCCACATGATGTTCGTACAGTCTGACAAGTACAATCCTAAAAATCGCACCGTGTGAGCCCGGCTTTACTCTGATGGATGGTGAAAGATGCCGTTTACATGACTCTGTCTTTGCTGGGAGGTTAGTGTGTTGACGTGAGTCTGTTTGATGTCTCTCAGGACGGAGCTTTATTGTCTCTGTGACAGATTCCTGACAGCGGAGGAATGCTGAGGAATATCTGCCATAGGTTTGGTGGTTCTCATAAACACCCGAGAGCTGTGAGAGCGAAAAGCGTGCATGAACACTGAACGGGAACAGACTGGTGCATATGTTGTGTGTTACCTGACACACGCACATTTCATGAATGGGTTGGTCTTGAGGAAAACCACATGTTCCTCTCTGTCCTCCTACATTAATCTCCTGATGGGTCTAACGTTAATTAAGACTCAGAAGAGCTGCTCCATCTGTGAATGTGTGAGGAGGTGCGTTGCTTTGGCTCTTCAAAATGATCCAAAAGGAGTAGTTCACCCAAAAATGCAAGTTTGAGTTTCTTTCTTCATTAGATTTGCAGAAATGTAGCATCACATCACTTGCTCACCAATGGATGCTCTGCAGTGAATGGGTGCCGTCAGAATGGGAGTCCAAACAGCTGATAAAAACACAATAATCCACACCACTCCAGTCCATCAGTTAACATCTGGAGAAGCCAGAAGAAACAAATCCATCATTAAGATGTTTTTCATTTCAAACCATTGCTTTCTGCAATGAAAAAGGGGTCTGGTCTAATTAGGAGAGAAATATGCACATGCAGTTTAGGCACAATATCCAGTTCTAAACAAATGTGGGCGGATTCTGATGTGAGAGACAACAGGAGATGGACTTTTGAAGCGTTATAATGGATTATAGATTTTTGTGTGGCAATGAAATATTCTAGAGATTTCTGTATTCTTTTCTGTGCGCCATATAAAAATAAACTATAACAATCCAAAACCGCATCATCCAACATTTATAGTTGGATAATTACAGTAAACATGTATAACAATGTCTTGAATGTGTGTATGAACAATCTGTAGCAGTGGGAAAATGTCATCCCACTGGTCAACACAACATTCTTCAGATGTATGGAGTGCATGTGGCGAAAAGAATCGGCCTATTATTCGGTCTTGCATTAATTCGCCAAAAAATAAATAAGTAAAAGAAAAACGGCTTTCGTAGAGCCAAATCACGAACAACTAGTGCTGTCAAACGATTAATCGCAACCAAAATAAAAGTTTGTTTACATAATATATGTATGTGTACTGTGTATATAAATACACACACATACAGTATATATTTTAAAAATATTTACGTGTATATACACTTATAGATTTATATTCTTATATTTTTAGCATACATAAATATTTAATATAAACATTTTTCTTAAATATATACATGCATGTGATTGTATTTTTATATATATATATATATATATATATATATATATATATATATATATATATATATATATATATATATATATATATATATATATATATATATATATACATAATAAATATACACAGTTTACATATGTAAACAAAAACTTTTGTTTAATCGCGATTAATCATTTGACAGCGCTACCAACGAACCTCATTAGTTCATAATTCACTCGTCATGTTTGTTGTGTGCAAACAGTAACAATGTTGCAACAGTAAGATTATTTGTATTGTTTTCTCTCTCATTTCATTTCAGCAAGCTCACATAAATCCTCGTGCTTTAGATCTAATAGATGCAATCCAGGTTTACACATACGTAATACTATAATTAAGACATTGTTGGTAAGCAGGTCAGCTGATCAGAACGCTTGTGATCTTTGGTGACCCCGGAGTGCGTGAATAAGATTAAAATGCTGTCGGGCCCTTTGGACCACCGGTGACGGTGCGAGCGAGGGAAGGGTTGTCTGGGAACGGGATGCAATGCATATCTGCAGAACTAATGCAGGGGAATGTGGGGAATTTGACAGTGCCTTTGTTATGGAGGTGTGTGTTTGTGAGTGTGTTTGCGTTCATTGTGGAGATGTGTCACTCTGGTGTGGAAGAATAGAAGAATGAGAACGAACGAGCCGTGAGGTCACAGAGAGAATGACATGAATGAAATAAAGCAGTGATTCCCAACCAGGGATGCATGTACGCTAGCTACTACTTCAGTATGATTTCAGTTTTGCTTTGTGAAATGAAAGGTTTGGCAAGTGAATCATCACAATAATGGCCATAAAACGGGTTGGAAAAAAAAGGATCCATATAATCAACGTAATTTATATAATATGTTTCAGTGGTAGATTTTAGGATGTGCACTTAAAAATTTTACATGCATTGTTATACAGGTTTTTTGTTATTTACATAAATCTGTTAACTGCAAAAATGGGTTTCTTACTTAGTGTTTTTGGCTTCTTTTCCAGTATAAATTTCGAAACACTCTTAAATCAAGGTAACGACTTGAGATTAAATCCATTTGTAAACTTACAACAGCAGTGTAAAAACCAGAATTTACTGCACTGAGGGTCAAACAGGTCTGTAAACAGCAATAAAAAAAACAGATTTATAATGTTTTAAAGGGTCTCAACAAATAGAGTGCATATCAGTCCAGATCAAACACACGTGCATTGGTTTATTATAATTATGAATTTGATTTGTTTTGAGTTTACTTTAGTTTTATTTGCTCTTTGAGTGTTGCATATGTGTGCACTTCAGTTTTGTTTAATATTGGCGCTGTATTTCATGCATCAGTGCTTTGATATGGTTTCCAGCTGCAGTGTGTAATGTGCTCTGTGAGATCGGTGTGTGTGTGTGAGACACATGTGCATGCACACATACAGTACCTGATTGCATGTGTGCACACCAGCTGTGTTCGTGTGGTTTGCATGTTCTGGTGAATAACGTGAGCATATGTTACACATACAGTGGGTTAATCCTAAACATCTACTCTAAAGCTCAAGTGGAATGTCAAAGTACACCACAAACACATGCATCAAATGCATTGGGCTACACCATGCTTTTTGGGAACATGCTGTACAGTAGCCAGTGATATATGTATGATGTGATTATTCAGTCTAACAACACTCCATTACTGTCTTAATTTAGCAGGATTAATGATGCACTGAAAAAAATTGGTATTGGATTTACTTTATAAAAATTTTCACTAATTTCTAATAAATTTTACAAACAATTACAAAGAAACGGCAAGTAACACATTGAATTAAATATGAAATTTTGAAGTAGAAAGAATTAAATCGTATTTTCTTATTAAACACACTACGTTTTTATTTACAACTTAGAACAAGTTTATCCCAAATTTGGCTTTATTGTGCAAAACGCATTCTTTGACTAAACAAACCCAACAAAAACACATTTTGTGAAATTTCTTTATTGAGAACCTGAGAGACAACCAAGACATTTAACGAAAAGCTGCCTTGAAAGCTTGGAAATTTAACTTGATGTGTAGAAGCAATATTGAGTCAACCAAAGACCCTAAATGTTTACTCGTTCTCTTGAATACAGGATCACAAACACTCCGACACAGAAATCACTAGCTGAGTTTACAAACATTATGGAGCGTGTAGCGCACGTGAAACTGTCGGGGATCTTGGTTCCTCTGAAGCCCACATGAGAGAGCAGCTGTGTTATTGAGATCCAGACTCTGCGGCGTTTGCTTTCTTCTCTGTTTGTGTGTAGTTTGAGGGTGTGTATGATGTCACAGCACACAGCTGCGTGATTGCAAACTCTAACGTGATCGGTGTTCATGCTTGCTTCACCTGCACTCTAAACACACATTCAGGGGATCTGTTGATTAATTTAGATTAAAAATGATAACTTACTGATTTATTAAAACATTAATTTGATGAGTTCTGTTGACAATGTTGATCAAACTTAATATTTTGTGTAATTCAAACTGAAATAACGTTGTCTTAATGACTTTGGAAACTGCGCAATGGATTTCTAAGTTCCAAACTTTTTTTTTTACATTTTGAAGAGAATGAATGTTGAAATTAAGTGTTATTTATTCATTTTTTTTTGTTGGTAAAATAAGTGTTTACTGCTGTCATGTTTGACATTTACTAGAGTTTGTTGAAGTTATCATTATGCTAGAATAGAGTTCTTTAAAAGGTGTAATTTTTTTGACTGAACTAAAGAATAAAAATGGCATAATATATTTTCAAATGTTAAGGAAACATGCTACAGTATGTTTGCATGCTTGTTTCTCTGAAAAACAGTGCTATTCTACTTTGAAATGTGCGTTCCATGGCGGAATGTCTGTTTTTGTTTTGGTCTGTGTGACTCCGCCCACAACACAGCGTATTGCAGCTTGTAAAGGAACCGACCTAAAAAAAAAAAAAAGCCTTGGTATCCCTCTGAAAAGCTCCATGACCAGAGGCATATTAAAACATGGATAAATCAACTCATCAGTTGCAGTATAAGGCTCGTCACCTCCCATTGTCAATTGGAAGTGTTGCTCTTGTCGCGTGCCCTCAATCTGGCAACCCGCATGAACATCAAGTCTTGAGGAGGAGGGGCAGGAAAACAACTCTAATATTTTACATTTTACTGCAGTACCCATTTCAACTGCTAACAGTCAATATTACAGACTGATACTTTAAATACTTTTAAAGTTTAGTATGCTACGCTAGCTGTTAATTTGAACTGAAATAAATCAGATTAATTGGTTCCAGAGCCACAGTTCCATTTATGAGTGAATGACGTTGAAACAACTTAATTTTTATGAGCGATCAAAAGGTTTAAAGTGGACTCAATCCTCTTTTTAGTTGTGTAGTGTCTCAGTCTAAATTACACTCACACCGGTGAATTTGGAAAACAAACAAATTAGAATATAATGATAATAATAATAATGTCATGTTGTTATTCCTATGACAGTAATAGCCATATATTGGAAAACAATTACACTGTAAAATAAATGAAAATGAATATTTCACAG
The DNA here is from genome assembly GCF_012432095.1 of Onychostoma macrolepis. Lineage (NCBI taxonomy): Eukaryota > Metazoa > Chordata > Actinopteri > Cypriniformes > Cyprinidae > Onychostoma > Onychostoma macrolepis. The sequence goes on from NC_081162.1 coordinate 27,377,620, forward strand.
GTATATTACTTTACCTTATTCTACAGTAGGGAAATTACAATACTTTTGTCCTAATTTCTACACATGCAAGCAGGGCCTAAAACTAACTTTTTGCCACATCTGCCATTTTAATCACAAAATTTTCTGGTGACTTGAGGAAAATCTACCAGCCACAAATATTTTTTCCTGGCCATTAAACTGTTTTTGCAGTTGCTGCTACTACAAATATTTAATAATTAAAAAACAAAAATGCAATTTGAAATTAGAACCAACCACTGCATTTTAATCACGATACAAACAATATATGTAGATGTAGCATGAGCAGTTTTTTTAATTTTTTATTTGAATTTGATTGTATCATGTCAACATTTGAAGCAAAAACAGAATTGACTGAATTCAGCTTTGTGAAATTATGCTAAAACCTGCATAAAACAAAAGCAGAAGACATTTCACTCTCTGACAGCAGGTGGCGCTTATGGAAGAGCAGAGATGAGAGAGAAAAATGCCATCGAAACTTCTCTCAAGTCAGTTCCCTTCAGAAACAGGTTCATATTAACCCCCACCACAATATTTATATTTTTCATCCATCCAACAGTGAGCTTGCTCTGCCTGTACAATATTTTCTTTGTTCGCGTCTGTTAATTTTAGTCCTTGCTTGCAAGAGATAAACCTATGAACTTTTATTTTGGCGGAAAACTCCAGCTCCTGTGAAAAGAGCGTCTCGTTTCAAATCGAGCGAAATACTGCCAACATTTGCCCATTTAAATGTTGGAAATTTAAGCTGATGTGAAAACAAAGCTTAACTGGTACCCGTTGCGTTCTCAGATGTGCGCTAAACTCACAGCACATTCAAAAACAGACTTCACTGTGAAAGGAGCTGCGGGAAACACCGGGAGCTGATGGCTTTGAAACACGCAGCGCAAACACTGCATGAAGAGATGAAGCCATATTACGCTTAGTTCGTTTGACGGACACTTTGCTAAAGCAATGACATGGCAACGTTAAAGACCTTTTATGTTATAATGAAGAGTATAAATATATTTTAGGTTTATTATGAAACTGTGGCGGGCCGCCACAGACTAGCTAATGAATGGGAAACACTGCTGTGTGTTTGAATAACTGTTTTTCTTTAAATCTATTTATATCCTTAGACCAATAAATCTGCAAAAAGCAGAATTTACTGCTCTGAGGGTCAAACAGGCTTGTAAACAGCAATAAAACCCAGATTTACAGAGTTTTAAAGTCTTGAAAGTTTTAAAATGCTTGCTTCACTCATGATAATTTAATGCATGTGAATGATTTTTGTCTCTCGTTTGACCTGCCTCTCGTTTTCCTCTCAGCAGCTATAGACTGTGAGGTCCGGCAGTGGGGCCCCTGGTCCCCGTGTTCGTCCGTCTGTGGGGTGGGGACTACAGAGCGGAGCCGACAGGTAGCCACGCCCCCACGCAACGGAGGCACGCCCTGTCCCGACCTCAAACAGCGCCGCGGGTGTCTCGCGCACACCGAGACCTGCAGTGCAGCTAAAGGTAATATACAATACTAGCTCTGTGAAATCTTGCTGTCTACATAGGCAGCACACTTCTAAGGCAGCATCCTAACTGCAAAGGACTTTTTTCACACATCTGGGTTTCCCAGAAACAGAAGTCATCATAGTTGGGTAAAATTCTATAGTGGCAAATGGAAAGGACAACAAATATAATTTTTTTTTTTTTCTCAAGTGTGCTCCATTAGCAAAAGAAAAAAACCCACAATGTTATTTCTGTGACGGTCCCAAAGAAGAAAAATAAATTAGAGAGAGGAAGCCAAATTTGTCATCACTCCCTCAACCGCTGTATTAAAAACACTCACGCAGAAAGAATTTATGAAAGATGTTGCAAGACTTCCACTGGGATTGGCTTCTCCATGAAGGATACATGCTGTGCAATGCTGCTTAAAAAAATTGGCTTATCTTAAAAGAAGAAGAAAAAAAAAAGAATTATACCACCTAATTTTAGAAAAGGCCTTTGCATTGGCTGCATGCATATAATTTCTTATATGCATATAATGCTGTCTGTGTAGGAAGCTCACTTGGTTTTTATTGCCTGTCTGTGTGTGTGTGTGTGTGTGTGTGTGATCCAGGGTGAGATAAAGAGGGAATGAAAAATGTGTGTTTGTTTATAGAATTGGAGTCAATGTCAGTGCATGTGAATTTCCACATCAGTATCGCATTATAAATCATTCCACCTTCGACGCTTGGAGACGTATTTTACTAGCTGTGTTTGAACACAGCTGTGAGCTGCACTGTTATCATTTTAGCCGAGATCTCATAATAAGACATTTGACCACACACAAAAGACTGCAAATATTTCTTGTTTGTTGACACGTCCATTGTTTAATCTTTTCCCCCCAACATCTTTGTATTTTAGGTGCTCATGTTTTGCAGATCATAATAGGATTGCATTGTACCATAAGCAAATGTGACATAAGCGTGTCTCTCAAATATGAGCTTATAAAAACTATGGAAGCCCATTTCTGGCACTGATTGATAAATAAATAAATACATAAATATAAACATGCAATTCTGAGAAAAAAAATGAGTTTAAACAAGTTTATATCTCACAACTGTGACTTTTTCTCAGAATTGCAAGTTTATATCTTATATACACATACAGTAATTGCGAGTTATGAGTCAGAACTGTAAGATATAAACTCACATTTGTAAGAAAATTGTCAGAATTGGACTTTATAACTTGCAGTTCTGACTCTCTCACAATGCTGACTTTTTTTCTTACAGTTGCGAGATATAAAGTCCCAATTACCTTTTTGTATTTTTTATTCGGTGGCGGAAACAGGCCTCCATAAAAAAACAAAACAAAAAAAAACTACTGTTTAGTACAAGAATGAGAGATACTGCATGCAGGTTTAAAAACTGTTTTAAATGTGATGCATGAAGCACACTGAATGAATGTGGGGTTTGTGTGTGTTTGTTTTGTGCTCTGGTGCTGCGTTTCATCTCTGGAGGAGTTTAATTTGCTCTCTTTCATTATCTTGATCTCTTCCTCCTCTTCAGAGGTGGCCAAAATCCTGCCTGACTCATTCAAGCGGAACTTTAAGGACCCTTGGAGACGGCCGCACATGCTTATGAAGGAAGAGAAGAAGAGGTGAGAGCGGCGGGATGTTCTAGAAAGCAGGACAAATGCAGCTTTGAAAAAGAACAAAACACTACATTAACAGATAATTCAAACACATTGCTGATCAAAGACCTTCCTGTCTTCTAGCAAAAGGTTGCAACGGGAGTCTAAATATCAAGTGTTGTCTAGATTTACGGTACAATGACAACAAGATGAATATGAAGCTGTTTATTAGGATTAATGAAGTGATCTTTAATCATAGTTTCAGTCAAATAGACCTGATATGGGGTGTTTTTACTGAACATTATCCAAATATATGCTTACAGACTTATCTCATCTCACAATTCAGACTTTTTTTTTTTTGCAATTCAAAGAAAACTCAGAACTGCAAAATATAAGCTGTGAGATATAAACTCAGAACTGTGTGATACACGCAAGATATGAACTCGCAATTCTGAAAAAAAAAGCCAGAATTGTTAGATAGTTGCAATTATATTTTTTTACTTAAAACAAAATTGCAAGATATACAATCAGAATTTGCACTCACAATATATATATATATATATATATTTTTTTTTTTTTTTTTTTTTCCCCTTTTTTAAAAAAAATCCATAATTCTGCACTCTGATGTACGTCACAATATGGAAGAAAAGATCTGTCGCTCCTTGCATTTCACATGATTTTAAAGGGATATTTAACCCAAAAACGAAAATCCTGTCATTTCATTCTAAAGCCATATGATTTAAATTTTTCTGTTGAAATTATTTATCAGCTTATGTAACAGAGAAGTGTGTACAGTGAAATTGAATCGACACTTAACAGTAGTCTATACAACAAATACGCTGTGTTCCAATTATATTTCCACTATATTATATTGTGTACATTCAAACATCTTATTCACACCCTATTCACTATATATTGCATGATATGCCATTCGCTATATAGAAAATAGTAAACGTGTGAACAAATGACTTGATAAAGTGTAGGGGGCGGGACGCTTCAGATTTTAGAAAGCGTTTGATTGGACGGAAAACCTAATGAGAAGCTGAAGTGCAGAGTGATGTCATCAAAATGTTAGTTTCGTATTGGTGGATGAGAGAGACTGAATGTTGAATACATATTCTTTCTAAATATGAATTGTCTTTTTTTTTAAAGCACGCTAGCTTATAGACTAACATATTCATACTAACAGCCATAAAACATTTTTAACTGGTTGTATTTTGAGTACAGCAAAATCCTCAACTTAATTAATTTAAATCACTTTATATCCCTTCTTAAACCCCTAGTAACACCTGCCTGAGGCCAGGAAATCAGCTTATTGTGTGTGTGAGAATGAACTCGACGTGTGTGATCCAGCGTCAGATAATGAGGAGTTAAATAGGATGGCAGGAATTAAATAGCAGGTGCAAGTTCAAATGAACTGCGTTTAAACGACTATGTGAGGATCCTTCCAAGCTGCACACACAGGAAATCCCAGAGCAAACCCTTTCATTAATCACAGGTGTAGAGTTTCAGCGTGGTGTGTGTGTGTGTGTGTGTGCATGAGAGACCACGGAGGAGGAAAGGACTCCACACAGGCATAACATGTCAAACTAATGAAATCCAGCGTGGGAAGACTGACCTTTAACTTTATACAGCCTGCAGAAAGTCTTAGTGGAGATAAAACACAATTCAGTGTTCATTCATCAGGCTTCATACAGTGTGCAACCAAACATTTTTGCTCATATCATGAGTTTGCAAGATTTTCAGTGAATAATGCTTTAAATTTAGTCTGCGAATGTTATTTTGGTCTGAAATCTGTTTGTCTGTTTGCAGTTACTGCGTGCAGATGCGCGTGAAGCAGGCGAGCGCTGCGTGTAAGGTGAAACCGTGGAGCGCCGGCTTGGTTCGCGAACGATCCGTATGCGTCGAATGTCAGAGCGACGCCATGACGAACGATAACCGTTGCCGTGGCGACGGGCTGCAGAACATCAGGTACGTGTGACGCACATGCATACGCAAAAACTTACAAAGCATTTCTAACAATGCAATTCTTCATAAATAACCTCTTACAGTTAGGATAACCTCCAACTTGTCTTAAATCCCCAAAGGTAAACTGTTTAATGAATTTATTGGTGTTTTTCATTTTAAAAAATTAAAAAAAAAAAAACGCTAGACTGCTTAATTTTAAGACAAGCTCTATTTAAAACACACAGTGCATTAGAAAATGGTCTGGACTCCATTCACAGTAAAAATAGTGTGGGCGCTTATTACAGTATGGAGGGGCCTATGAAATGTCTACATTTGTTTCCCCCCTAAATTCCATTTTTTTCTGGATTCCATTTTATTCTTTTAAATTTTCTGGACTGTTTTAAAGTTTAAATAAAATTATATTAATTAAAATCATGCCCAATTAATTGATATCATGAAACTTATACAATTTAACAGCTGTTAATTATAAGTTTAACAAAAAATTCATTTTCAAATCCCTATGAAGTCTGTTTTTGACATCAATGTCTCTTCCTCTAGAACCTTCTGGTCCGCCGCATCAGCTCCGGGTTGCTCTGGGTCGTGGGTTCGAGAGTCATTAAGTGAGGACTGCCGGTGTCCGTCTTACTCCATGATTTTCGTCTGAACCAAAACACACTTTCAAGCTCATTTCGAAGGACATGGTTGCTTAAAATTATTCCACAGGAGTCCTGGAGAGCCTCCTACATCTGAAGCCAAATTCTCTCCATCAAAAGTTAAGCAATCTGTCACCTTCCTGTGCCTCCACCAAACCAACACACAACCCTGTTCTTCTGAAGCTCTGCTGTCTACCTCCAAAATACACCTGCACCCGTTTCTGATGCCTTAGATTATAGGTTTCACTCTGTCGTGTTTTTCTACTCTCGTCTCTCTATGATTCATACGTACTGTATTTATATATGTTTGAATGTACTTCTGTGTGTCAGTGTGCATGCGTGTGTGTGTAGTAATGTTTGCATGTTGCGTGTGTTTTGAATGCAAAACTCGTTAATGCTCAAGTCTCTGAAAGACAAGCTAATGTATATGAATGTTTCTATTTGGTAGTATTTAGATTTCTGGAGAAAATCCCTTCTTGGTTCATTTTCAAGTGTCCTGATCTGTGCAAAACACTACAGTGCCTTATGAACGCCACTTTCACACGTTGACCAAAGTTGCTTTGACATCAGCGTTAATTTTGTTTGCATGATTTGAAAGCTGTATTCGAAACCGCACTTGATTCTTCTTGAAAATGGGATACGTTTCCTGTGTTTGCATTTGGTATAAAAGCAAAGTGCCCTAAATTGTGGTCGTGAACCACAACGGATGACGTATAATTTGTTCATCACCGTGTATAAAACATTTCTCATTGCTGCTTGTCTCTGCAGAAATTGCCTTTCCATAAAATCCAATTTATTTTATTAAAATAAATGTCCATTTATTTATTATTACAGCATCTGACTAATATATAATGACTTTTGCGCACACATATAGTATAACATCAGGACTGCACCAAATTAATACTTTCTAGATTGCAATTTCATTGTATTTTTGTCTTTAAGTAATATTTCAATAGTTTTATTGATGCTTTTGTATGATTTTTTTTGCCTTTTGTTATTTGTGATGTTATTCGTATTCCCATCACACATTAAACAGTCACTCGTCTCAGTTAATTTTCTTTCATTGCTTGCTTTTTCAGTGTCCTAATTGACATTTCAGTGTGATACTGATGCTCACCGTAGAAGAGTGCCTTCAGTTACGCAGTCAGTGGCGTCACCAAGCCGTAGCGGGTATTTAGCGTGCATGTGCTCGTTACAGATCAAAGGGCTCGTCTTGTTTACATGCACCCGTCTGCACACATACTATGCTCACTATGTATATTTTGTGGCATTTTTTGCATGCTTGCTCAGCAGCTTAAGATTCAGGTAATAATGTGTTGATGCTCAGTTTGTAGGATGGAATGTGTCTGAATGAACAACCGACACAGTTACTCTAAACAGTACATTCTGCACTGCTTTACACTTCTACTTTAAACTTCTGCTTCAATGCTTTAAATGACTTTTGTAAAAAAAAAAAAAAAAAATGCCTATCAATGTCTTTACAAAATTATTTTTTTAAATGTGTATTTGTACCTATATGTACTATAGTGTTTTGAACATACTGATTAAAATTACGTAATTACTATGCATAATGAACCACATGCTACTTTTTACTGTAACTGATTTAACTAAAAATATGCTCATTTAGTTTTAGTAAATTAAAAAAAATGCCAATGTATGGATGTCTTTACAAATATATTTTTAGTTTTGTGTTTGTATATACACAAACAGACACACACACACACACACACTACCGTTTAATAGTATATTTTTGTTTTTGATCCAAAATACAGAAAAAACTGTAATATTGTGAAATGTCAAATTGAATACATTTTTAAATTAAATTTGATCAAAGCTGTATTTTCAGCATCATTACTCCAGTCTTCAGTGTCACATGATCCTTCAGAAATAATTCTAATATGCTGATTTGCTGCTTGAGAAACATTTCTAATTATATATATATCATGTGACACTGAAGACTGGAGTAATGATGCTGAAAATACAGCTTTGATCAAATTTAATTTTGATCAAAGTATATATATATATATATATATATATTTTTTTTTTTTTAATTAGGCTGTCAGTTGATTAAAATTTTTAATCTAATTAATTACAAACTAAATTTGGCTGTGAAAATACCCCAAAAGATCATTTAAAGCTATTATGGTGTTAAATGTTTAGGCTACAATGGCTTAAAGTATGGAATATAAAAGAATAATAATTTGAGAAACATTATTTTTTGTTCATGCAATGAAAGTCACTGGTGACCAAAACAGCTTAGTTACCAACAGTGTTGTGCATTAACTAGTTACTAGTAATATTACTTTTTGCAGTAACTAGTAGTGTAAATAATTACTAATAAGATTTCAGTAATAATATTACAGTTACTTTCCATAAAACAGCTTAGTTACTTTGATGCCTCAACCCCGCTGACTTAAAATCCAACAATCAAATAATTCCTAGATTTATTTTCCTAATTTTCATGATTCGCACATGCATGTGATGGCCCCAGTGCAGCAGGCAAGCTTGGAATATGGAAAAGCTTACATTCAGCAGATAGAAATATTGCATTATATTGAGTTTGTCAGGAAAAAGATCTGTTGTGTAAGTTGTGGCTTTACTTTACTCTGCCATTACATCCCTCTGATCAGCATGTGGTACATTATATTATTATAATTAAAAATATTTTTGGAAAATTAAACAGTTTCTTACAAACTCATGTGATTTGATAAAATACATAATGAAATTTAATCGCATATGGGTAACGGAAAAATTACTTCAAGCTACACATGACAATTAATGAGATGAATACAACACTTCTACTTGAATGCCACTAGTTTGTAATAACTTCTGACTGCGATCCAATGTGGATTTTGGTCAAATCATGAGGCAAAAATATGTTGTTAGTAACATTCTAGAAGAATTATATGTGGAAGATACACAGTTACAGCTTCTGTGGGGCGTGAAGAAAAAGTAATGTAACTAGTAGTGTAACTAATTACTGTTGCCAGAAAGTAATAAGTAAAGTAGCAATATTACTTTTGAAAGGAGTAACTAGTAATGAGTAATATATTATATTCTTTGAGTAACTAGCCCAACACTGGTTACCAACAGTCTTCAAAATAACTTCATGTTGAACAAAAGAAAGTAAGTCATTAAGGTTTGAAACAACATGAGGGTGAGTAAATGACAGAATTTATTTTTTGCCCCAATATCTTGAATTTTAAGACATAACTGGGTTTATGGAGTTGTTGCTCTGCATCATATTTTGTCAACGGTCAACTGTATGAAATGTAAGGTGATGTACAGGTTTGGGGGCGGGGCCAGTGCATTAAAATATTTTAAATCACGTTATTTTTTCATAACTATTCAAGTTAACGCATTAAACTGACAGCGATTGAAGTGTTTTGTTGTTGGATGTAATAATGAATAAAGCAGTCATAATTTAGTCAGCAGAGCTCATTAGCATTTAAAGCAACATGGACTAAAAAAAACGGCTTGATGAAAACAGCTGATTTTGACAGGGTAAGGAAGGTGTTTTTTACACTACCATTGAGAAATTTTAACACACATATATATATATATATATATATATATATCAGGGCTGGGCGATATGAGCAAAAATTCATATCTCTGTATTTTTTGGCTGATTTGCAGTATACGGTATATATCTTGCTATTTTATATTTGGATTAAACAAATAAACGAATAAAGTGAATGTAACCATGTAGGCATATATTTTGGCTATTTTGATTACCCCATTACAGTCACTTTACAGTTAGTGCTATCATACAAAAACACTTACTTGTAGGTTTAAAATTCTACATTTGTCACATTTATTGTCCAGCTACAAATATTTCAGCAAAATGTATATCTTAGTCAGTTATTGCGCTCCTATTTCATCAAACTGTGAAGTTTAGCAGAGAATCGCAAAGCAAAAGCTCATGCACTTCTGACAGCAAAATGGAAATATTTCCATGGCTTTCTAACATTTACAGATGGAGAATATACTTGTGAAATGTAAGTTATGCATTAAGGAAAACAGCACGTCTCAAACACATTAAACAGCGCGTCTCTGTCAGCCTCACACGCAGCCTTTCTGTCAGAGCATCTGATGGGGCGAGCGCGAGCCACTTTGAACTGAAACTAAAACTATAGACTACTATATCTTACGAGTTTTTAAAGCCCTTCATATAAAGCTTGTCACATGTTTAGAACAAATTGTATTAAGCACTTTCTCTGCAGCAGTTCCGTCTGTGTCCTGAGTCCTCCATAGATATTTTTTTCAGATGCGCTCGTATCAAACTACTGTATATCGATATTAATGGTATTGCTTCATACTATATCGCTTATAAAAAATAGACATATCGTACAAACTCGATATACTGCCCAGCCCTTATATATATATATATACACACACACACACACACACAGAGACAATATATATATATATATATATATATCTCAATATCTCACATGAGTGAGTACACCCGTCACATTTTTGTAAATTGTATTATATCTTTTCATGTGACAACACTGAAAACAATGTAAAGTAGTGAGTGTACAGCTTGTATAGCAGTGTAAATTTGCTGTCCCCTCAAAATAAGTCAACACACAGCCATTAATGTCTAAACTGCTGGCCACAAAAGTGAGTACACCCCTAAATGAAAATGTCCAAATTGGGCCCAAAGTGTCAATATTTTGTGTGGCCACCGTTATTTTCCAGCACTGCCTTAACCCTCTTGGGCATGGAGTCCTCTTCCACTCCTCCAGGACGGCATCACGGAGCTGGTGGATGTTAAGAGACCTTGCGCTCCTCCACCTTCCGTTTGAGGATGTCCCACAGATGCTCAATAGGGTTTAGGTCAATATGGTTCCAGTAATCCATCTCCTTAGTCTGCTTGTCTTCAGCAAACTGTTTGCGGGCTTTCTTGTGCATCATCTTTAGAAGATGCTTCCTTCTGGGACGACAGCCATGCAGACCAATTTGATGCAGTGTGCGGCATATGGTCTGAGCACTGACAGACTGACCCCCCACCCCTTCAACCTCTGCAGCAATGCTGGCAGCACTCATACGTCTATTTCCCAAACACAACCTCTGGATATGACGCTGAGCACGTGCACTCAACTTCTTTGGTCGACCATGGCGAGGCCTGTTCTGAGTGGAACCTGTCCTGTTAAACCGCTGTATGGTTTTGGCCACCGTGCTGCAGCTCAGTTTCAGTGTCTTGGCAATCTTCTTATAGCCTACGCCATCTTTATGTAGAGCAACAATTCTTTTTTTTCAGATCCTCAGAGAGTTCTTTGCCATGAGGTGCCATGTTGAACTTCCAGTGACCAGTATGAGAGAGTGAGAGCGATAACACCAAATTTAACACACATACAATTGGGCCCAATTTGGACATTTTCACTTAGGGGTGTACTCACTTTTGTGGCCAGCGGTTTAGACATTAATGCCTGTGTGTTGAGTTATTTTGAGGAGACAGCAAATTTACACTGTTATACAAGCTGTACACTCACTACTTTACATTGTAGCAAAGTGTCATTTCTTGAGTGTTGTCACATGAAAGATATAATAAAAAATTACCAAAATGTGAGGGGTGTACTCACTTCTGTGAGATACTGTATATATATATATATATATATATATATATATATATATATATATATAGAACTAGTATGCATACTGACTGAACATACTAAAAATAAGAATGTAGTTACTCGGTGTTTGTCAGAACTGTGGTCCAGTGATTAGACGGTGTGGTCATGCCCGATAAGGATCAAGTCTGGTCTGTGTCAAGAAAAGATCCCTTTTCCCCAACTTCCTGTCTGCTCTGTACTGTCAACATACAATAAGAATGGCAAAAGCCCATCAATAATAGAAAGGGTGACATCACTGAAAAGACAACAGATGAGCTCAGTGATTGGCTCGCCAGTGATGTCATGGTTAATTTCTCCAGTGAGCTTTCTAATGGGGTCTCTGAGGGTTAAAAACAGATAAAGTGTTTCCTTTAGTGTGTACTTCAAAATCAAGGCTAACCAAATTACATGGGTTTGGTGGGATTTTATTTTATAACTGTGAAGGGTATAGTTTCATTTTAAAAGGAGTTTGACTTAGGTTTATTTTATAAGTGCAAGGGGTTTGGTAGGGTTTTGTTCTATAAATGTAAAAGGTTTGGTATAGTTTTATTCTGTAAGTGAATTGAGATTCTGGGTAACCGATGGGGGAAACATGTCATCTCTGGCCCACTGCTTTATGGCTGCTGACAGCAGTGGATTCTGGGATTAGGGGCTGAAAAGAAAGGCATTCCAGCTCGTTCACTAAACATGAGAGGAAACTGGCTAAAATCAAATGTGAACATGATCAATGAATAACAAATGAAACTGAGAAGAATTATCGGTTTCATCTGCAGCGGTATTTCAACGTCTTGTAAAGCAATAAGGCAAAGTAAATAAACTAAAATAATTCTGGCCAAAATATGTTATAAATATATGCTAAATATATGTTGTAATCAGTGAAGCTCCAATCTTACAGTAGCACATATTTCGTTTTTCTTAAAATGTGACATTTTCTTGGATCGAAATGTATGGGGGGCAAAAATATTATATAAATAAAAGCTTTTAAATATAAATATATATATATATATATATATATATATATATATATATATATATTTTCAAAAGATTTGGACAAATATATTTGTAAATATAGAAAATATATTTTAAGTAAATATATCTGAAACGCATTTTGCCAAATGTATTTTGGGCATTTTTTTTTTATCATGTTTTAAAAAAATATATTTAATATTTGAACTTATTTGAATAATGCCTGAAACTTGGTATTACTTGGAAGTACTTCCTGTTTCTATTTGCCTCTTTAAGATGAATCGCTTGATGTATTCCCCAAATTGTAAGTCTCTTTGGATAAAAGCATCGGCTAAATGAATAAATGTAAATGTAATAGAACTTTTGTTCCCTTATAGGGTTAGTTCACCCAAAAATGGAAATTCTGTCGTCATTTACTCAAACCTGTATGAGTTTCTTTCTTCAGCTAAAACACAAAAGATGAATGTTGGTAACCAAACAGTTGTTGGTATGGCTACAACTGTTTGGTTACCAAAATATCTTCTTTTGTGTTCAGCAGAGAATTTTTTTATTTATTTATACAGGTTTGGAACAACATGAGGATGAGTAAATGTTTTATTTTTGGGTGGACTAGCCTATATGCTAAGAAGACTGGGCGTCGCCGCTGCGGTTCCACCGACAGATACACATTTTCCTCTCATGTGTATTTTCCTCTCAGGAACAGACTGCAAACATTCTTCCCACAACCCCAAACCTCAGGTTACAAGTAATACTGGGACTTAACGAGTAAACTGATTACATAATAAACCACAAAACTCACCTCAGTGAAACACTCCCGCGCAAACCAGCTGCTCACGCGAGCCGTTAATGAGGGCTTTGTGACGCGCGCGCAGATGTGCAGAGAGAAAGAATGATAATGAATGTGTGCGACTCTGGAGAAACTTCACTCTTTCATCAAACGTCTTTCGAGAACGTTTACCAAAATATTTTTGATGTTTGTGGGACTACATATTTGTGTTCTGGTGAGAAAGTACTGTAAATATAGAACTTTAATTATTTCATCATCTCAATCATGAATAACAGCGTTTCAAGATGTTATATATTGCCATCTAGTGGGCTGATCTTGCAAGTACAACTTACAAAATGGCTATGCAGGAGTGAGCTAAAGGGGCTGAAGCCCCGAATGTTTTTATTATTATGCCCTGCATGCATGGATCATCAAATGCATTTGAAAATAATTTCTATTAGAACCCAGATTTGCTCTCTGCACATCCAACAGTGTTTACTACACTGTCATTCACTCAAGAACCGTTCATTGAGGCTCTTATACTTCTGACTGACATGCAAACTGACCAACCATCATAAACAGAACAGCAGCTGCTTCAGGTATCTGTAACTTAGGCTACTGTATAACTTATCGCTATAATACCGATTTTGCCATTTGTTAAATTAGGTTATTTGCCACTGAAACATCAAACAGATATTTAATTTAAAAAAAAAAATTATAATAATTATATGCAGTTTTCTATGTATACTCATGCATTTAGAGCGGTTAGGTTGTGGCAGACTTCGTCAGGGCAACAATTCAATAAACAAGAAATAAATATTAAGTGATTCAAATCGTAGAGACAATTGTCTTTAAAAAAAAATTCAAACAAAGCCATGTTGTGTTTTTTTTCTGTCATTTCATATATTTCTATATTCCAGTTCTTATTTAAAACACGAATCTCATATTTATGCAATTTGGCAACACACTTATGTCTATGTTTTTTAAATTTTTCTGTGTTTTGTTTTTATAACTGTACTGCCTTAATGGTTCGATGTTTTGCACTGTTTCATAAAAAAGAAAAAGAAATCAGGAAAAAAAAAGATTTTCAAACCGGTTCCAAAGTCCAGATCTGAATCAAAAGATTCACGAACCGGCTCCGAAATTCCGATCCGAATCAAAAGATTCACGAAACCGCTCAGAAGTTCTAATCTGAATCGTGATTCGCGACTCGCGCTCTGATCTAAATTAAACGATTCACGATTCGAACGCGCTCAGATCTAAATCAAAAGATTCGCGAACCCTTACTTTGAAATACCATGATATTTACATACTCCAAGAATCACAGGGTATATGTAAAAAAAAAAGGAAAAAAAAAAGTACTTATGTTTTCTATTATGTTATTCTGTTATTTTGAATGTACTACAGTGAAACTGTCTAAATGAAAACAAACAAATTAAAGCATATATTATTTATGTTCACATGTCAGATTCAGCTTTAATAGAAGTACAACATTTGATTTACAGATGCAGAAACAATAGTGAAATGTTCACAGATTTTCAGTTTGGTATTTCATACAAAGCCACCCTAATATATACCTAAAAAAGAAAAATCACAAAAGAAAAATAACACATTCGTCCTTAGGTTAGTGGATATTTTGTGGGTTGCATTCACAATAGTGACACATCTATAGACTGGTGAAATGCAAGGACAGTGCCGTGAGAATCAGTCGACATCTGAAATCAATGAACTTTAAGGCAGCTCAATGCGTTTCTGATACACACGGTACTCCATTAATGTGCTATACACGTGGAAAACAAGGATACACCATTATAAAAGTGTCTGATGAAGGCCGATTTCTCATGGGAATATCATTTCTAAACTAGGTCATATTACAGTTGTGTTCAGTTAAGGAGTGCAAGGTATTTGGTGATTTGGAAAGCATTGACTGAAATGCCTGAAGTCTCTAACATACTTCTTACAGATAGCATTTTCATCTCTAAGCTTATGTACAATCCAGTTCAAATAAGTGATTACTAAATGAAGGCAGAATTTAAATGAGTGCTTAACTTCTCAATAAACCACCCCATGTTTCTTCTAATCTTTTCTCATATGCATAAACACACTTCCCTTGGAGAGAAAACCAGGTGTTTTGGATCAACTTGGCCACACCTCCAGGAAATGACATCACACTGGGAGTCTATTTGAGGTTTTTGAGCTGCCGGTTGGTGGAGCTGATCTTGCCGTCCATCGTGTCGACCTTATTGAGCAAAGCGTCCAGAGAAACGTCCTGGTCGTCGATCTCGGACTGCAGCCCCAGACCCAGGTTCTTCAGACGACCCAAACCCAACGACATATCATCTGCAGGACACAAACACACATTTAGATCCGGTGTGATCCCATCAATGTATGAGGAAATAAAACATTGTTTCTCTCACCGAGGTTACTGTCCAGCTGTTGATGGGCGGCCCGTAGATGTTTGTTCTTGGGATACCCGTTCTGATCAGACGGCCCGTTATCCAGCGAAGCAGACGCTCCGAATCCTGTTCAAACGAACATTTGTGACTCTGATAAACAGACAAATGCTAATAGTTTGTGAAGCTTCGAAAACTTTGACGATCATTTGTTTCGAACTAGTAACTCAAAGCATGTATCAAACTGCCACAGTCATGCGATTTCAGTAAACGAGGCTGTTACATCATAACAATTTTGAAACATTTCAGTATTTCAATGGTTCACCGCCAAGAAGCAACGATCCCTGTGAACCCATGAACCAGTGTCTATATGGTTTTATATATTTGTAGACATTTTAATAATGTATTTGTATAATTTAACCATAAAACAAACCAAAAGCCCTACACATTGATAAAACAACACATTATTTGTGTTTTTATTGCCATGCCAGTATCTATGGGTGTTTTCATGGCATGTGTTTGAAAAGAAATAAACAGTATTAACATACAGTAGAAATGAAAAACCACAACTCATAACCAACTCACATCAATATACAAGAATATTCAGTTCAGTATTTGTGACCCTGGACCACAAAACCAGTCTTAAGTGTCAATTTTTTGGAAATCTTCTGAAAGCTGAATAAATAAGCTTTCCATTGATGTATGGTTTGTTGGACAATATTTGTCTGAGATACAACTATTTGAAAATCTGGAATCTGAGGGTGCAAAAAAATCTAAATATTGAGAAAATCATCTTTAAAGTTGTTCAAATTAAGTTCTTAGCAATGCATATTACTAATCAAAAATTAAGTTTTGATATATTTACGGTAAGAAATTCACAAAATATCTTCATGGGACATGATCTTTACTTAATATCCTTAATATGTCAATGATTTTTGGCATAAAAGAAAAATGGATAATTTTGACCCATACAATGTATTTTTGGCCATTGCTACAAATATACCCCAGCGACTTAAGACTGCTTTTGTGCTCCAGGGTCACATTTGATAAAAAAAAAAAAATCTGATTATTCCTGGTGAAATGTTTTTTTTTATAACATCCATTAGAGAACTTTGAGTAAAAACGTTGCCTAGTGGCATTTAAAGCAAAAATAATGTAAAAATAATGCAATGGTATCAGATGATTTGTTAACTGCATTTCAAAAAAACATTTGTGATTGGTTTGTAAAAGGTGTTTTTAATGCAGGTTTTTGTTGCATTTGCACTGGTTTGACCTGCGTTTCAAGTGCTGTGAAGCAGTGAATCATTATGCAAATTGGTTGAAATGACTCAATGTTTTGAAAAGCTTTGTTTCTCTCATCACGAGGTAATGCTGACTCACAAAGGAACATGGATAAACATCCTGTACGTGTATATATAAGTAATGTACAGTTTATATAAGTATGCGTAAGTTAGGAAGTGCATCATCATGTGTCTGTGTTTACCAGATGTGTCCAGTTTCCTGAGGTTGGGATGGCTGGCTTGATATTTGTCTTCCTGCTGTTTGCTCTCCGTAAGCGCGTTCTGTAACCTAACATCATCAGACATTCACAAAATTAGATTTGCTGTTCAATAATATTCAGAAATGTTTTATTTCCAGATATGGCATCTTCCCTGACGAAGACCTACAGTATATTTAAGTTGATGTGAATCAAAACAAATGTGTGAATGTAGATGTACAGACTTGGATCTCATCTCATTTTTACAACGATACAAATTTTTCATATGAATTTTTGGGGAATATATTCAGTGTTTTATCAGCTGAATGAACTGTACATCTATTCATCACAGCCTTGTTTTCATTTCACATTAAATCTAAAGGCTTTTGCTTTAAATGAGTTCAGTAGGCAAATGTAACTTTTTTTTTTTTTTAATCAGGGCTTTTCCGGGTCTTAAAAGTCTTAATTCACAGTTCCACAAATTATGGCCTTAAATCAGAACTGAAAGTCTTAAATATAAACATTCAGTAAATGTTGCGCACACTGCAAAAATGCTGTACTTCCTCAGTATTTTTTGTCTCGTTTCCAGTACAAATATCTAAACATGCTTAAATGGAGATACCGGACATGCAAAAGGAAGAATATGAAGTATTGTTTTCTGAGAAACTGAACTAAATGGAGTGAGTTCATGCTTAAAACAAGAGCCCTTTGAATTAAGTTAGTTTTTCTGAGCCCACTGGCAGATATTTCTTCTTGTTTAATCATAAACTCACTTCATTTTGATCAGTTTCACAGAAAGCAAGACTTCGTATCTTAGAAAGTGGCAAACATGGAAACTTATGTTGTATTATTACCATTATTATAATTATTTTTTACAGGAACAGGAACAATGTGCTGTTACACTGTTTCAGTGCATGTAAATGTCTAAAAGCTCCTAATACTGGGTGAGTATTTCATCTGACCTGCTGTTGGCCTCGTAGGACACGGGCTGCTCCTTTTCAGCAGGTTTGGGAGGTTCAGGTTTGCCTTTGAAATAGTTGACCATGCCACCCCACACACTCTTAATGGTGCTTATATGCCTCTGGCTCGTCCTCATGTCCTGCTCCATGTTGTCAATCATCTTCTCTGTCCTCTTCAAAGCCTCACCCTGGCGAATCAGTTCCTGTGGAGGACAATACAGCCATTTCAATGAAACAGCCAAAGCAGTGAGTTTGCGAAAGACAAAATCCTCTAAAGCTCAGTCTCTAACCGCTTGCTCTCACCTCCGCCGTCTCGGCTCCGACTTTCTCCGATTCGTAGATGAGTCCGAGCGAGCGGTAGCTGCTGTCCACGGCCGACTGCGCTGTGCGCATCACTTCCTGCTGCAGCTGTCTCTGCCGTCTCTCCGCCGGGCTCAGCGAACTCTCCTCCGGATCGTCGTCAAAGTTGAAGCCTCTTTGAGGCTTCGAGTCCTCTTCATCATCATCGGCGAAGGGATTGTGGGATTTGGGGTAGGCAGACATCCCGTGCTAGAGTGAGATGACGGCAAACAGAGATACAGACATATATGAGCTGGTGAACAGTACAAACATGATTTTATAGGGAATATTTATTCATTTTATATTTGCATACATATTATTATTTTATACAATAATGTATAAAAAAATATAAAATAAACACATTTTTGTAAATATGTATATCATTTATTATTCATAATATTATTTATTAATAATATAAATGAAGATAGTAATATTTAATTATTATTATAAATAAGAAATATTCATATACATATTACTTTTACTACTGCTAATATTAATTAATGTTGTTTATTATTATTATTTTGCTGTTATTAATCATTCTTTCACAAATTAATAACAATTTAATTAATTAAAAGTAATTAACATTACACAAATACTACTAAAATTCGAAATAATTATTAAACTACACAATACACTACTACTAATTATTATTATTAATTACTAATAGTGTTCATTACACACACATATATATATATATATATATATATATATATATATATATATATATATATATATATATATATAAAAGATAGCGATGATCTAAAACATCCTAAGGAGGAATATAATAAAAAAAGTCAGAGGTGCTTTGAATAATAACAGTTTTGAGTTTAATCAAAACTTCTTCAAGTGGCTGTACCATGGTAAAAGTGGTGGTATAGTATGGTAAATGTCTAAAAAACGTGGTACTTTCTTTTAGTAGAAGATCTGGGTAATGTCTGTCTTATACAAACTACTATGGCTGACAAACAATCATGGGAAAACACTTACAGATATAGAGTAAGCGCATTAAATGTGTAAACGTTTCATAATTCTCATTGTTTAACTAACGTTAGCCTACATTTAACCTGAACACGCCGAAGAAACTCGTGTTTATCTATCTGCGCTACGGTATGTTGCCTAAAACAGCATTTAAATAAAACTTACATCATCTTCAAAAACATTTCCTCTCTGTCTGTTTGATTAAAATACGATATACTGAACATTTTATCGATAAATGTGTACCTTTGATCGCTGGAGGCCGATGTGTTTCTCTTGCTATCAGCTGACGCTTCTTACGCCGAAACAACTTCCGGTGACGTCAGACAGGCTCCTCCTCTTACGCGCCTGTTTCTTCTCCACATTTTCGCTTGTTGATGTTATTGTTTATGACGCTTTCTTTTGACGTTTAGGTTTCGAAATCTATTGCTAGGATCTGAAAATAAAGATAGCTAGAGCTACAATATACACTTCATGAACTTACAACAAATGTTTGCAAGTCATTCCAATTCCAAAATTATTTATTATTTTTTATTATTTTCTATTATTGTTGTTGTTGTTATACTACTACTACTACTACTACTACTACCACCACTAATAATAATAATATTTTCTTTATATGGCAATAATATATAACTTCTGCTACAACTAATTATTATTATTATTATTATTATTAATGTTGTTAATAATAATAATAATAATACTTATTATTATTATTATTATTATTAATATAACGTAATATATTATTTCTACTACTACTATACTACTGACGATTATTGTTAATTGCTAACATTGTTACATGATGATAATAATAATAATAATAATAATACATTTAAAATTATTAATAGTAGTAGTAGTAATAGTGGTAGTATTAGCATTATTATTATTATTATTATTATGCTGTTATTGTTATTAACCATTATTTCATTAATAACAGTATAATTATAACAGTATAACATTAATATAAAGTATTGATATTACAGAAATACTACAAAATATAAATAATACTTATATATTACGTCTATTAATACTAATTATTAATATTGTTATGTAATAACAACAAGAACAATAATACATTTATTTTTTATAAATAATTATCGATATACATAAAAATATGACTACTAGTAAATATTATGCCTATTAATTATTAATATTGTTACGATGTTATTGTTATTAATCATTCTTTTATAAATGATTAATCATTATACATATTTATTTATACATGCATATTACACAGGAATATTACAGAAATACAAAAATCGCAATAATATATATATATGTTGTAGATCTTGAAGTTTGTTCAGGTTTCTCTCTCCTGCTCTCAGTATAGAGTAGATAAAGCTGTCAAAGAGCTGCTTTTTCATCTCGGTTTTTCTGTTCAATTAATGACAGCTCGTTTATACCCCCCCCCCTCCGTTAGATGTGCGTAAATATTCATCAGCTCTATGAGCCAATAAGATAAACTGATGATGCTTTAATGCAGACACGCCTCGCTCGCGCTCCCCAGCAGCGGCTGTTATTTGTGCCTTCACACTTTCCGTATTGCGCTCGTGTTTTCTTCACACAGGCTGCAGGAGGAGGAGGCTGCTGCAGAAATCATTGCGCGTTATTAAGTTTCCGTGTCGCGTCGTGAATCATGGCGACGCGCGACTTCTACTTCAACACGGTTCTGTCGCTCGCGCGTTCCCTGGCGGCGCACCGACCAGCGCCCGGAGAGAAGGTACGACACGATCCGTGCTCTCACGCTGCACCGCATATTGCAATCATATTGCGCTGGTCATATTGATGCATTGTGTGCGACAGGTGTCACAGGCTGCAATGCAACGACTGCAACCGAACACTGTGTTTGTATTGTGTTCAGCTTTTTTTTGGTTGACTTTTACAGTCATATTTTGGTAATCTGAAACATAACATGGCATTGCATGATTGCCATATTAATTTACAGTGATATGATGCTTAATGCAAAAAGTGAATTTATTGCTTAATATCTAAACATTGGTTACTTGTTTTACTTGAGAAGCAGATTGGTTTAACTGTAGTTTTCTGAAAAATGCATCAAGTTTTTGATAAACAATCTGCCAATGGGCACAGAAAAATAATCTTGTTTTCACTTTGAATTAAGTTTATTTTTCTGACCCCACTGACAGTGTATTTTTTTTATGCAGTGTTTTAGTATATTTGAAACACTATTATAGTTTTGTTTAATATTTTGAGTTCCTTTTTTGGTATTTTACATTTTAATTTTCAAGTTTTAGTAATTTTGTTGTTCATTTTTGTCATTTTTATTCGTTGTTTTGTTCATGTCTGTATGGTTTTTCTATTTAGTAATATTACGAATTTATACATTTTTATATAAATGTATTTGTTTAATTTTATTTTATTTTTTTTAGTTATAAACTAAATCAAAATGAGACGTTGCTTTTTGCAACTATAATTTTATTTATTTATTTTTTATATTTTATATTATTTTAGTTAACATTTGTTTCAAGTAACTAAAATGTTTATTATGGTTGTAGTTAACTATAACCCTTGTTTTAAGGATGAACTCCTTTGCTTGTCAAGTGAATGTAATCTTGCTTTAAGAATGTTTAGATATTTGTACTGGAAAACATAAACAAGTCATTTTTTAAAGGCCATATATTTTGCCTTGATCTGGAAACATGAAAAATGGGGGGGAAACACTATCATGCTACTTTTACTGGTTGAACTGAATAAATGTATTACACCTGTTCTAAAACTACTGCAATTTTGGATATTTTTTACATTTTGTAAAATATGTTTGGTATATTAAACAGAAAAACAAATGCAGCACTTCAGAGCTGTCACATGTCCAGAGGCTTTTACAGGCACTAATGGTGCCAGCTTGTGCCCGCAGTGCCGATGAAAGCCTTTCTTTCTATTCTACGCATTTGCTCTGACACTATTATAGTACTCATGCAACAGCAGCAAGTGAATAAACTTCCTTTTGCACTCTTGTGAAATGCATCACGACATTGCAGTCGCCTGTGTGACAGATTCATCTTTCTTCTCATGCATTTGCGCACTGCAGGCAAACATCTACGATGGTTTAAAAACGCTGCATGCGGCAGAAATCGTCATGTTGTTGTATTATAATGAGCAGATGAATTCCCCACACATGCATGCTCTCAAATCATGCGTGAACCTCTCAACAGGTTGTTCTTGTTCTGCAGATGCCAGATAGATAGGTTTGCTTCTATCTCTTGAGAGGGAAGTTGTTTAACTTGAGCTTGTTATCAGCAGCATTGTCACTGCTCGTGTCCGCTGATAAGAAAAGGAAAGCAGATTCGAGTGTCTCTTGATGAAAGCGTGTCTCTTTTCATCAGGTGCAGAAGTTATTATGCATGTGTCCATGCGACAGCCGCGGCATCTTCACTCTAGATGTCCGGCGCAGGGATGCTGTGATTGCACTGGCTGTATTTCTGGTCGAGTCTGATTTACAGGTGACTGAGGTTGATTATTAGCATGAGTGTCTTTCACAAGTGCAGCTGTGTTTTTGTGTGTGTTTAGCTATTTTGAGGACAAAATTGTCCCTGGGTGTTAGCCAAATATGACAAAACCTCCCTTTGGGAACGTCCTCAAATAGCTAGGTCATCTGTGTGTTGCTTTCCATCTGCTGAGTGGGTTTATGAGAGAAAATCACTGCTAAAGCAGATAATGTGATCACAGCCAGATTAAAGGTACGGGCTGATTAAAGGAATAGTTTGGACAAAAATGAATGTGTGCTGATAATGTGCTCACGCTCAGGCCAAACAAGATTAGGATGAGTTTGTTTCTTCATCAGATTTGGAGAAATGTGTCTCTGCATCAGTGTCTCAGTAATGGATGCTCTGCAGTGAATGGGTGCCGTCAGAATGAGAGTCCAAACAGCTGATAAAAACATCACTATAATCCACAACCACTCCAGTCCATCAGTTAACATCTGGAGAAGACAAAAGCTGAAACAAATCCAGCATTAAGATGTTTTTAACTAAAATATGAGTCTGTAATCCATAATAACACTTCCTCCCGTGAAAAAATCTGGTCTGAATCAGGAGAGAAATCTGCACAGATCAAGCAGCG
The DNA here is from genome assembly GCF_012432095.1 of Onychostoma macrolepis. NCBI lineage: Eukaryota > Metazoa > Chordata > Actinopteri > Cypriniformes > Cyprinidae > Onychostoma > Onychostoma macrolepis. The sequence goes on from NC_081162.1 coordinate 27,400,885, forward strand.
TTTACAAGCCAAAACAGCTCTAAACAAATATGTGGCTGGATTTTGATGTGAGAGACAACAGGAGATGGACTTTTTCACTGGAGGAAGCGTTATTATGAATTATGGACTCGTATTTTAGTTAAAAACGTCTTAATGATGGATTTGTTCCAGCTTTTGTCTTCTCAAGACATTAACTGATGGACTGGGGCCTGTACCATGAAGCCGGATTAGCTGGCTAGCCAGGTTTAGTTTGCACCAATCTTGGGTTTTAGGTACTATGAAAGTGGCTTGGCTTTTAGCTGCGTTCATTGCCATAGTAACTTACTTAGTTCTGGGTTAGAGATCTGAAACTGAAATTGGACCAATCAGATGTGAGCAAAGTGACACATGTCTGATGCAAAAAAAGTCACTCCCCCAGTTTCTCTTGCTTCAAATTAAAGGTCACTATAAAGTACCTTTAAAAAATCCAACAAAATTGTCTGGCTTTAATGATAAATACAAGTTACATTTGATTTATATAATTATAATATGATTTATATCATTATTAATCCATTACACACAAGCACTTTTAGTTTAACAATTATTATAAAGCATTTATTTTAAATGAATATTAATATGTACAGATCATTTGTAATATAAATAAGTGGTAGAATTAAAAGGTAACACTTTAAGAATGGCGACATGTGACCTTACATGTTTGAGTCTCTATTGCTATATATTATCAACTATATAAACATGTGCTTCACAAACTCAGGATCAAAGCCTGAGTTGACATAGAAAGTTGATGATCAGCATCATGTTACCAATAAAGCTGGACTGGAGTGGTTTGGTTTTGTCAACTCAAAACTAATCCTGTAACTCTGAATTTGTCCAGCTACCATCATGGTACAGGCCCCTGGAGTGGTGGATTATTGTGATGTTTTTATCAGCTGTTTGGACTCTCATTCTGACGGCACCCATTCACTGCAGAGCATTCGTTGCTGAGACAGTGATGCAATGCTACATTTCACCAAATCTGATGAAGAAACAAACTCAGGATGGCTTGAGGGTGAAAACATTTTTGATGTTACATAATTTCCCTGTACAGACATGAATGCAATGCCAATGTGACATTTAATATAAATAGATTTTGGATTTGATTCACATGAATATTCTGATGTAGACTATCATCAAAATGTTTGTACCTTTGCAGCACATCAGGTTCATGTGTGATTATTTGTCTTTCTCAGCACAAAGACACTGTGGTAAGTTACCTGTTGAGTCTGCTGAAGGGATTACCCAGAGTGCAATGGGTGGAGGAGAATTCTGGGAGGAAGTGTAAAGGTACCACCTCATTTTTGTCAAGTACACTTCTGGATATGCAAATGTATTGTTTAAAAGTTTGGGGTCAGTAACAGTAAGATTTTATTTTATTGTATTAAAGACATTAATACTTTTATTCATCAAGGATGCATTAAATTGATCAAAAGTGACAGTAAACACATTTATAATGTCACAAGATATTTCTACTTCAAATAAATGCTGTTCTTTTGAACTTTCTATTCATATGTGAATCCTGAAAAATAAAATGTATCACACAAAATGTTTTTATGTTTCCACAAAAACATTGAGCAGCACAACTTTTTCGACATTAATAATCAGAAATGTTCTCTTTCTAACATTTGTTCGGTATCTCACCACTCAGGCGTGACCGATCGTGGAAGCACCAATAACACCACGTCTGCCAGCTATAATCATTTGCTTAACAGTTTACAGACGGAGCCGACGTCCTAACGTTTGTTGAGCGACTTCACTTGAGATAACTCATGCGTCACGACGAGTTTTCTTCTGCTAAGGATTCACACGGCCTCTGCATCTCCTGTTTAGGCGCTAAACACGCTCAGGCGTCTCTGTTCAACCCAGAGGGGCCGCGGCTAGACTGTCGATCGACTGGCCATCCCAACCGGCAGGTCAGGGGGCTGAAAGAGATTTGTATGATGGAAAGAGACTTCCGTCACATCTCCCTCCAGCGAGGCAGTTTATTCCAGCCGTCCCGGGTTGTGTGGCTGAATTGAAGAGGTTTTGGGACAAGCCTTTTTCCCACCATGTGCCTGTCAAGGGGTCTCGAGGCTGGATGTTTAGGGTATGGAGGATTTGGGGATGGCGGATCCTCCCCCTGTCGAATCATCTGTGGCTAATCACTTGCACTCAGGTCTCTTCAACCGGAGCCTCGCTGCCAGGGAAAACAGCGCATCTGTTTTTCAAACTATCTGTAAATCATCTGCACTGGCTGTTTGTGCTTTGAATGCGATGTCCCTCTTTACTGCCTACCAAGCGGAGTTATTAGATGGGGCGTCAGCTGGACTCCGGATCTCCCAACCCAGCGTTCTGGGAGGAGATATGCGTCATTGCAGATTTAAACCTGCGCACGCTCGCTATGGCTGGGTTTGTCAGGCCTCTCTGATAAAGAGAAGGTGGAGTTTTTGGATGCCCCTATTGATCCAAAGGCCATGTTTGGCGCGATGGTAACGGTAAAGCCAAGATGGTAAAGCCACTTAGGTTTTTACTCCCGTTACTTTGTGATTCCCAAAAGAGGGGGAGGTCTCCGTCCATTTTGGATTTACGGGTCCTCAACAAACACCACAGAAAATACAAATTCAAAATGCTGTCGCTCAGAACGTTGTGTCAGAGTATTCGTCAGGGAGATTGGTTCACCTCAGTGGACCTCCAGGACGCATATTTTCACACAGATATTTTTCCTGCTCACAGGAAATATCTGAGGTTTGCTTATCAGGGCACAGCATATGAGTTTACGAAAATACCCTTTTGCCTTGCTTTGGCCCCCAGGGTTTTCAGCAAATGTGTGGAAGTGGCTCTGATGCAGTTAAGGAACGGAGGGATCAGAGTTTCATCATATCTGGAGGACCTGCTCATCTGCGCGCCGTCCCAGAGGCAAGCAGAGAGCGATACGGACACACTAGTGATGCATCTGGAGAGATAAACCAGACGAAGAGTTGTCTAACTCCTGCACCGGGAATACTCTACTTGGGTCTCAGGTTGAATTCAGTGATGTTTTGAGCTTTCCTACCAGAGGATCGCATCAAGACATTTCCCAGCTGCCTCTCCATTTTTCAACGAGGGAGATCAGTCTCGTTCAGAATGTGTCTTCGGCTACTGGGTCTGATGGCTTCAACACTGTCAGTGGTTCCCCTGGGACTGCTGTGAAAGGGATTTTCAGAACTGGACACCGTCACAGGGCATTCGCCCAAAGAGCCGTCTCAGCCGCAGAGTGCGTGTCTCACCAGAATGCATGAGCGCTCCCCGTCATTGGAGAGCTCCGTCTTTTCTCAGGACAGGTTGCCCTCTGGGTCCTATTATGTTAAGGAAAGTGGTGACGACAGATGCATCTCTCACGGGCTGGGGGGCGTTGTTCGAGGGCAGAACAGTGAGAGGAGTTTGGTCTCCCGCACTGAGAGAGAAGCACATAAATTTTCTAGAACTACTAACAATGTTACTAGCTCTGAGACATTTTGTGCATTTTCTCAAGAATCATCATGTATTGATCAGGACGGACAATACAACGGTGATAGCCTGCATAAATCGGCAGGGAGGAGTTCGTCTTGTTAGTGAAAGAACTTAATTATGTGGAGCAGCAGGACCCTCCTGTCGTTACGCACAACACATGTTCCAGTATTTACTGTCCAGAGGGAATCCTCTGTACGGGGAGTGGAGACTCCACCCCCAAGTGACCCTCAGGGTGTGGTAGAGATTTGGCCGGGCGGCCATAGATCTCTTCGCATCGCGCCAAGACGTGCAGTGTCCTCTGTTCTTCTCTCTGGCCGGTGACGATGCACCGTTGGGTGAGGATGCTCTAGCCCACGAGTGGCCAGACGAGGGTTGGTGCGCAGATAGAAACCTTTCTTGTGTTCAGTTTCGGATGTGATGTGCTTCCTACAGGACCTTCTGGACAAGGGCAGAGCCTTTTCTACAGTTAAGGTTTATGTGTCCATGATCTCGGCATGTCACGTGGGTTTTAATGTGGGTGCTATTGGCCAACACCCTCTCGTCTGTCGATTTATGAGAGGGGCACGTAGGCTACACCCAGTATCGAAGCCGCCGGTCCCACCTTGGGATTTGTCTGTAGTTCTGAACCCGCTCTCAGAAGCTGCTTTCGAGCCCATTGATAACATTGCCTTGAAGACGGCTCTGTTACTTGCTCTCGCTACAGCAAAAAGGGTGAGTGAGCTACATGCTTTATCTATTCACTCCTCATGTATGATGTTCGCTCCGGGGGGGGGTCGAAGAGTAACTTTTAGACCTAACCCGGCATTTGTGCCTGAAGTGTTTGATCACGCTAGTGCAGTTCATTCAGTGGACCTGCTAGCTTTTAATCCACCACCTTTTTCATCCCCAGAGGAGGAGAGGTTACACAGTTTATGTCCGGTTCGTGCTCTGTATACAGTATGTATGTTCGGAGAACCCGCACACTTCGTAAGAGCAATCAGCTATTTGTCTCGTGGGCTGACTCTTATCTCCCGTCAACGCCTTTCCCACTGGGTGGTGGAGGCTATCGTGTTACAATAATACCAATATAGAGCTCCCAATAGGATTACGAGCACACTCGACTAGAGGTATGGCTACATCCTGGGCTTTTCTATTCAAGAAATTTGCGCGGGAGCTAGCTGGTCTTCTCCGCACACATTTGCTCGTTTCTATAGACTGGATGTGACAGAACCCTCTCTGGTCCACTCAGTCCTGGGAGTGAGTAGTCAGGGGGTATAATGCAGTTTATTAAGTTTATTAATTCATTCTGTTTCACCTCTGTCAGGGGTTATGATTCAGATAATAACCTTCTCTTTCTTCAGTCTGCTTCGTCAGCATATCGGCAATACGGATACCGAACGAATGTTAGAAAGAGAACGTTAGGTTACTGACGTAACCCCGGTTCTCTGATAACATGAAGTGAGGTATCTCACAAACATTGCCTTCCTTGCCTTACTGCACAGAGAAGAGATATGCGGAGAATGATGAAACGGGAGGTAGCTGCGGTTTATATACAGGGAGGCGGGACTCCCTGATCGCTGCAGCGATTGGTCTGCCACAGTTGACAGACGTGTTGTTATTGGTGCTTCCGCGATCGGTCATGCCTGAGGCATTCCCATAGTGAGATACCTCACTTCATGTTATCAGAGAACCGGGGTTACGTCAGTAATCTAACGTTTCTTGAGCAGCAGATCAGTATATTAGAATGATTTCTGAAGGATCATGTGACACTGAAGACTGGAGTAATGATGCTGAAAATTCAGCTTTGATCACAGAAATGCATTACATTTTAACACACATTCACATCGAAAACGTGCATATTAAATTGTAGTGATATTTCACAATATTACTGTTTTTTTTTTTTTGTTTTTTTTTAAACTTTAAAATCTTACCAAATTCAAACTTTTGAATGGTACTGTGTGTTTTCTGTACTTTTGAATGTTCTGTTTGTCCTGCCTTTATAATTGTTATACAGACCTGTTATAAAGCTGACCTGTTTTCATATACAGATGTAAAAATCAAGTTTGTATTTTATATGCTTACAGAGACTCTCCCGATGGCGGAAAACTTCAGCTTCTGTCTGGTGACGCTCCTGTCTGACGTCGCTCAGAGAGACCCGGAGTCTCGCTCACAGGTTTGATCTTCACTGCATCTCTATCTTTCCATCTTTCTTTTCTTTCACACTCATTTAAGGTCTTTCTGTCCAGATACTGGAAGCTGTGATGGAAGTGATGCAGTCTCTGCTGGAGATCTGCCAGACGCCCGAGAACCATGATAAAGGTGATCTGAGCTCTGCTGCTCATCACAAACATACATTTGTGTTCGCTCTCTCCTGACATACTTCCTGTCTCGTCAGTGTACCTGTGCAGGTATGCTGTCCCATGTCTTCTGGGCGTGGCCCGAGCGTTCGGTCGCTATGGTAACAGCGAGGAGCCCCTCCTCTCTCAATTGTTCCCTCGAGGAGCGCCGCCACCGGCTCAGCGTGTGTCTGTGGAGACCGAGGGCATTCGGAGGAGATCCTTCAATGACTTCCGCTCCATTCTGCCCAGTTCACTGCTCACGGTCTGTCAGGGAGACACACTGAGACGCAAGAGCGGCATCGCCAACCCTGACGCACAGGTCCGCACCGTCTCTCTGTCTCTGGATGTGTGCGGAATGATTGCATACTGTTTTTAGCGTGCAAAAGTATGCTTGTCACATGACCACTTTGCATGGTATAATTCAGCAAATTGCATTTGGTTATCATCCAAGCAAAAAATGTGATTTTATTGAAATACATATGAAAAAAATGGAAGTAAATAAATGTAAAAAACTATTGAAAAAATGCAAAAGTAAATAAAATTGAAAGCATGTGCAAAAATAATGTTTGATATGTTTTAAAAAAAAAAAGTAGTAATTATCATCAAACAAAATATGCAGTAAATAAAGTAGATTATTATTGAAAAAATGTGCAAAAATAGTTTAGAAAAAGTAAATAAAATCAGTTGTAATGAATAAAATATGAAAATAATTTTAGAAAAAGTAAATTAAAAAATTATTATTGAACGACATGCAATAATTAAAAGTACGGTAAATAAAAATAAATGCAAAAATTAATTATTGAATGTTTTAAAAAGTACATAAACTATTTAACATTAATTAATTTTTTCAAAAATATGATATTTTTGGGGAAACAAATGCAAGAAAAGTGAAAAAATGTCTTATGCCCATGATGTCTGATCTAAAAAATATTACACAACATTGTTAAATATGCTCTATTCGTTTATCAAACTGTAAAAAGGTCAAGTTGAGCACATTTTTCTGTGGGATATAGTATTGGTTGTGAACTGCATATTTTGGTGAACAGTAGTAGGTCATCTAGGTATTCTTTGTGTATGGAATTATTCACAATCTGTGCACAGTATACAGTGTGTAATGCCGAAATAGTATGAGTAGTATGGCAGTATGTATTGGCAGTCCTCACACCTGGGTTATGTTCACAGGTGAGTCCGGACAGAGGAGGACCGTCGCCCTGTTCTCCCACAACTCCAGGACCGCAGTATTTTGAGGGTAATCGCTGTGTCACGACTCTAATCTCTGAACAAGCGCTTTTACCGTCTTAACATTCTTCAGCGGATTCAGAGCTCTTTTTTCTCAATAGGCCCCTGTGTTTTAGCCGTTCTTTGTTTTAATTCTGTTTGCTTGAGGTTTTATGAGTCACTGCTGATGTTATGTTTATCGTCTAATAGTTGTGACCATGGACCACAAAACCAGTCATAAGGGTTTTTCAAAATTGAGATTTATACATCATATACAGCTGAATAAATAAGCTTTCCATTGATGTATGGTTTGTTAGGATCGGACAATATTTGTCTGAGATGCAACTATTTGAAAATCTGGAATCTGAGGGTGCAAAAAAATCTAAATATTGAGAAAATCATCTTTAAAGTTGTCCAAATGAAGTTCTTAGCAATGCAGATTACTAATCAAAAATTATGTTTTGATTATATTTACGGTAAGAAATTTACAAAATATCTTAATGGAGCATGATCTTTACTTAATATCCTAATGATTTTTGGCATAAAAGAAAAATGGATAATTTTGACCCATACAATGTATTTTTGGCTATTGCTACAAATATACCTGTGCGGCTTATGACTGCTTTTGTGCTCCAGAGACACATATAGAAGACGTTTTTGACAGTATTAGTGATGTCCTCAAACCTCTAGCACAATGTTAAAGTCCTGCAGTGTTTGATCTGATGCACTTTTTTCAACCAAGGCACCATAAAACCAGAGACGTTTGTGAATCTGATGTTGTTTTGTCAGGTTCGTATCTGTCGGATGGCGGTGCAGTGAATCCGGATTATTACTTCACGACGGTCAGCTCCAGTTTCTCCATCTCTCCTCTCTGCACTGGAGACAGCGGACAAGAAATAAACGTCCCTTTAGAGCTGCTGAGACGTCTCTTACAGATGGTACACACTTACTCACAGCGCTTGGCAGAAAATACAAAAGTGTGCATCCGAATATTGGCCTTTGTGCAAATATGAGTTTTTAAAATAAAGCCTATGCTGATATTTTTAGAGTAGACCAGCTGATAGACAATTTAACACTCATTTATACATCATGCAGTTTGGTCATTTTTATATATATATATATATATTTTATATTCATTTATAACACACCCTTCATCATATTTGCTGAATAAAGTCCAAAGCTCTTTTCTCACAAATATTGAGGTGCTGATTCCAAAACAGTGCCTTTGTCACGGTCATATTTTTATTAAATATGATGCATTTCGTAGCATTTTTGCTTTCAGCAACCATTTGCAAGGTGAAGAAGACTTGAATTATCTCTTAGTCATCAGAAAAACGTCCACAACATGATTTCTGTCTTCATCTGAGCCAGATTACAACTATTTATTTAATTCTCAGTATATTTGACTCATTTTCATTAATCCTGATTTCCTTTGCAGATTGTAAGTTAAATGATAAATGAGACTGCTTTTGTTATTTTGTATTAAAATAAAAAAACATTAAAAAAATACAAATAAATTATTGAAAAATATGTGCTAACATATTTTTAAGAAAAAAGTTTAAAAAATAACTTTGACATTTAAGTAAATAAAAAAAAATGTTTGTTTGTGAAAAAGTCATGGAAAGATTTTCTGAGCTTCATCATCAAATTACATAATATTAAGCCCATTTTTTTTTTGCAAATCAGCAGAAATTTTCTTTCAAGATGCAGAGCAGTGTAATTCATCAAAATGAGATGTCAGTAGGAAAACTAACACTTCTGATAATTAACCAAGGGTCACTGGCCAATAATGATCCCCAAAATCGCCAAATATTGATTCATCACCCTGTTAATATCTCACTGTTGTTTCCGCAGGTGAAGCATTTTGTCTCCGATTCGTTCCTCAAGACTCTGGACGCTGTCGTGTCTGAGGTTACAGAGGTGAAGACAAACGTTTCATTTAACAGGATTTTCACTTGACCTGCTGCATTAATATTGAATTAATTCACAAACCAGATGCTCAAGCCCGTTTGTTTGCTTGTTTTGTTCTTCCTGATTTCCCCCTTTCTTTTTTTCCTCCGTTAATGAAGGCAAATCCAGGCATCGACCTCTTCTACAAAGCCTTCAGCGACCCGCTGTACGTCAGCATGTTCAAGATGCTGCGAGACACGCTCTATTACATGAAAGGTTGCTGAAATCCAGCCATTATTTAGCTTAAATGGAAACTTCTTCTTTAATGTTTGTGTTTGATAATGTCTTTGAAGGCTCTTTGACCTTTGCCGTATGTGATCGTTTCATGTGAATCTCTGGTCAGATGTGCAGACGAGCTTCGTTAAGGAGGTTCATGACTTCGTTCTGGAGCAGTTCAGCAGCAGCCAATCAGAGATCCAGAGGGTTCTCCATGAGGAACGGTTGCCGGGGGAACCCAATCCTCTCAAGCTCCGTTGTCATGCCAACGCAGCCTGTGTGGACCTCATGGTGTGGGCCGTCAAAGATGAGCAAGGTCTGTAGATCCTGTCAATCATTCAGCACAAACACACACTGCAGCGTCTCCAGGTCATATAGTAGGACGCACCGGGGCATGTTGTCACACTCCCGTGGAGGTTTATCTGGGTGGGATTGTGTTATTATACTCGAATGTCAATTTCTATGTAGATGCTATGAAACTAAAGAATCTATGTAAACAATGAAATCAAAACCTGCAAATCTGCTCTGTTTTGATCATGCACGTTTCTGGTTTTATTGTGAACAGTTGATGAGTGTGTAAGTAAATAATAACAAATGATTAAATAAAGAACGTAAACAAAAATAAATTTTTCATGAAAAATATACAAAAATATTTTTGGGAAACGCACAAATAAAAATAAATTAATAGAAATAATATGCCAAAAATGTATTTGACATTTTTAAGTGCATTTGACTGCTTTTGTTATTTTGTATAAAAATTAATTATTGAAAAAAAAAATAAACTTTTAAAAATATAAACAAATTATTAAAAATATGGCAAAATATTTTAGAAAAAAGTAAAAAACGCCATGGAAATGTTTAGTAATTAAAAAAAAAAAAAGATTATTAAAGAGTAAATTAAAATTTAAAACGGAATTAAAATGAGTTGAAGTACAAAATTGACTAAAACTGAAATAAAAATAAATTTAGGCTAAATTACTAAAACTTGAACTAAAATGACAATCAAAACAAAATAAATGGGGAAAAAAAAAAAAATTATATATATATATATAAAAATAAAAGCTGTTTCAAAGTATTATTAAATACTATAATAGTATATAAATAATGCTAAAATATCACTGATCAACAGTCAAGTAGGCATTTAGTCATCGTTTTAGGCTGCTTTTGTTGGTAATGTAGCAAAAGAAAAAAGAAATTGCTGCAAATTCACATTCAAGTCTGAGTCACTTTTTAGCATCCAGTTAATAAGATCCCATCCTGTCATTGTCATTAATGTCAGTAATAAATGTCACATCTGGCTTGGAGTTGGTGTCTGCGTTCTGGAAACTGCTGCAAAAATTTAGCACGTTACTGAATGAAATTATTCATTTTGTTTTCTCTTGCTGTTGTTGTTTCAGGAGCTGAGAATCTGTGCACTAAACTGTCAGAGAAACTTCAGTCCAAAACCTCCAGTAAAGTGATCATCGCTCACATGCCACTGCTCATCTGCTGCTTACAGGTGAAGTCTGTGTGATCTGTGTGTGTGTGTGTCTGTGTGTGTCTGTCTGTGCGTGTCTGTCTCTGTGTATCTGTGTACCTGTTTTTCTATTCAGGTGGGGACTTAAAAATGGGGACTCGTGTCACAGTGGGGACCTAACTTGAGGTCCCCACGGGTAAACAAGCAAATAAATCACACAGAATGAAGTTTTTGGAAAATCTAAAAATACAGAAAGTTTCCTGTAAGGGGTAGGTGAATGACGTGTGTGTTTTGTGTGTGTGTGTGAGTGTTGGGGAGCTTGTGAATGACGTTTGTGTTTGTGTGTGTGTGTTTGTGTGTGTTAGGGAGCTCGTGAATGACGTGTGCGTGTGTGGTGTGTGTGTCTCAGGGTTTAGGGCGTCTGTGCGAGCGTTTCCCCGTCATCGCTCACTCCGCCACCACGTCTCTGAAGGATTTCCTGGTGATTCCGTCGGCTGTTCTGATCAAACTCTACAAGTATCACAGTCAGTGCAGCTCAGGTGAGTTCAGCTTCTCCTCTGAGAGAGCCTTCTGTCTTGAGGAGTGCTGTTTTAATGCATTACATTATTGTGTTACTCCTAATGAAAGTAAATGTTGTATAAAATCAGTAATATATTGTATAAAATAGTTTGTTTTTTTTTAATTAAGTTTTATTTTTATTATTTTTAATATTAGTGTGGACTGCAAAGTAGTCAGTGATCGAGTACTCAAGTACTCTGCCGTGACAGTGATGATCGATCGTGGGGGAAAAAAAAAAATCTGATTGGTTATAGCAGCACTTTGGGTAGCACCCTGAGCTCTGATTGTTTAGCTTGCAACAGCATGCGGTTCAACGTATAGATGTGAGAAGAGAGAGAAGCTTGGCTTTGAAGTCACGTAGTGATGTCTGGGTTAGCTACATACACATCTGATTAATCTAATAGGATTGCATTGGGATGTTAACATGTATTTACATGCACCTGAATGCGCTGCATATTACCAGTATTTAGTTTCATGCTCAAATGCAATGCCTGATATTGACGGAGTTATTTGAGACAGTCATATTGCATTTGGATATTTCTAAAGACGAACCTATAATAATGCAACAGTGATGTTTTTGCTTCGTATGGCTTCGAAAACAGGCAATTTTAGGAATCACTTGATAATGTAGATGAAAATATAGCACAAATCTGCCATAACACTCTGTAAACAGCCACACCTTTCAGTAATGACCTTCTGTGACTTACCCTCTTTGTGGAGGGCGTCAATGTTCGTCTTCTGGATCATTGCCAAGTCAGCAGTCTTCCCCATTATTGTGGTTTCAAAGAACAAGAGATACCCGAATTTATACTGTAGAGATGGTCATTTATTGATACTCAAATGTAATAATGAGATAATGACTTTCGTGAGCTGCAAGCGCTAATCAAAATTAAAACAAAAAAAAACATTTGAAATGTTTTACTTTACATGCAATGAATCTAAAATATATGAAAGTTTCACTTTTTGAAATAACTTACAAGAAAAAATGAACTTTTTCACGACATTCTAATTTATTGAGATGCACCTGTGTGTGTGTACTTCTATGTGTGTGTGTATATCTATATCTATATATCTCAACAACAAATAACTACATAGATAATAATAAATAAAATCCATCTAAATAAATGAAAAGATAAAGTCAGTCAGTTTCGAGTTAATCATGTTTAACATCTAACACTGTGAATGGTTAATACATATTTAGCAGCGAGTGCAGCTGAGTTATCTTCAAGTAAGAAGGGCATTTTCTCAGTATCACAGAGTTCAGTAAATGATCAGGGCTTCAAATCTGGGGAGAAATGTTTCCCTCACATTGTGATATTTAGGACACATCAGCAGAAAGTGTTTCTCGTTCTCTGTTTGCTGTAGATCACAGTGTCTACAGATCCTCTGCTCTCGCTCTGTCCATGTTTGTCTATGTCTTCTCTCTCTATTTCTAAATCATGGTTACTTCATCTGTATTTGGAGAGGATCTGTCTTTCTTTAAATGGTCTAATCAATAAATAATTGGCACATTTAGTGGTTCTGTTTAGGGTTGAGTAGCATTGGAGTTTATTTTGAAGGTCAAAGTGTATTTTTAGAGATTCATCACGAGTGTCTTTCAGATTTTTGCCAGCTTCTTTAATAATGTCTTTGGGGTTGTAGCTGTAGTCAGTGAGGAGCTGGGTTTATGGACGAGCTGAAGAGCGAGCGTGTTTAGAGGATGAGGTTCTGCTGAGGTTTCATCGGCGAGGAGGGCTTTATATCGGACCGAATCAGGATCAGATCGATGGAGGTGATGCCAGAACTGAACACATCTCTTCTGGATCTCGATCTTCAGTGGGTATAAGCCTAATTCAGCTCTGCAGGCATCATTGGACGTACCTTTCTGGACCCCTAAAATGTTTTTGATAATCACTGGTTTGGGGCTGGTTGAGGTCTGAGTAAAGAGTTTTAAAGTAAGAGCTCCAGACTGTGTCGCACTGGAGGAATGTGTTTGATTTGGGGCTTTCAAATTTCTTAAAGAGATTGTTTTGGTCTAATGATTCATCATCAGTTTTAGCTTCATAATATTGATCTCTTTTGTTGCAAATGAGCTTTTTATAATTTTTCAAGCAGTTGGAGTAGGCGAGGCGTAGCGTCTGATTGGCCGGTTCTTTATGCTTTTTGTTAGCAAGTCGTCGAAGGTCTTTTCTGAGACAATTGCATTCTTTATCAAACCACATATTCTTTTTTATTTTTTGTTTGTTTATTCTGTGTTTGATTGGTTGTTTAGTGTTAGACGTTTAGTGAGGGGAGGAGTACTGACCCGGTCACATGACTGTTTCAGGTAAAGGACTGTTTGGCAGTGGTCAGAAATGGGAAGTTGAGGTCTAACGATAAATTAATAAAATTTGGGTCAATGTCTGTAATTGAATAATCAACTACACTGGCTCCTAATCTGGAGCAATAGGTGAATCTACCTAAACTATCTCCTCTGGTTCTGCCATTAATGATGTATAGCACTTGTTTTCCATCGGTGTTGACTAAACTATCATAGCTGTTTGGTGGTGTGATAATTAATGAAGAATGAAACGTGGTGTCGTTGGATATGTGATTAGTCATTAATCAATTTCTCTTCCGGTCCTGGCATTTAAGTCTCCACATATGAGAATATGTCCTCTTGAGATGTCAGTCTGTAGCTTTAGAAAGCTTTGCTCGTTGTAATGGGGAGAGTCGTGAGGTGCACAGAGGTAACGATTATGCTGTGATATGACTGATTTCACTTAATAAATAGATGAATTTTCAATTTGAACAATTTTTATCAAGTGCTTCGAATTGTCTTTGTGAGTCACGGGCCTCACGGCCATATTTAATTTGAGAATTTTTTAATGGAGGAACAATTCCTTTGTATCCTATTGGACAATGTAAAGCCTCATTACTGCGACACCACGTTTCATGAAAGATACAAATGTCCATATGACCACAAAACCAGTCTTAAGTCGCTGGGGTATATTTGTAGCAATAGTTAAAAATACATTGTATGGGTCAAAATTGTTGATTTTTCTTTTATGCCAAAAATCATTAGGATATTAAGTAAAGATCATGTTCCATGAAGATATTTTGTAAATTTCTTACCGTAAATATATCAAAACTTCATTTTTGATTAGTAATATGCATTGCTAAGAACTTCATTTGGACAACTTTAAAGACGATTTTCTCAATATTTAGATTTCTTTGCACCCTCAGATTCCAGATATTCAAATAGTTGCATCTCCTATCCTAACAAACCATACATCAATGGAAAGCTTATTTATTCAGCTTTCAGATGATGTATAAATCTCAATTTTGAATTTGAAGACTGGTTTTGTGGTCCAGGGTCACATATCTGTTACACTGCTGAGTAAGTCTTGGTCTGCAGACTTGTTAGTGGAGACCCTGTATATTCCAACAACTGATTTTAAGAGACTTCATGAATAGGTTTGTCTGTAAAGTGTGTGCGTGTATATGTACATATATGTGAGTTATATCATGAGTCTGGAGCAGACGGTGTTCAGCAGACGTCTTATCAGGTTGAGTTCAGCAGCTGCAGGGTTTTGTGGTCGTTGTGATGGCGGTCCGGTGGCTGCTCTGGGCTCTGTTGGAGGATGAGAGCTTCTCTTGTTGTTGGAGTTTCTGGTGTGTTTCCAAGAGCTGTGCTTTTCATCACTCTGGCGAAGACTTTCACTCCTTGCTTGTTGAGATGCACATGCTCATACATATGATGTGGTCGTATATCTTTGTGATGGGCGAGATGAGCATTAGGAATAAGCGCACAGCTTCTGGAGAGTTCCACATTATTTCCATGAATCACGTGGAGTGGTACATCGGTGCGTGGTACTAATGCGGACAGAGTTATTTTTGCATCTGGGAAACGTTGAGTGGCTCTGATTGCCAGCTCTCTGATCACAAGAGACACGTGGCCCTTAAATCATTTGTCCCTGTGTGAATTATGATGTGTTTATAGTTTTCATTCCGGTTTCTATCAGACAGGACCTGAAAAGCACTTTTTGTGTTTGGGCACCAGATTTTCTTGGCCATCATATTTGGGAATAGAAGTTTCTCATTGACATATTTCCCATTGGAGTCGATCAGGATAAGAGCCTGTGTTTCTTTCATTGCTAGTTGTTCAGCGTGAGGATTTTTCACGAGGATCTCTGGGCACATTGATGGTTCAGGAGAAGACTCTTTAAGTGCTGGAACAGAATTGAGTTTTTCTTTCAAACTGTTAATGAGTTTATCCTTGCTGTGGAGTATTGACTCCTCCTCTTTTCTGCTCTGACTTCTGTTAGCTGTTTTCCTAAAGTTGATTTTATTTCGCTCACTTCATCTTTAGTTTGTTGAAGCTCCTTTGACATTTCTTCTGTCTTTGCAGATATTTAATCTCTTGTCTCAGATTCAATGTCATTTGTAAGTTGTTCCATGTTGTTGTTGTTGTTGTTGCTTAGGTGGGAGTGGAAAACTGTCTTTCATTCTTACATTGAAGTTATAGTTGTTGGAGTCATTGCGATCTTTTGGTCTGATTTTCTAGGGGAGGTGTCAGTGTTTGGTTCCTTGATGTTAACTTGTGTGGGATCATCATCTTCATCAGACAGTGCAAGTGTTTTTATTTCTTCAAATTCTTCAATGAAGACTTTGAGAGCAGACTCTGATCCTTGTATCATGACAGTGCCATTTTGATACAAGTTTAAGGTCAAATATCTTGTTTTGTTGTTGTTTTCAGTATCTTCAAATACTAGGATTTGTCTGCCTTTACAGATGCCTCTTTTCTTGGTGAAGGGAAAATGCTGACAGAAAGCAGTGTGCCATAAAAGGCTGTGTTCAGAGTAGAAGAGCAGGTTAGTCAGGACACTGTGGTCTTGGTCAGCAAACAGAAAAATGGAAAAAAAACTTAATACTGATTCAAAAAAGTCCAGTTGTCTCTTTGTGTTGTTCCTCTAAGTAAAAGCTCACAGAGAGCTATGAAATAGCAGTCTTATTTAAAATGTCTTTACCTTTCTTCTCCTGTAAGGTTTTTCTCTTAGTTGTTGTTTGATGTTATCTTTTCCAACATGAATATCTTCTTCTAAAGATAGTTATCCTGTGATTTGCTTCTCCTCAACTTCCCTCAGATCTCTCTCTCTCTCTATAGCGCATAACTTCACTGGCATATGCATCCTTTTGTGTAGATACAAGTTGTAATGTTACGTTTATGTTATGTATCTAAGTTATCTGATTAATATCATAGGAAGCGTCATAGAACGGGTTTCAGTTTATTGGCATAAAGTCAGCTTCGCCTCAGGCAGCTATTCTTTTTTTAGATGCTTCTTTTTTAATAACATTGCTGCATCATAATCATAATCTAACATCTAATCATGTGTTCATGTTTTCATGTCGTCATATTTTTATTTTTAACATTCATTTTCATAACAGCCTTCAGATATTTCATTATCTCCATTACGGTCATGCCCCGCCCCCTGCACACGCCCCGCCCCCGATTAATCGTTTTTTAAACCTTTCGATGATCGAAATAAGAAATTGCCAAAAATGCCCATCCCTTCTGTAAAGCTCATTGGCCACATTAATTTTAATAATAATAATTTTTCCCACAAATAATGCTAGTATTTTTAATTATAATTTGTTTATTTGTTGTAATATATTAAAATTATATTATAATTATTATTTTAATAATAATATATAAAGAGCCAAAAATGATATTAAAATAAAAATATAAGCTACAAAATAATATTATAGCAATAATTATATGTACAAACATTTAAAAAAATACATATATTTTATATTATTAGAAGTATTATTTTAAATATGTTAATTAACTTTTTTGCTCCGCTGACGTTGTTCACATGCAGTCTCTGTATCTGTATATAGACACTATTTGTTCTGTTGGCATCTTTACATCTTTTCCTTCAGGAGGTGGCGGGATCAAAATCAATGTGACCAATGAACATTCACTGTCCACACTCAACCTGCTGTCCAACAGGAAAGACCAGCCGTCTATGTACGAGCAGCTCCGAGACATTTCCATCGACAACATCTGCAGGTCTGCCTCACTTTTAGGTCATTTTCTGAAGTTCACCTATAATGAAATCCATCTCTGCTCTGAGTTTGAGTCATTTATAACATGCATTTGAAAACACAGCATGTGTCAACCATCTGCACAAACTTATTATGAGAAGTGCTCATCAACAAAGGCTCCCTGTAGTTTTCCTGTCAAAATAAGTTAAAAATGAAGAGATTAACATAAATATAAATTACATAAATGAGTGTTGTAATTTTACAGTCATAATGCAAAATAAAATAACAATAATATTTTCTTACACTCTAATTTAATGTAATTAGTACCTTTTTAAATAAATAATATAATCTTTTTTTTTTTTTTCTTTTTTTTAAATATTACAGGACTAATTGTTGTAATTTTAGTAATTTTTTGTAGTAGTAATAATAATATTTTAAAGGTTTTATTTAGTATTTTTTAAATATTTTTGTGTATATTTTTAGTAGTAGTAGTAGTAGAAGTAGTAATCAAATATTCACAACAATAATATAATCACAACATTTTGGCCAAATTTTGTCAGACAAATTGCAATTCTCTCCCCAAATTGTGCAGCTCTAGACATAAAACAATAAAAAATTTGAAATGAATCAAAGGTTATTTTTAACTTATTTATTTCAGCTAGCTGCCATGGCCAAATTTCTCATTTTCTTTGAAGTAGTAAATTAACTACAACTAAATAAACTAAAACTAATAAATAAAAAAAATAATAAACTGGATAGACACATTAATAAAAAACCTACTAAAAATGAAAAAAAAAACTTATAAGAATAAAATCTAATTAAAACCAGTAACAAAAACTATAATAGTATCTCAGTGATACTAAAATGAATATGTGAATTGGATTGCAAGGTTTAAGATGCATATAAACAACTTTCAGAATCAGAAATCGGGCCAGATTTGATTGAAATGTAAATGCGTGAGTGTCGTCTGCAGATGTCTGAAAGCTGGGCTCACGATGGATCCTGTAATAGTGGAGGCGTTTTTAGCCAGCCTGTCAAACCGGCTCTACATCTCCCAGGAAAATGACAAGTGAGGAATCAAACACTCTGTCTCTCTGAGTGATGTGCTGTGGTTTTATTGACTCAGACGGGTGTGTTTCTCCTCAGGGAGGCTCATCTCATCCCGGATCACACCATCCGCGCACTCGGACACATCGCTGTGGCCATGAGAGACTCTCCGAGAGTGATGGAGCCCATCCTGCAGATCCTGCAGCAGAAGTTCTGCCAGCCGCCCTCGCAGCTAGACGTGCTGATCATAGACCAGCTGGGCTGCATGGTCATTACCGGCAACGTAAGGATCTCATTTACACACACAATTACAGCCGTTCGCTGCGTGAAGCTGCATTTATTCTCGGTTGATGCTTTCTTTGTTTGTCTTGTGCGCTTCACCACCCACAGTGTTGTACGTTTGCATCTTGACTCGTGTCTAATGAATTACAAGGTGTCCGTTTTGAAGCATTTTTAAATACAGTAATTCAGAAACTGTGAGCGAACAGAGCAGTTAATTAAACAATGAGCAAAGATGCAAATACAAAGAATGAGAACTTTGTTTCAACTCGATCAGGGTTTGAAATTAACTTTTTCACTCACCAGCCTGTTTGGCTACTATTAGTTAATGGACATTCACTGGACTGTTACTAGCCACAGCAAAAAATGTCAGAATATCAAAACTATAAAAATCACTGGTTAGATTTAAATATATTTAGTATTCAATATGATTCTGAATCATTGAATGAGTGGCAAACGCAAAAAAAATTGCTTAAAGCTTAATTTGGTTTTATTTTGAAAATAGAAATGGTTAGACTGTATGTGGGTCAAAGTCACATGTTGTTACATTTTAGTGGGTGTGTTCTGTAAATCACGGTTAAATGTGTGATAGTTAGTTATTTTTTGATCAGAAAAAATAGAATTAAACAGACATTCTAATGTACAGGAAAACCTGTTTAAAGATGTATTCAACATGTTTTAATGCTTGAAAGCCTTTTGTCTTTGACCCATATACAAGATGTAGGATTGGTCACATGTATATTAAATAATGCTAGGAAACATTTTTACTTAAAGTACATTAATAGACATTTGAAAAAAAAAAAAAAAAGTTTCACCTGGAAAAGTTTTTAGAATTCTTATCAAATTTAAAAATTCTGTATAATTCTTGTTTTTGTTATCTATTTTTGTTTTGTTTTTTTGTGTAAAGGAGAAAAAAAAAAAAAAAAAAATATATATATATATATATATATATATATATTATACAATTCATTGAATTATTTTGTATTAAGACTATTTTAATTCTTATTTCTCTCACGAATATGGCAAATCTACAGTATGTTACTGTATTATTCATTTTATTATTATTATAAATAGAATGTGTTTGAATTTAAGATGTGGCGCTTCTCATTCTCTTTGTTTTGCTTTGTCCGGCATCTGTTTTGAGGACAGTGACTGTATATGTGTTACTCATCATGGTTGAGTTTAAAAAAAAAAAAAATTTCACCTTCATTTGGCATGTCTAAAACATACTTTGTGTTTTTACTACAGCAATACATCTATCAGGAGGTCTGGAACCTGTTCCAGCAGATCAGTGTGAAAGCCAGTAATGTGGTGTATTCAGCGACCAAAGACTACAGAGACCACGGATACAGGTGTGTGTGTGTGTGTGTGTGTGTGTGTGTGTGTGAGCATGCAGACTTTACCTGATGCATTTTTATGCATTCATTTTACTGTATTAGAGACATCACTCATTAAGATAATAAATTATATTTGCTTTAATTCTGATTCTGGCAAAATATCAGTGCTGGTACTACTAGATCTAAGTGCTGCGTTTGACACTGTCGATCATAGCATACTTCTAGAGAGACTGGAAAACTGGGTCGGGCTTTCTGGGATGGTACTCAAATGGTTCAGGTCATACTTAGAAGGGAGAGGTTATTATGTGTGTATAGGAGAGCATAAGTCTTAAGTGGACGTCCATGACATGCGGAGTCCCACAAGGCTCAATTCTTGCACCGCTCTTGTTTAGCCTGTATATGCTCCCACGAAGTCAAATAATGAGAGAGAACTAAATTGCCTATCACAGCTATGCTGATGATACCCAGATTTACCCAGCCTTATCTCCAAATGACTACAGCCCCATTGACTCCCTCTGCCAATGCATTGATGAAATTAACAGTTGGATGTGAGTCTGAAGCACCAGACTGTCCTCGCGACATTGGAATTGCCCCACTTTATAGTGTTCACATCACAGCCATTCATAGTGTTCACATTGTAGACTAATCTCTCCCAGGTTCAGGAAATAGTCCTCCGTAAAATGCGCTGCACACACACTAATATTTGTGTTGTACTGTTCTGGAACAGTATTGTAAATATAACTTAACCACTGATTTCACAACGAAACGCAGCGTCTCCACGACATGGATACTACAGCGAGAATAAAAATCACACCGCCGTGTACATTTGGGCAGTGTTATGCAAATCTCCCCACACCGTGACATAGACATGTGGGGGCGTGTTTAAATGAGCCGTTTTAGGAAGGCGTGGCAGAGTCTTAACTTTTATAAAGAACATCTCTTTGGGTTTGAGACTTTAATCCTTGCAACTTTACAGATCTTATATATGCACAAACAGCTTGTAACACTCCAAAGGAAAACATGAAATCGCATCATATGACCCATTTAAAATCCACTTCCAGTGGTGATGGTTTTATATAAAGTTTGTGTGTTTGTGCAGGCACTGCTCTCTAGCTGTGATAAACGCCCTGGCTAATATCGCGGCTAACCTGCAGGGGGAGCAGCTGGTGGACGAGCTGCTGGTCAATCTGCTGGAGCTGTTCGTTCAGCTCGGCCTGGAGGGCAAGAGAGCCAGCGAACGCGCCAGTGATAAAGGACCGGCCCTCAAAGTCAGTCTGTGTTTGAGTCAGTCTGGCTCTACACTTACAGATATTAAAAGGAGGATTCTAGAACGTTTCAGTGTGTCTTGAATGTTGTTTTAATTTAGTTATTTTTTTTCTAGGCGTCCAGCAGTGCTGGTAATCTAGGCGTCCTCATCCCTGTAATCGCTGTGGTAAGACACACAGACAAACATACCATATTTAGACACCCGAGTCCCATTTCATTCTTTTTAAATGCCTTTTATTTAAGGGGAGGTGCTGCAAGCATAAGTTATGATTTCAATATTAAAATTTAATGATTTTGTATGAACAAAATATTTAATAAACTTTAATTTATACAATTTAATAGAATAATATTACAATTATAATTTTATAATTAATATAAAATTTGATTTATTATAACATTCAAAGGTCATAAAATCCCATATAAATTTGTAATATTAAAAATATTTAATTATTATAAATATTAAATACAATTTTCATAGTTTTCTATTAAATTGTTTAAATAAATATTTTAAGTAACTTTGACAAAGGTGATCACTGAGTTGTTGATCACATTGAAACAAAAATAAAAATAGCAATATTTTCTTCTAGGCCTGTTTTACATCTGATATAATATGCAAATGTTAATGGAAAGGAAAAATGTTTTCCTGTTCTCTCCCTTTAAATGATTAATGAGTTCTCTCAGGGCTAACATGCTTTTGAAGATAAAAGAGTAAATTTGGCAAAAGCATGAAAGTAGCTAATCAAAGATTTTGTGTTCATAAAGTTAGATAAATCTTGCTCCTTTTTTGTAATCAGATACTGTTTTTTGTTAAATGCAAATGCAAGCGCTCTTTCTGCTCTTGTTGGATGCTTCATTATTCATGTGTCTGTACAGAATTGTAATTAGATCTTTAGAGCCTGTGGTTAGTCTTTAACTTCTCTGACAAATATTTACTTGTCTTGCAAAATGTTCTACCATGTTGTTGGTGCACTCGAGCGTTGTTTTTATTCACCCTTTGAACAGATTAATTCAATAAACCAGTCCTCTGATTCATTTTATTTAACAACATGTTCTACTTCAAAAATACACAGATGTTTGTCAGTTGATAAACTCAGTGTTTTTTTAAATTTCACTAGCATTTCTTTACAAAACTCACTTCACTTGATAAAACAAAACAACCATCATTCTCACCCGCTTATTTGGCTTTAGTTTCATTGTTATACAGTGATGCATCGGCCATTGCACTGCTGTATTGTGTATGTGTATTTGATTAGTTCTGTGAAGGGTCTACCACACGTCCCATGAACACAACGCAGCCTGTACGATGCTCGTAGATGAGGAAGAGGAAGGGGCGGTCCACGATGAAACGCGTCTGTGTTGATAAAGGCATGAATCCGATGTGTGTCATTGCTGCGGCCTCTGTACCTTCTTCATTCACTGTAATGGTGCCCTGATGCTTAAACTGAGGGAGAAGAGGAGGGGGGTTACTGGAATAGAAGGTTATGATGGTGCAATGAAAGGTCAAAGAGTATGTTTTTGTAAGAGATTAGGTGTAGGAGACCTAAATTGCTCTCAACACAGCAGTAAAAAGGCCTGTTGAAAACATTGAGTTAAACTGGTTTGGCACACATCCGTTGTTCTCTTACCCAATTGATGATGACCTTCTCGGAAGTCATTGGGGAGAAGTCACCCTTTTCAGTGAATGGGTCCGTCAGCCCCATTTCCTTCAGGTGATCAATTAAGTCATAGTTCTGCTCCAGCTTAAACCGAGGGAAAACCACCTCACGAGTCCTAACAGAGAAAGATTTTAAGACCATGCAAAGCCGAAAAGACAATGGAAGAATGATTTAGGCAAGAAGGATGCAGTTCTGGATCAGCATTCTTATTAAACCCTAACACTAAACCCTAACCCTAACCTTAAACCATAGACTGAACTATATTCCAAACCATAATATGCCACTAAATGTGGAAATTCTGAGAAATGACAGAGTAATAAGAATATTGGTTAACCCTAAACTAAACTCTAGAATCTGAGAGGTTCAAAACCAACAAGGATATTGATCTAGGAACTTGTCCAACCTGGGGAAATCATGTTAAGCACTTCAAGCCACTGAGTTAGGACATCAAAGTACCTTGCTGACCTGTTTGCAACTTGGTCTCAAGCCTGCGGCTAGTGCTTTACCTGTTGGTCATGTTGTTAAGCCACTTGCTGATCAGGGTTGGGGAGATCTCCTGCTCCAGGGATCTCATTCCAGAGAGTTTCTGTGGTACAGCGATGATCATGCTGATGTTTCCAGCGTAGGGCAGCTGCAGTATGTCGCAGTTGAGCTCGTGGTCGGCCGCTGCCAGGTAACTTCCTTTGTTCTGCATCATGGGAACACGCACCTGCTTTTTCTCATTGACACGGAATTGCCGGTAGTGTGTCAGTTCCTTCGGGAACTTCTGCTCCCACGTACCTGCATTTGTTGTGCCATTGAAAACATCACATTGTGGTGTTATTTGTGAGCTGCATGCAATATTATTCCTTCTGATTTCTAATCAGAAGCAATCAGAAGATCTGCAGTAGGGGTAGGCAACCCTGCTCCTGGGGGGCTACAGTCCTGCACAGCTGAGCTAAGCAAACGCACCAGCTTATCAATGTGTTCAGCAGTACTTGGAAAATTACAGCCCGGTGTTTTGGCAGCTTCAAATAAATTATCCGACCGCCATCCACCAGCACCTATATTTTTCTCTGATTTAGATAACTGCACCTGACCCACACCTGATAGTCACATTACAATTCTTAGTTTTGCATTGATATGATGAATGGGTGGTTAATTTTTAACAGCAGATTCTGTGGCGTTGGAGCTGATCTGCGCATCACTGCACATGTCTGCGGCGCATTACGGCTCTGCGGCCGCTCTAGTCAATGCTTGCGTTTGCACCTGCCACGCTGCTGCATGTTTCAGAAGCATTCCAGAAGCGACTCTCTGCACTGCTTTGCTAATAATCTTTTGTGAGCTGGCACCGCGTGGAGGACGGAACAAAACCTCGTCCAAACTGTCAGGGGTAATGGGAACATTATATGCTGATCGTTGGCTGCTTTTAAATGAACATTTAGGCTATTTATAAAACAAAAGATCTTCTTTGGCCACATTAGCCTACTCAGTGGAATTAACACAGGCTTTACTCCTTTCATACTTTATCTTGAATGTCACTGTTTCTGTCACTTAAACTTCCCGAACAGGCGAACACACAAATTAAATCGTCTGCCTTATGAAAAAAATTCTTTAAAACCCATTCATATTTTAGAAAACGTAGTTAATATTTGCATCATTAATGATTCATCTCATCCACCCGTGACTCACCCACAAACAATCAGAATGCGTTTTTTTTTTTATTACCCGACCCACCCCTTCCAGTGCCCGCGGATATAACCGCCATCCGTGCATCACTAGTGCAGGTCTAATTGGTGAACCAGCGTAGCTATGAGGTTTTCCAGCAGGACATTGGCCCGCCATGAGTGGAAGTGGACTCCTCTGGTTGAGACAGAAGGTCTGAACCAGCTAATCAAAAGGCTTGTTCGAGATGCATCGGCGCTGCGCAGATCGATCGGCATGTGACATCAAAGTACTGTGAGAGCAATTCAAAAGCATAAAGAGTTGTGCTCTCCAGTCGCTCTCGTGGTGCTTTGTCATATGCCGATCAGTATGTGCAGTGCAGATGCATCTCAAACAAGCATAAAGTCTTCAGGATAACAAGAAACCTTCAGGAACATGTGTTGGAGCTGAACTCTGGAGGTATCTGGCTCTCTCCAGGAGCAGAGTTGAGACAGAAGTTCCTATTCACCAAAATCTACAGCAGTTAGTCCTCAGGGCAGGCAGTTAGGACCATTATCCTCCAGAGATTAGTTCTCACCCTCGTTAAACAAACCTGAACCAGCTAATCAAGGCTGGATCACAAGAAACTTCCAGGCACATGTATTAGAGCTAAATTCTGCAGGAAATAGACCCTTCAGGAGTAAGATTGGACCGCCCTTTTTGAGACAGAAGTTCCTATCTACCAAATATCTTCAGAAGGGGTAGTCAGTCATGCTCCCGGACGGCCATCTTCCTGCAGAGTTCAGGATCATAAAAAAACTTCCAGGCAGGTGTGATAGTGCTAAAGTCTGCAGGACCTCCAGGAGTGGAAGTGGACACCCCTGGTTGAGACAGAAGATCTACAGCAGGGGCAGCCAACCCTTCTCTTGGAGGGCCATCATCCAGCAGAGTTTAGCTCCAGTCCTACTTAAACACACCTGAACCAGCTAATCAAGGTCTTCAGGGTTGCAAAATCCTTCAGGCACATGTGTTGGAGCTACAGTCTTCAGAAAGTTGACCCTCCAGAAACATGATTGAACACCACTTGTTGTGTCAGATGTTCCTATTTGCCAAATATGTACAGTTGGGGGAAGCCAACCTTGCACACGGAGGGCCATCTCCTAGCACTGTTTAGATCCAGCCCTAATTAAACACACCTGAAACAGCTAATCAAGGTCCTCAGGATCACTAGAAACTTCCAGGCAGGTGTGTTAGTGCTAAACTCTGCAGGACATTGGCCCTCCAGGAGTGGAAGTGAACAACCCTGGTAAAGATGGCAGGGGTAGCCAAATCTGCTCCCGCAGGCCTACGGTCATGCAGAGTTCTACTTCAACCATAAGGATTATTTACGCTGATATACTTTGTTGAAAACACCAACTTTTTATAGGTAAGAAATTGCACATTCAGGAGCTGGTTTTCAACCCCTGCCCCGTGAATTTTGAAAATACAACAGCTAAAAGCTACATTATTTTTCTCAGAAATGAGGTGATAACTTAGCAGTTTTTGTAACTAAACCGATGAGCTTGTTCGCAATGCTTCACAATCACTCGCTCGCATGTGGGTGCATGCATGCGTTCGTTTGTTCTCTCTCTCTCGTTAATTAATTTGAATTCATTTCAATAAATATCATCTTTATTTCACTAAAGAATTCTACCTCTAACGAGCAGTAGATAAAATAGTCTAACAAATTAAAATTACCGTTATTTTCCGGTCTTTATCCGTTCAAAACATGCAAAACATCCATGACAGCCGTGTCCATGCTAGCAAATAATAATGGCCATTTAAAACCCGAGGGTCTACCATGTGCATAGTAAAGCGATCACTGCAGACAATCCTTTTGGGTGGGAATTAATGTAAACACCGATATCGGATACCAGTCGTGTGAATGTAGTGAATGTAAACAGGCGGGCCAAACGATCGGATTTGTGCATTAAGACTTGCAGTGTAAACGCAGTCTTAGTCAGGCCAGGGATGTCCAATCCTGCTCCTGGAGGGCCACTGTCCAGTAGAGTTTAGCTCCAACCACAATTAAACACACCTGAACCAACTAATCAAGGTCTTAATAGGCATACTAGAAACTTCCAAGCAGGTGTGTTTAGGCAAGTTGGAGCTAAACTCTGCAGGACAGTGGACCTCCAGGAGCAGGATTGGACATCCCTGAGTCAGGCTTGCATCAAGCTAAATGGTCAATATTGAACTCAGTGATGGTACACAAAACATTTCACATAGTACATGATTATTTGCTTTAGGATTGAGTACAGACTGTTCAAATGAAGGATTAAACAATTAGTCCTAAAGAGTTTCAGAATTTGAATGGGCTAGAATTGATTCACCTTTGAAGTAGAGGTAGTTCAGGAGCATCACTGCCATGTTTGGGTCTACGCTCTTCAGCGGTTCCTTTAGCAGACCTTTGGTGATCTTCTGAATGCGCTGGTTGGCCTTCACAAGGAAGGCCGGGTCGGCAAAGTCCACAGACTGCGGCTCTGCAAAATAGTATGTCTTTGCATCACTGCGGAAAGCCTCCTGTATACGTACATTACGTTTCACGTACAGGTCATTAACGGAGCGCAAGTTGTAGCCGAAGTTCCGTCGGAAGAGCCTGTGCGTGAGTTTACGGAAGAGCTTGTGCACGGTCGAGTTATCGTAATGAGCGCTGGCGTTGATGAATTCGCCAAATCCGAGAGTTTGGTAGAGTTGTTCCTGAGCGGTTGGGCCGACTCCCAGAGCCATCATGCCCATCGCAATGGAGATCCCGACAGGAGCGAGCAGAATGTTGTCCGTCTGGTTAAGTCGATTGCGCAGTTTCCTATAAAGCCGACACCCGAATCGGGCGTTGACCACGTTGATACGCTGTAGGCGAGTTCGCCCGTGGAAAAGCCGCAACAGGCGTGCTCGCCGTATTTTGGGGTCACTGGGCTCCCCAAAGAGGTCCAGGTCAGGAGCAGGGGTGGAGATCTCGTCTATATGGTCGCCTTCGCTGTAGTCATCCTCGCCCTCGGCCAAGATCTTATCAAAGTCGATATAGTCTTCATCTTCTAGCCCCTCCAGAGGGAGGTCGTTCGTGACCGTGTTCTCCCGGTGGAAGTCAAGGGGAATGGAGTCCATATCCGCGTTCTCTCCATTTGGAGAAAGTCCACGGGCATCCACCAACTTTTCCTTCTCATTTCTGTCAAAGTGTGAACTGAGGTCTTTGACCCCAGCCAGAGCGGGGCTGCTCAGGAGAGAGGCTACAACTATAACTGTAACGAACCACATTCTATGGAAACAAGCACAATTGGAAATACTGAACGATTGACAAATTTACTTATTGCATAGACATTTCTCTGAAATATAGCACGCAATGCTCATATGCCATGTGCACATTTACATTTTATTAATTTAGCTTATGGTTTTGTCCAACCCTTACAGAAAAACCACATGAACTTCACATGTGCAATCACATGCTAATATCATGTGAAATATGTGAAACACATGAGTTTGTGACCCGGGACCACAAAACCAGTCTTAAGTGTCAATTTTTCAAAATTGAGATTTATACAACATCTTATTTAAAGCTGAATAAATAAGCTTTCCATTGATGTATGGTTTGTTAGGATGGGACGTTATTTGGCCGAGATACAACTATTTAAAAATCGCATATTATTAATCAAAATGACGTTTTGATATATTTACAGTAGTAAATTTACAAAATATCTTCATGGAATATGAGATTTACTTAATATCCTAATGATTTTTGGCATGAAAGAACAATCTATAATTTTGACCCATACAATGTATTTTTGGCTATTGCTACAAATATACCCCAGCGACTTAAGACTGGTTTTGTGCTCCAGGGACACATTTTTCATGGTGTAAATGTGTAAAAACCATGTGATCACGAATGAACACATGAACATGGACACGTGTGGACAATAAGTGATCATGTGGAAATGTGACCACATGGGTTTCACACATTTACACCATGAAAACATGTTCTGTATGCGTTTCACATATTTCACGTGTGATTGCACATGGAGAAGTTCATATGGTTTTTCTATATGAAAGTAGTGTTAATTTTTAAAATGCTGCATTAATATACTGTTATGGTATTTATTTTTTATTATTTTAATATTGTTAGTATTCATTTTAATTTTTGTATTCTTTTTTTAAATTGTAGTGTTTTATTTTATAGTTTTTTTAAATTTTATTTCCGTTTTGGTACATTTGTTACTTTAACTATTTTTAGTAAGCTGGCAAGACAGCATTTTTGATATTCATTTCATTTAATTTATTTGATTTGATTTTTATTTTTTTTCAATATTACTAGTTTTCGTTAACAATAACAACACTGATACAAAATTACTTACAAGCGAAGTAAATCCAAAGCTGTGACCACTGTAGACCATTATGAGGGCACCCAATATCCAGAATAGTGGTTGATCAATATATTTTTTCACTGATCGCTAAAGTTTTGCTTTTGGTTACATGCTTAGCTTAATCTCAGAAATATCACACCAGTGTCAACAGTCTTATGAAACCTTTTATGCTAGTTTGAGCTGCTTACCTGCTCTTTCCTTCTGGAATCTCTGTGTTTGTGTGCGTGTGGACGGTCCGTTTGTGGATTCGTCCTCCAGCTGGACTTTGAAGTGGCTCTTCGCTGATCAAACAGCAGCGAGTTCAAACAGTGCTCACAGACCTTCATCTGACTCATTTAACCCTTGAAATGCACTCAATACGTTAATACTGCGTGCAAATGAATACAAATATACTGTAAATAGACTTATATTACCATAGTTAAACTGCATAGCTTTTATCCTAATATCCCTGACAACTGTATAAAATGTAATGAGGAAATTGGCATACCGTTTCATTGTATGCAGATAGCTGCAATTCTTCTGGAAAAGGTTCTTAATGTGATTTGTGACATGACTGAAAAGAGTGTTTCATTGGAGGCTAAATTGTGCTTATTGCATATTTACCCTGCTAATTTTGTAAATGCAAGCTTATAGATTTTAGTTTTAGTCCTGGCTAAAAGTGCATGGAAAAGCAATCAGTCGTTTGAAGAAATGTTATGTAATCTTGCTTTGGAAAAACTGACTCATATGTATTCTTAGAGGAGAAGTATATGTATTTAATGATTTGGACTCCATTTAGACTTTTCTTTTGTGCAATGCAATGAATTGCAAGCAGATATTGTGGAACATTGTTGACTATAAACAAATCCCTGATGTGATAAGAATACTGTTACAGTGATCAATAGAGTAACCATTATTAAAGTTTTACATTATTATTATTATTATTTTAATACAAATATTTTTTATTTTTCATGTTTGGCTATAAGAACAAATGTGTAATAAATGGAATTAAAAAAAAAAAATGAAATGTACAAACAGTTGCAGCATTTTTGTTGGGTAAAATCCTTTGATTGTTGTTTGATTGCCAAAATTTAGATTGTTTCTGTTGAAAGTTAAATGAATGTGTTGTGTGTTTGATTGTATGCAGTTGACCCGCCGATTGCCCGCCATTAAAGAGGCCAAACCTCGCCTTCAGAAGCTGTTTAGAGATTTCTGGCTCTATTCTGTGGTCATGGGGTTTGCTGTGGAAGGTTCTGGTAAGAAATCAACATCATTAGCATCACTGACAGCATTTCAGCTTGTGTTCACCACATGCACGGTCTTGTGCACTCTTGTGATCTCATAACCTGAGGAGTTCTTTCTGAGGTCATTTCTACAGGATTGTGTGTGTTTTAGGTCTGTGGCCTGAGGAATGGTATGAGGGAGTGTGTGAAATCGCCACTAAATCCCCGCTGCTCACGTTCCCCAGCGGAGAACCACTGCGCTCAGAACTCCAGTACAACTCGGCTCTGAAGAACGACACGGTTACTCCGGTATCCCAACAATCTCTCACCGTCTCAGTGTTGATTTACAGCTGCCAGGTGTTAAAGGGACAGTTCACCCAAAAATGGAAATTCTGTCATCATTTGCTCAACCTCAGTTTATTCCAAACCTGAATGAATTAGTTTCTTCTGCTGAACACAAAAGAAGATATTTTGTAGAATGTTGGCAGCCAAGCAGTTGACGGTAGCCATTGACTTCCATAGTATTTATTTATTTTTTTTTTTTTCATACTATGGAAGTCAGTGGCTACCGTCAGCTGTTTGGTTACCAACGTTCTTCAGAATATCTTATGTGCAGAAAAAAAGAAACTCCGAAACATCTCGATATTGAGTGAATGATGCCAGAATTTTAATTTTTTTGTGGTGAACTATCCCTTTAAGTCAAAAATCTATAATACTGTTATCTCTAACACTAAGTGTTAAAGTTGCATGTGAAAGTGCAGTGTTTGTGCTCCTCAAATCAGATGTGCTGCTGTTTTAGGTTTTCTAACAAACCTGTCATTATATATAAAATGAATATTATTGAATTGCTTTTGTTTCTCTTTTGTAAGTCACTTTGGATAAATGCATAAACTTTAATGTACGTTATGCATAATTTTCACCTGCTAGATGATAAAACAAATAAAAAAATTTTCTTCTTCTTTTTTTAGCTTATTGACTTGTGATTGAACTCCCAACAGTTTTATAAAAAAACTGATAAAAAATGCAAAGCAACCAAATTTATTTCTTAAAAATTAACTGGATGCCATTGACTAAACATACAACGTGTTTCGATCACATGACAGCAATGTTACAAACTACTTTATCCTTGCATTCTACATACTGTTTTCCAAAAATGACAAGCAGTACACAGTTTATACTAGTTTGCCATTCTGAACCCAGCCCTTGTTTTGTTTGTTAAAAATCTTCTGGTTACACTTTATTTCAATTG
This sequence comes from Onychostoma macrolepis, assembly GCF_012432095.1. Taxonomy (NCBI): domain Eukaryota; kingdom Metazoa; phylum Chordata; class Actinopteri; order Cypriniformes; family Cyprinidae; genus Onychostoma; species Onychostoma macrolepis. The sequence goes on from NC_081162.1 coordinate 27,432,142, forward strand.
TCCACTTTAGACATTCTACTAATTATAATAAGTAACTTTGCAAAAACATGTCAAATAACTCTTATTAGAGTGTTACTTGTAGTATACTTATAGAATGTGCATCAAATTAAAGTGTGAGCAGATATTAAGCAGACTATCTGCTAATACTCTAATGACTGCTAGTTGACATGGAGTTACCGATAGTTAGTGGAATGTCAAATTAAACTGTTACCGATCTGGTTTTTGAAGGCGGAGTTAAGTGATCTGCGCAGCACCATCATTAATTTGTTGGATCCGTCACCTGAAGCTGCCGCCCTCATCAATAAACTCGACTTCGCCATGTGCACTTACCTGCTGTCTGTGTACCGGCTGGAGTATATGAGGTTCGAGACGCTTTCCTTCCTCTCTTTCTGACTTTCCTCAGAACAGCTCCTCTCATTGTGGTGATTTTATGTGTGATTTACCCATCTGTCTCTGTTTTATCCATTCTCTTCCTCAGGATGTTGCACTCGAACGATGCCGACCGCTTCCAGGTGATGTTCAGATACTTTGAGGACAAGGCCATCCAGAAAGACAAATCAGGTCAGAAACGCCACAGAACTGAATGTTGTTAATTCAGTAGATTCAAAATGTTTGCAAGAAGCAAAAATCTAGTTGCAATTATACAAAGCGTGTTTTTCACTAAATGTACATGAAGAATTGTATATATTAATTTATATGTAACAATATGACCGTAAACAGTGATATTTACCCACATTATTTTTTACTGCAATATTTTGATATGAGAAATGCAGAATGGAGAATTTTGAACCGATTCATTGAAATTGACTAGTTTGAACTGAAGAAATGGAAACTCACCCATCCAAAGATTGTGAAACTAATCACAATATGACTTAAAAATTGATTTAGTTTTTGATTTAGTAAATTCAAAATATTTACTATAAGAAGTAAACTAAAATATTTTTAAAAATTGCTTTTGTTCCTCTTTTGTAAGTCACTTTGCATGAATGCATAAATGTTAATGCAAGTTATTAGATGCATATTTTCAACTGCTGGATGATTAAACAAATTAAAAAAATATTTTTAACTTGTTTTTGACTTATGTTTTAACTCCCAAACGGGATCATAAACTAATCGCATGATCTTTAGGAAACTTCATGGCCAAAAAAACCCCCCCACTGTTCTGTTGCTTAATTTTATTTCGAAACAATATCACTGCAAATCATCTTTATCATGTCTGTCTCTCTCCGTATCCGTATGCAGGCATGATGCAGTGTGTGATTTGTGTGGGTGATAAAGTCTTTGAGGTTTTCCTGCAGATGATGGCTGAGAAAGTGAGTCGAGCCTTTGAAGGATCTCTCAGCGCTGAAACAAATGCATTATTGATCGCTCGTTATTGATAATGGCTTTGCATCCTGTTCCAGCCCAAGACTAAAGCGCACGAGGAGGAGCTGGAGCGCCACGCTCAGTTCCTATTGGTCAACTTTAACCACACCCACAAGAGGATCCGCAGGGTGGCAGATAAATACCTCTCAGGACTCGCCGAAATGTACGATTCATTGTCTTACTCAGCACTCAGACAGCATAATAATAAGCATCATTTATGATGTTACCTGAACAATTTCACCCAATATTTGTATATTCCTTGTACTTTTTGTGCTTATTTTATGCTTATTAGAGTATAGAGTTCCACTTTTACAGCAACTTTTATAGCATTTGAAAACAAAAAATCTTCCCACTTGTAATGAGAATCCGGTTTAAATATGTTTTCAACAAAAGATCTTTAAGGTCTCCCTGCAGTTTTCCACCAAAATAAAAGCTCTGTGGTTTAATTTTTGAAAGAAAGACATAAATGTTAGTATTGACCTTTTAAAATTGTTCTGTAAAATAATTTTATATTTTTATTTTATATATTTTTAGCTTTTCAGTATTTATTATAACAGTAGTATTATTGCTATAATAAAATATATCTTTATTGACTGAATTTTTGTAATTTCACAACAAAAACAACAGTAGTAGCAGTAATAATTATAGAAAGTAGTAGTAATATTACTATCATACTGTATTACAATCAATAATATCATTTTAGTTAATCTTTTGTAGTATTTTTATTACAGTAATACTATTGCTATAGTAAAATATTTATTTATAGTTTATTCTTTTTTATAATTCAACGAAGCAACAATAATACTTTTTTATTAAATGCTCTTTTTTAATTTAACAGCAATAATAATAATATTGAATACTAATTTTAGTATTAATCACAGTAGTAGTATTGCTATAGTAAAAAAAAAAAATAATAATAATAATAATAATAATTGTCATCATTATTATTAGCAGTTGTAGTAATTATTAGGCAAGGAAAATTTATTTATAGCACATTATATGTAATGGTAATGCAAATTGCTTTACATAATAGGAATTAAAATAGTCATAAAATAATCACAATAATAAAAGCAAAGAATTAAAAAAAATTAAATTGATTAGTTAAGATTAAAATGACCGTTTCAGTAAAATGACAGTTACCATGCAATATTATTAAATACTAAAAATCTATAATAATTATTGTTTTTGTTGTATAGTCACATACAATAACAGTAAAAGCTGAAATCTCTGTTTGTCCTCTAGGTTTCCTCATCTTCTGTGGAGTGGAAGGGTTTTGAAGACCATGTTGGACATCCTGCAGACTCTGTCTCTGTCGCTGAGCGCCGTCAGTACAACACATATCCAGAAATCAGCACATGCATGATCAATATTACTAGTATTTACACTCTCACACGTCAGTCATTTAACCCACAGGACATCCACAAAGACCAGCCGTACTACGACATTCCCGACACTCCGTACAGAATAACTGTCCCAGACACGCATGAGGCGCGAGAGGTGAGACGGACGCAGCTTCTGAGCCGTGGGTATGATGAGCTCCGTCTGAGTCCAGTGTTTTGAAATGCTTTGTGTTTGTTGTCCAGAGCATCGTGAAGGACTTTGCCGCCCGCTGTGGAGAGATCTTGAAGGAGGCCATGAAATGGGCAGCTTCAGTTACCAAATCTCATCTCCAGGTCGGTATAAGTTGCATTCTGTGCACTAAAAGTATGTACTTTGAGTCTGAGATGTGGTTTATATAGTCATGCACTCATGCAGACAACCTGGATTCGAGTCTGATTCCTGATCCATCTTTTTTTATCTCCTCATTTTCAGTCCCATCTGCTCTGTTGGGGGGAAAAAAGCGAACTATAATGAAAAAATGTGTTATAATTAATCTGATTTGTATTAGTAATAAACTGTGCTTTTTGCATGTTGGTAAATTGATCAGAATTTCAAAATTATGTTCATATGTTTGTTTATAAACTGCTGCTTCAGCTACACATTTCTAGTTTTTATTTATTTATTTTTACTTTTAATTTTACAACTGGAAAAAAATCTGATCTTCCATAGCAGATGGATTTGTGGGTAATATTAGCCTCAAAAATCGAGCACAGATGCTTACTTCCACCAGAAATAGTTTGGCGTCTGGGCTCTTTTGGCAAATGATTGGATGTGAATTGGATGCAGTGTTAGTTTGAGTCATACGGAGTTGGAAATCGGTCAGCTGTTGTGATACTATGTTGTTCTTTGAGTGCTGTGTAAATACCAAGGTTTATGAATATGTTAATCATAATATATTAATCATGTTCAAAAATTTGGGAGTGTACGATTTTTAATGTTTTTAAAAAAGTCTCTTCTGCTCATCAAGGCTGCATTTATTTGCTCAAGTACAGTACAAATTGTGAAATATTATCATAATTTAAAATAGCTGTTTTCTATGTGAATATATAGTAAGCTGTAATTTATTTCTGTGATGCGCAGCTGTATTTTCAGCATCATTACTCCAGTCTTCAGCGTCACATGATCTTCAGAAATCATTCTAATATGCTGATTTGCTGCTCAAGAAACATTTCTGATTATCAATATTGAAAACAGTCGTGCTGCCCGATATTTTTGTGGAAACTGATGCATTTTATTTTTCAGGATTCACAAAATCATCGATTTTTCTTTTACGCCAAAAATCGTTAGGATATTAAGTAAAGATCATGTTCCAGGAAAATATTTTGTAAATTACCTTCCGTAAATATATCACAACTTAATTTTTAGACAGCTTTAAAGGTGATTTTTCTCAATATTTTTTTTTTTTTTTTTTGCACCCTCAGATTCCAGATTTTCAAATAGTTGTATCTCGGCCAAATATTGTCCGATCCTAACAAACCATGCATCAAAGGAAAGCTTATTTATTCATCATACTTGATGTATAAATCTCAATTTAAAAGAAAATTTACCCTTATAACTGGTTTTGTGGTCCTGGGTCACAAATGTCTTTACTCTCACTTTTGATCAATTTAATGCATCCTTCATAAATAAAAGTATTAATTTCTTTCAAAAAATCTTTTTGTGTGTGTCTCAGGAGTATCTGAACAAGCATCAGATCTGGCTGTCGGGTTTGTCTCAGCACACGGGTTTGGCGATGGCTACCGAGAGCATTCTCAGCTTCGCGGGATACAACCGTCAAAGCACAACGCTGGGGGTGAGAGAAACACCTGACCCAGAGTCCCTGTCACAGACACGCGTCCTGATGCTAACCAGTGCTGTGTCTTACGGTAGATTGTTACTGAGATGGTAACTGAGGTTTTTGGCCAGATTAAGGTAAGACGGTAGCAAGTCTTTAGCGGATCAGAATAAAATCATCAGAAGACTTTAGTAAAGCTACTGATTTATTCCACACGCCCAATCAAATCCACTAAATTCACTAAATCCTAACATCTTGAACTGCTTTAAGATTCACAGAACATCTGAATATGTACATCATGTCAACATACAAATTGTTTATATGAATGCATTTATGCGTTTATTTATACATGCAGTTGTTTATGCATTTTGACATTTTTTGGAAAATCAAGCATACACAATTATAAATGTAAAAAATCTGATTCTTATATAATATAAATATTAATATATTTTATTATTAATATATATTTTGATATTAATATATTTTAATAATATGCATTTATTTGTACATTATTTTTGACAATTAAAGCATACTTTTACACAAATCTCAATGTCAGAACATTTATATTATTTTACATTTATTGCCTTTATTTATGCACTGACATAATTTTTGAGAATTAAGCATACTTGCACAATTCTAAATGTAAAAAGTCTCATTTTTATTTTTTTAAAAGTGTGTGTGTGTGTGTGTATATATATATATATGTATGTGTGTGTGTGTGTATAGGCATTTATTTATGCATGCAATTATTATGAATTTAAATATTCATTTTTTTTTATATATTTATGTATTTACTGCACTACTCATTAAGGTCATTAACAGAATGAATTGCTGTAAAGCTGCTTGGAAGCAGTGTGTATTGTGAAGAGTGTTACACACATTATGCTTTTCACAATATGCAGCTTAAAACTAACCCGATATTTCAGACGTGATCCCAGCTAACACACTCACTGCATTTCAGCTGCGTGATATTGATTATTCCTGCAATCATGCTTTATGAATATTCATTAGCACTGTTGTGTTCATATGAATTTAGCTCTTGTTTGTGTCTTAATGTTTTGGGCCTTTTTAAACATGTTTTTTGCATGCTTTGCACTATTTTGCATAATGCCATGTATACAGTAAATGTGTGGTGGGCATTATTTTGTCATTCACTTTATTTGTGCCGTTACATCATTGCATCTCTGCTAACCACTGGCTGCTAACTCATCTGTGTGTGTGCTGTGATTGGCTGGCGGTGGGTTGGTGGGTGTGGCCTGCCGTGTGCTCCTCCCCCTCGCCCCAGGCAGCTTTTCCTCAGGTTTGTTCTGTTACTGTTGTCCTCGCTTCCTTCATTGGCTCCGTCTGTAACTCATTTGTCATTTATAAACCAGTATGCATTTACATAAAAGAAATCATTAAATGTTGTTATAGCTCCTGCTGATGCTCATAAGAGTTTGTCTATAGATTAATGAATGTATTGTAGTCAGAAATGTCATTAGTAATGTTTGCAGGAGGATGTTTTAACTGGTCAGTTTCCATCATTCCCAGGTTACCCAGCTGACGGAGCGGCCCACCTGCGTGAAGAAGGACTACTCCAACTTCATGGCGTCGCTCAACCTGCGAAACCGCTACACTGGAGAGGTAAACGATCACCAATCATGACAAGAACATCTTTCATATGACTCATATTTCACCAAACATTAAAAGAAAGAAATAAGAAAATGTTTTTATAATTTTGCATAAAGAAAATAAAGTCTTGTTTTTATGATAAAGAAGAAACTTTAAATTTTTTTTTATTGATTTATGCAAATTTTATTTATGTGCACTTTGTGTTTTATGCACTTATTTATGCACTATTGTACTAATGCATTTATTTTATGCATGTACTTGGATATTTATGCAGTTTGTGCATTTGCAGGGTTTATCCATAGATTTATTCATGCATTTATTTATACTTTTTTACATTTCTACAATTATGCGTTTGTTAATGCATTTATGCATTTTTTAGGTTTATGCATTTATTTATGGACTTATTTATGCATGTATTTATACATTTATTTAGTTATTTGTGCATTTTCATGCATTTATTTATGCATTTTTCATGCATTTTTTATATGTATGCATTTGTTCATTTATACAGTTATTTATGCATTTTTTTAAATGTATGCATTTATTCATAAATTGTGACAATTTTGACAGTTCTGCACAATTTTACTCTTTAAATTCTTTAAATGACTGAAATGTAAAAAAAAAAATGTTCTCGTTATTCTCATTATACTCAGTATAATCATTCTGTAATTTAAATGATATTTAAATAAATATTTATTTAATTCTCATTTACATCTATGGATTTGTATATTATGGTAGTGTTAGCTGTACTGCTTAATAACATATCATGTTAAATATATCACCATTTTAAAGGTATTAAAAAGACTTTCTTACTGTCTGTCTTTTCATTTTTGGGGTAAAATATGATCTAGGCATGGTTTCTCAATTTTATGTTTGCGTCTGTACTGTAAGAGGGCAGCATTTAATCGTGTGTGTGTATATGTGTGTATTAAGGTTTCTGGGATGCTGCAGTTTGCCGAAGTGACACACAACGAGTCAAACCTCAGCAAGCTGATGGTTTCTCAAATGCGTGACGCTCTGGACGCCAAAGACTCGGACGCATTCACGCAGAACATGTTCAAGATGACCGCGCTGCTCATTACCACTAAAGGTAGCACCCAGACGATCATATGGACCGTTTTGAATGCAGATCATGTTTGAGTGACACACAAACGTCTCTGTCTCAGACTGGGATCTTCAGCTGCTGCATCACCTCTGCTGGTCTCCTCTGAAGATGTTCACAGAGCAGGGCATGGAGACAGCCATCGCCTGCTGGGAGTGGCTGCTCGCTGCTCGTAATGGAGTTGAAGTCCAGGTAAGACTTTGAATGCAGGATTATAACAGTATCATGAACTCTGAGGTCGTGGCGCTCATTGCGTGTGTGTGTGTGTGTGTGTGTGTGTGTGTGTGTGTGTGTGTAGTTCATGCGTGAGATGGCGGGCGCCTGGCAGATGACCGTCGAGCTGAAGATGGGCTTGTTCTCGGAGACGGAGCCAGAGGCCGATCCTTTAGCTGCTTCAGAAGAGAGTCAGCCGGTGCCTCGTCCACCCAACGTCACGCCGCATTCGCTCTGGATTGAGGTCTGTATCGCACATAACTCTTACTTTTCATACTCTTACTTTTTATGCTGTATATAGTATGTATCCTGCGTAAACAGTGTCAAGTCAATGTTATTTATAGTTGTCATAAGTTTACACACATCTTGCAGCATCTGCATAATAATCTTTTTAAATAAGAGGGAACATAAAAATTGCATTTCGTTTTTTTATTTAGTACTGCCCTAGAATGCAACACACTACATCACAGCAGTAGTTAATGACCCTCAGGCTATCCAAGAAGTTTTTCTTCATCAGATTTGTAGAAATGTAACATTGCATCACTTGTTCACCAATGGATGCTCTGCAGTGAATGGGTGCCGTCAGAATGAGAGTCCAAACAGCTGATAAAAACATCACAATAACCCACACCACTCCAGTTCATCAATTAATATCTTGTAAAACGAAAAGCTGTGTTTGTAAGAAACAAATCCATCATTAAAGATGTTTTTAACTTCAACCCGTTGCTTGCTTCCTGATAAAATATCCATAATCCATAATAACGCTTCCTCCAGTGGAAAAGTCCGTCTCCTGTCGTCTCTCACATGAAAATCCAGCCACATATTTGTTTAGAGCTGTTTTGGCTTGTAAATGGTGTTTGATCTGTGCAGATTTATCTACTTATTTAAACATTTTTGACTGAACTATTCCTTTAAGAGCCAGGGGTCACAAACTTTTGAACAGTATGATTAGTGTAAATTTTCTATTTTGTCTTGTGGAAAACATTTATCTTATAAAGGAAAAAATAAGATCTTTAAACAAGAGCAGTTTACACCAGTCATCCCGTTCAAAAGTTTTCACCCCCAGCTAGTATTGTGTGTGTTTAGTTTCTAGTGCAGAGATTTGAAATCGCTAAGTACTGCAGTGCGGATCAGGTGGAGATCTTCACCAGCGTCCTGCAGAGAGCGCTGTCCCTCAGCGTCGGTGGACCCAAGAGCTGCCTAAACCGCCACGTAGCTGCTATAGGACCCCGATTCAGGTGATGCTTTAAACACGTTGAAAACACTATGGGGACAAAAATATAATTGAAACGCATTAAAACAATATTTTAGCAATATTTAATCCACTGTGCCATTTAAGTGCAATATCATGCATTCTTTGTTAATAGGTATTCATTCTGTTGGCAAGGCTCCAAACTCTTTACTGTTTTTTAAAATGCTTACTATTTTCCACCTGATAGTACTATTTTCTCATGTTTTGCTTATGGAACAAATTCTCACTTTTTCCAGTTTTCTGAACTGAATTGAAGTTATGTAATTATAATTGTGTGGGTGTATTGGTATGGTATCAGAGTGTGCTTTGTATGCGTGTACTGAAAAATCTGACTCATCAAAATTAGTTTTGTTGCTGATCATTGACATCTGCAATAATAAATAAAAAAATGCTTAGTCTTTTGTATGTGGAAATGATTATGTATGGCATTACGTAAGCAAACTGGCGTTTAAAAATCTGAAAAACTAATGAATTTTTGAAAGTTATGATCAGGGCTGATGTTGCTAATAAAAATCTTTTTTTATTATTTTTTATTTTTGACATGGACATTTTTGCAATCCAAGGACCTCTGTGTAACTTTTAGAAATTGACGCACAAGGATTAATAAAATGCAGAAGTGTTGTTATGTGTGTGGAATCGGACAAAACAAGTTAAGAGCAGTTTATCAGTTTGTTTATTAATTTTTATGCATTATAAAATGTGACCCAGGACCACAAAATGTATGGTTTGTTAGGATCGGACAATATTTGGCTGAGATACAACTATTTGAAAATCTGGAATCTGAGGGTGCAAAAAAATCAAAATATTGAGAAAATCACCTTTTAAAGATGTCCAAATAAAGTCCTTAGCAATGCATATTACTAATCAAAAATTAAATTGTTATTTACAGTAGGAAATTTACAAAATATCTTCATGGAACATGATCTTTAATTAATATCCTAATGATTTTTGGCATAAAAGAAAAATGGATCATTTTGACCCATACAATGTATTGTTGGCTATTGCTACAAATATACCCCAGCGACTTAAGACTGGTTTTGTGCTCCAGGGTCACAAATCAAGACTTTACATCAGTTGTCTTAGCATGAAAAACAAAACAAACAGAAACGTGTGTAATTGGTTGATGCAACTTGAGCAGACCTAAATGTAATGCTGCAATCAACACTTTACATTCCTTTTCACCTCACTTTAATGATTTTGAGGTGCATTTTTGTTCATTTTGGTGGTATTTTTTTCTACAAGCTCCTGTTTATTTACGACCCTGTCATATAGTGAAATAACATTGATAACTGTCAATAAAAGCATCATTTATATTACTACAAAAATGAATATTTATTAGATTAATTTCATGTTTAGCACAACTTTCAGAATTATAATAGTAGTAATAATCAATATTTAGTATTTGGTGTTGTATATAATGTTCTAGTGTTGTGTGTGTGTGTGTGTGTGTGTGTGTTAGGCTGCTGACTCTCGGTCTCACTCTTCTTCATGCTGATGTGGTCACTAACGCCACAATCCGTAACGTCCTGAGAGAGAAGATCTACTCGACCGCCTTTGATTACTTCAGGTGTGAACATCAGCACAAAACAGGAGGCGTATTTAGTTTCTCATACAGCTATCTGACTACAGTGTGTGTGTGTGTTCAGTGTGGCTCCACGGTTCCCCACGCAGCCGGAGAAACGCCTGCGTGAAGACATCAGCATCACGATCAAGTTCTACGCGTGTCTGCTGTCGGATAAGAAATATCTCACCGCCACGCAACTCGTCCCACCAGGTGAGCAAACCCCCTCACAGCACACCTGTGATCTTCAGCTCAAATCCACTTTATGGGTGTAATGTTAATGGTGTATTCGTTTAGTTTGTGATATGAAGCAGCTTCAGCAGCGTCCTCCCTAATTCTTATACATTTTAGTTTAATTTGGGCTCAAGCATCAAGGACTGCAATGGAAATAAGTTTTTAACTTGTTATCTTTGATGAGTGGCTACTTTTGTATTTTACTACTCTGTCAAATCAAAATCAAATTAATTGCTAAGCTACTTACAATGTTTTTTTTACAAACTCTTTTGTCACATGACAGGACCATTTAAAATTAAGCACTTAAAATCCTGAAACAGAGGACAAATGAACACTTTCTCTTATGCATTAACCTAAAATATTGTTGTTGAAAGAATGGGATAATCAGCGTGATATTTGCTCACTACCAATAATAAACTAAACATATTATTTTCTAAAGTCATTATGATTGACAAAGCTACTTGTTTTTTATTTTTTATAGATATTTTGAACATGAGTTTGTATATTAATATATATTTAAAATTAATAAATAATACATTTGATTAATTATTAAATGAATTAATAATTCATGTTACAATTTAAGTTGTTTTAAATTAATAAAATACATTTTTTTTTAAATTCATATTGATATATTACAATAACTATGTAAATTCTCATAAATAAAACAAAAATTACTGCAGTACGTTTGACAAGAAAATACTGTATAGTTGTATACAGTTGAGAAGAGATGATGCTGTTTATTTGAAACCGTTTACACTCAGAAATTGCTACTAAAATTCACAAATAATTACAAAGCAGACATTTAAGTGTATGTTCTTGTGTTCTGTGCATGCGCTGACGATGCTGATGTTGTCTGTGCTGTCAGATCCTCAGGACGTGTCGGTGAACAGTCTGTCGGTGATGGCGGGGACGGACTCCAGGAGCAGTCTGGACGCGGCTATGGGCTCCAGACAGCAGGCCACACAGGGCTGGATCAACACATACCCGCTGTCCAGCGGCGTCTCCACGCTCTCCAAGAAATCAGGTGCTCACACAGCTTTTATTTCTCTCTTTCATGTCATGTTTTGGGATTTTGGATTTCTGTTTGTAAGTGCAAAGGGGACGGGAGGAGCTTTAACACTCACTGTTATTACGACATCTTTCCTTCTCTTTGTCTTCATACTAAAATAAAATGTGACCCTGCAGCACTAAAGCAGTCATAAGCAGCACAGGTATATTTGTAGCAATAGCCAACAATACATTGTATGGGTCAAAATTATAAATTTTTCTTTTATGCCAAAAATCATTAGGATATTAAGTAAAGATTATGTTCCGTGAAGATATTTTGTAAATTTCTTACCGTAAACATATCAAAACTTAATTTTTGATTAGTAATATGCATTGCTAAGAACTTCATTTGGACAACTTTAAAGGTGATTTTTCTCAATAATTAGATTATTTTGCACCCTCAGATTCCAGATTTTCAAATAGTTGTATCTCAGACAAATATTGTCCGATCCTAACAAACCATACATCAATGGAAAGCTTATTTATTTATGATGTATAAGTCTCAATTTCAAAAAATGTACACTTATGACTGGTTTTGTGGTTCAGGGTCACAAATATATGCTGGCAGTTAAACATTTGAACGCATCTACTCATTCTATATTGGGATTATTTTCCATGTGTTAGATTAACAGTGAAGTGATAAACTCAGGGAATCAGGGAATGATGCAGCAATTCAAACATGTGACATGCGTCAATTTATTTCTACAGCACTTTATACAGTACAAATGGTTTCATTGCTTCACAGGAATAAACAGGAAAATAACAGTGTTAATGTTGTAAAATTCATCAATTATGAATTGTTTATTGATATACTATACATGTAATTATATCATATTTTATTATATTTATAATTAAATAATTATATAATTAATAAAATATAATAATTATCTTTAATTGCAAATTAATTATTAAAATGTATAAATTTTATTGTAAAGTAATACATTAAATTAACAATTAAATATTATTAAATGAATAGTGTTAATATATAAAATGAATATGTTCTGTAATCACAAAAATTAATAACAGTTCTGAATTTCAGGTTTTTAGCATTTTCATTTTCATTCCTTTTGCAGTTAGATTATTTTAATATATAAATAATAATGGTAACACTTTAGATTAGATATGAGTTTCCCCTCAATAATCTCTAAAATATTTATCAAAAATATGGTAATGCAGAATAAGGCATTAATGTGTGCTTTAAGTACAAAGAAAAAGCTAATATACTAGTAATATGCATGCTAATAAGCAACTAGTTAATAGTGTAGTGTTCCCTAATCTGTGTTAGCATAATATTTTATTGATTTTTAAATACTTTTAAGTCATTCTGCAGCTATCTTGAAAGTTGTAGGTATTGCTTTAGGTATTTAGGATCATAACAGCAAGATTTTCTTCTTCATTTGACCTTCTCTTATATTAAATTCTATTAAATCTCTTGTAGGTCTGTCAAAGAAGACGAACAGAGGAACTCAGCTGCATAAATACTTCATGAAGCGCAGAACGCTGCTGCTGGCCCTGCTGGTGAGATTATAGTTATCAGTTTTCAGATTAATAAAATGTTAGTAAGATGAATATGTGCCTTAGTGTTAGTATGTGTTGTTAGGCGAGTGAGGTGGAGCGTCTGACCACCTGGTACAATCCTCTGGGCAGCCAGGAGCTGCAGATCTCTGCGGAGCAGTCTGTGGAGACCAGCATCACCAACTGGAGGTCAAAGTACATCAGCCTGACCGAGAAACAGTGGAAGGACAACGTCAATCTAGCCTGGAGCATCTCGCCGTACCTCGCACTACAGCTGCCGGCCAGGTGAGGGACTCAGTGTGTGACGTTTACATTGCATTTGATGTGTTTGGTGACTTATATTGCATTCAAGGTACTCTATTGTTCCAAAGATTTTTTTTTTTTTTTTTTAAAGAAATGAATACTTGAAATTGATCAAAAGTGACAGTAAAGAAACTTAAAATGTTTCAAAAGATTTGCATTTCAAATAAATGCTGTATTTTTTTTTACTTTCTATTTATCGAAGAATCAAAAGATTGATATCTAATCCCTAGATATCAAAAATATCGGGCAGCACAACTGTTTTCAACATTGATGATAATCAGAAATGTTTCTTGAGCAGCAAATCAGCATATTAGAATGATTTCTGAAGATTAATGATGCTGAAAATTCAGCTGCATCACAGCAATTAATTACATTTTAACAGATATTCACATAGAATACTGTATTTTTGATCAAATAGATGCAGCCTTGGTGAACAGAAGAGACTTATTTCTAGGTAATTCTGTATGTTGTCTGAGGGGTTGGCATCATCTCTTCTCAGGTGTTCGGTCATCTCTGATCATTTAAGCGTTGGATCCAGACTGAAGCTTGTGTAATTCCTGGCAGAAACAGAGAAACAAATAGAGACATAATTAGCATAGCAGCTGTTCCATCCAAGCAAAAATGATTTGTTCAACCCAAGCTAAAGAATAATAATGTGCGTTTGATCAGATATATCTGCAGTACAAGATTATGAGATGCATTATGTGAATGCTTGGCTAAAGAGATGTGTCTTTAATCTAAATTTAAACAGAGAGAGTGTGTCTGAACCCCGAACGTTATCAGGAAGGCTATTCCAGAGTTTGGGAGCCAAATGTGGAAAAAGCTGTACCTCCTTTAGTGGACTTTGCTATCCTAGGTACTACCAAAAGTCCAGAGTTTTGCGACCTTAGGAAGCGTGATGGATTTAAGCGTGATTGAAGACTAGTTAGGTACGCAGGAGATAAACCATTAAGGGCCTTATAGGTAAGTAATAATATTTTGTAACTGATCCGGAATTAATGACAAGTTTGCAAGCAATGCATGAAAGCACAGATAAAACTTCAGACACCAAACATGTTACCAGTCTTACTTACTACACAGTATTTTACAGGTTCAAGAACACCGAAGCCATTTTCTCAGAAGTGACCCGCCTGGTTCGACTGGACCCGGGGGCGGTCAGTGACGTTCCTGAGGCTGTGAAGGTGAACATTCAGAACCCAACACGACCAAATAGATAGCAAAGTATTGTCATCTATAAAGATCCAGTTTTTATACAATGAAAAATCCATACTATAAATATTAGTAAAATATTTAGTTCCTATTATGTTACTATTTATTTATTTTTTTTATGCTCGCTTTAGTACTATACTCTTAGATTTTATTTATTTGTTTGTTTAAACCTATTTTATTTATTTTAACTTGTTAAATACATTAACCATTTAACCAATTAAATGAATTTAAATTAAAATAAATAAAATGTGATTTAAAAAATGAGGTTAAATAAATAATTGCAATGCAATAAATAAAAATGTGATTGACCATACCTATATAAACTTAATAAATAAATAATTAATTATTTATTATAAGTTGTTTTAAAAATGCATTTTAATGATTTATTTGTTTATTAAATATAAATATAATAATTGCATAAATTCTCACTCAGATATGTATACATCTATGCTGCCTGTGGTCTGCACTGGTGACTGTAAATGTGTTTTCCGCTGTAGTTTCTGGTGACGTGGCACACGATCGACGCTGATTCTCCTGAGTTGAGTCATATCTTGTGTTGGGCTCCGACTGATCCTCCCACGGGACTCTCGTATTTCTCCAGCATGTATCCGCCGCATCCGCTGACCGCACAGTACGCCGTCAAAGTCCTGCGCTCCTTCCCTCCCGTACGCAGCACCTGCCATTACACTCATGTTATCATACATCTTTATCTGAGATCAGTTTGAGTGCTTTTATTAATGCATATTTATCTCTCATATTTTCAACAGGATGCTATTCTGTTTTACATCCCACAAATTGTTCAGGCCCTCCGTTATGATAAGGTATAGTGTGTGTATGAAGTTTAAAGTAATAAAGCCAAATAATGGCTAAATGATTTGCATGCACAGAGTAAGAATTGTAAAGGTCAAGATGCATGCATCATTTTAATGTTTTTAGCAAGTATAATTCATGTGTTGCATGCAGGCCATATTTTGCATTTCTTGGTTTTCTCTGCTCTGACAGGAGAGTGCACTAATAACTGTTGTGTAATGTTGTGTAGATGGGGTACGTGAGAGAATACATCCTGTGGGCGGCACAGAAATCTCAGCTTCTGGCACATCAGTTCATCTGGAACATGAAGACCAACATCTACACAGATGAGGAGGGACACCAGAAAGACCGTAAATACAGCTCCTCTTCACTCTCATGAGCTTTAAAGCCTGTTTGCACCAAGAACGATATCTAATATTAGCGTCCACACGAACAAACAATATCACTGGTTATTCTAAGTGCTTACAGTTTTGTCATCTGCTGCTTTAAATATTCAAGCTTTTTAAAATAGGCATTAAATGACAATTCACCCCATCTGTTTTGCAAAATGCATGTCATAGATCTTATTGTGAACAATTTATTCATGCATGTTTCATTTTTTAAAATATCATAATGGATTTTCAAGCAAAAATATATCATTTATTTCACCTGAACTCCACCCAACTTCACCAGCGTTATTTTAGTATTGAGATACAGTACAACTGAAGATTTTAATTAATATTTTGATATTTCATGTTAAAAAAAAAATAATATATATATATATATATATATATATATATATATATATATATATATATATATATATATATATATATATATATATATATATATATATATATATATATATATATATATATATATATATATATATAATATGAAATATTAGCTATGTTTTGAAATGTTTTAAACTAAATATTTCAGCTTTTATTTTAATATCTTCTGTTTCATTTTAATTTTAGTTAAAGTTTTAGTAATTTTGATGTTTGCCTTTTTTTTTTTTTTGTGCATGTAGTTTTTATTCATTTTTATTTCAGTTATTTTAGTCCATCATGTTAAATTAAAATGAGAAATAAATTAAAAATAACACACATAAAAATCTTTCTTGGGCAACTAGCTGAAATGATTTTTTTTTAAAAACATTTTTCAATAATCTGTTACACTTGAATGCAAGTCAAAATACAGAATAAAATATGTCGCTACTTCCATTTCATTGTGACTTTAAAATTGGCTGTCAATGTTTTTATCATTCATCAGTGGACTCTGCTATTCTCTGTGTTTTTAAAAACTTTGCTTCATTATTAAAAGTTATTGTTCTTAATGTAAACGGCTCTTCAGTGACGTGTTCTGTGTCTTGTAGCTGATATCGGGGATCTTCTGGAGCAGCTGGTTGAGGAGATCATCGGTTCTCTCTCGGGTCCAGCTAAAGATTTCTACCAGCGCGAGTTTGACTTCTTCAACAAGATCACCAATGTCTCAGCCATTATAAAGTACTGGAAACATCTCATCTACTGCACCTCCTGTTTCAGTCTCAAGATGGCGCTGATTCTCCTCCATGTTCATGTTCAGTCTTATGTTTGAAGCTGAAATCTCCTCTGTGTTTTTCGTAATTCAGGCCGATTCCTAAAGGTGACGAGCGGAAGAGAGCGTGTCTGCGAGCCCTGTCTGATATCAAAGTCCAGCCAGGTCTGAGAATCTCTTCATAATCAGATCAGAGACTGATATCACAGCCTCTTTTAATGATTTTAATTGCATTTGTTCTGTTTCTCAGGCTGTTATCTGCCCAGTAACCCTGAAGCTATAGTGCTGGACATTGATTATAAATCAGGAACGCCAATGCAGAGGTACGGTCAGCGCTCATACAGTGCCATATGTGTGTTTGATATACAATAAAAACATGCATCTGTGTGTGTTTCCCCCTCAGTGCTGCCAAAGCGCCGTATCTGGCCAAATTCAAGGTGAAACGCTGTGGAGTGAGTGAACTGGAGAAAGAGGGTACGCAGACTATTACAACTATTACATAATTCTGTAATTCCTGAAGAAAATAGCAGCGCTTGCAAGACAGCTGATGTGTTTTTGATGAAGTGATGTAAGAACCGGTGAAAACCCACATATAGAAGAGCAGGAGAGACGGATGGATAGTAATACACAATACTATAAGCTGGTTTCTATCACAGAATTTTAAAAAAAGGAAATTGTGACTTTATCTCTCGATTCAGACTCAGAATTCTGACTTTTTTCCTTACAATTCTGAGTTTTATATCTTGTAATTCTGTTTTATATTATAATTTTGAGATATAATCTCGGAATTGCAAGGAAAAAGTCAGAATTATGAGTTAATCTTGCAATTCTGTTTTTGTTACCAGTGTGGAATTAAAAAGTTTTATTACCTTTTATTTATACATTACCTTTTATGTATTTATTTTTTTATCTCAGAATTTTGAATTTTTTCCTCAGTGGTGAGTGTAATCTCACAATTCACATGGAAAACAAAGTGAGAGAAAAATAGATATAAATAGAGATAAAAAGTCACATTTACCTTTTTTTGTTGTTTTTTTGTCACATGCAAAACAGATAAATAAATGGAATAATCCGTTTTTAATACACAAATAGATGACAGAACAAAAAGCTGAAATTAAGCTTTAATAAAAATACATGTCGTAATAAAGACATCTTGTGTGTTTGTAGGTTTGCTGTGTCGCTCAGACTCGCTGGATGAAGCTCAGAGTGAAGAAGAAGCACAGAAGATCTGCTGGCAGGCGGCTATCTTTAAAGTCGGAGACGACTGCAGACAGGTATCAGATTCACATTTACATTTTACTGCTTTGTTTTTGCCGTACACTTTCACGTCTATGTTTAAAAATGGGGTGACAGTTAACTGATATAATAAATCTGTTAAATAGAAAAAGTGTATGATTTAAAAAATAAATTCATGTGGAAAAGTGGAAATGTTTGATTTAGTGATTCAGAAGTTTTTTATTCTCTTTAATATTTTTATTTTTGTCTTTTTTTCTGTTTTTCTCTCTCCAGGATATGTTGGCGCTGCAGATCATCGGTCTGTTTAAGAACATTTTCCAGCTGGTGGGACTCGATCTGTTTGTTTTTCCATATAGAGTAGTAGCTACAGCACCAGGGGTGAGTTATTTTATTTATTGTTTTTTTTAATGTTAATTATTATTTATTTTTTTGTTTATTATTTAATATTATTCTATTTTTTTTGTTTTTTTTGTTTTACTGGCTGGCATCAGACAGTATTTTTGTTTATCCCCACCACCAATTTTCAATGATCATTTAGCATTGATTTCAGGCAGACTCAGGTTTGATATTGTTAATCGTGCTTTCATGGTTGTTCTGGTCTGATTTAGTCCAAACCATCCCTCTGTAAACTACAGAAAAACACGTCTTGTTCTCCATGGCGACTGCAACTAACCTAAACTTGCATGACTAATAAAAAAGCCCATGTTTATTGATCGTAAGCAGCGCATAATCATTACCTGAAGGGACAGACACACACATCTCACTCACTGTACTGCATATTAATTGACTTTATTACATTCATCTATGTTTGTGTGCTGCTTCTGATCTGATGTGTAATATATGAGTGTAATGAGGTCCTGCAGGTGTGACGCCAGCAGCTTTATATTTTCCACATTGAAGTTCCTGTGTCTGGATGTTGTTTAGTGTGAAGGTCCTGTGTTTTTCTCACAGTGTGGCGTTATCGAGTGCATCCCAGACTGTAAGTCCAGAGATCAGCTGGGACGACAGACAGATTTCGGGATGTATGATTATTTCCGGAACCAGTACGGAGACGAATCCACTCTGGCCTTCCAGAAGGTGAGAAAACCAGTCCATTTATGATTTAAAATCATACACTTTAAGTCTGAAATAGTCTGAAACTACAAAACGGTATATTTCCTATTTATATTTTTGCCATATATTTTTATTTTATTTTAACTAATTAATTAATTAATTTTGAAGATCCAGAGTTGGTAAACTTGGATATATGAGGAAGCCTAATTTTAATAGTGTGGAAAAGTCATGTAAATTAAAAATAGCAATGCCAGTAGTTCTAAACCTGTCCACTAGAGGTCCCAACGTGACTTAAAAAGATTAAAATTAGCTACAAACATTAAAATAAGCTACTAATCAGTTTTTAATTTATTTTATTTTTTAAGTTCAAAAGTATGTGATCAGGTAGAAATTGAGTAAAAAAATCACCAATGACTGGAAAATCATGCATATTCATGCAGAACTCCTTTTTTTTACTTTACAGAAATTAGGAGTGCCCATAGATTATTATTATTATTTTTAAACCGAGCTATGGGCATTTAAATATGATACGTTTTGCGTTACAGTTTTTATTTACATCATGCATTTCACATTTACATTAATGCTTTTAGCAGACATTGCTACCCAAAGTGAAACCGGCTGTGAAGAATGAAGGCCATAGAGTCAAAAGCTTTGAGAAACATTGTTTTTTTGGATGTTTTTTCTCCGTCTCTCTCTCGTGTGTGTCTGTCAGGCGAGGTATAACTTCATCCGTAGCATGGCCGCGTACAGTCTGCTGCTGTTCCTGCTGCAGATCAAGGACAGACACAATGGAAACATCATGCTGGACAGACAGGGCCACCTCATCCACATCGGTGAGACGTCTAACAGTAAACCTTTCTGTTCTGCGTTTATCGTGTGTTTCTAACGTGTGCATGTGTGTTTCAGATTTTGGCTTCATGTTCGAGAGTTCTCCGGGTGGGAATCTGGGCTGGGAGCCAGACATCAAACTGACCGATGAGATGGTGATGATCATGGGCGGGAAGATGGAGGCCACGCCCTTCAAGTGGTTCATGGAGATGTGTGTGCGTGGATACCTGGCCGTCAGGTGAGACGTCAGTGTGTGTGTGTGTGTGTGTGTGTGTGTGTGCATGTGTGTGTGTTTGTGTTAGAAACTGAGAGACTGAATGAATCTCTTTTACGCTGCAGGCCGTATATGGATGCTGTGGTTGCCTTGGTAACGCTGATGCTGGATACAGGATTGCCCTGCTTCCGCGGTCAGACCATCAAACTGCTCAAGTGAGTTCAAAACAACTAACAGTGGAGCAGGGCATTCATATTGGAAAACATATTTCATTTATATTGAAAAATTGAAAAAAATGGAGCTATGGATTTGAATGACATTAATTATTACTGACTTTTTAAAATAATAAACACAAATCAATATTCATATACATGTATTTTGTTGTTATGAACATGGAAAATTAAGGAGTTAAAAAGTTCACAAACAGCATAAAAAGTATCACAACAGATGGCAAGAAAACCTCCAGAAACACACATTAATGAGATTAATAACGAATGTGATTTATGTGCGTAGGCTGTCACCATTTATGTTTTTTTTTTTTTTTTTTTTTTATTTTTTTTTCTAAAAAGACTTCTTCGACTCTAAATTGATTGTTAGGCAATTGAATATTAGGCATTGTTTTTAAGTTTGTCCTTGGAAAATATTATAATATTAAATTATAATATATTTAACTTTAACTTTATTTAGTTAGTTTGTAAAGATAATATTGTTAAATTATTGTATGCAATTAATTAAAATATTATGATTATTTCAAATGTATTACTTGAGTTTGTCATGAATTTACCCTTTGATGTTGATATGGTTTTAAATGATGGATTGATAGACAGACAGACACAGACACACACACAGATTGGTAAAAATAGACAGTATAATTAATTAATAGCTTGTTGATATGAAGTGAATCATGTGTTGTAGGCAGCGTTTTAACCCTGGAGTGAGTGAGAAGGAAGCAGCAGCTTTTATCATCAAAGTCATTCAGAACTGCTTCCTGAGCAGCAGGTCAGTGTCTCTTACACATTAATGCATGTCGTTTCCTGACTTGTTTTAATGTAAAGCACTGTGCTTATAATATGAAATGTTCTTCATTTGTTCCAGGAGCAAAACGTATGACATGATCCAGTACTATCAGAACCAGATCCCCTACTGAAGGCCAGAGAAACCTGAGTGTGTGTGTTTCTCTTACTCTCTTAATGCTAAATTGCACTGCTGTCTCGGTCTGGTGTGTTTGTGCACTTTATACACCTGAAATGTTTGCATGGATTTCTACGCACTGATATCAGCACTTATGAGACGTTTTCTGCACACGTCACACTGTCTGCTGCATGATGGGTTCAACTGTAAACATTACAAAATCACTTTTGTGCCATTTTGATTTGTATTTGATGTGATTTTATTGTCAGTCTTAAATAATTTCCAGATAAATCATGTAGTCTGTAAACTACAGCAGATGTGTTTATGGACATGAACGGCCTGGACTGCGGACAAATGTCATATTTCAGAGGTGACGAATTTACACATTAATGCACAAACTAACAAAAATCAGCATTTGATTATATTTATTATGATGTAATGGAGGACAGATGTTTGAAAAGTGTTTGGTATTTCTCGGCAGTGTTCACAGCTCTGAATATGTTTTCATATTTCTGAATCACTGCTTGTTTTGCAGTATATGACTGTTTATTGATCAATTGATTTGTACAGTGAGACTAATCTTTGTTTGCTCATTTGTTAGCATCAATTTTATGGCCCTCTTTCTATTCTATTCTA
Source organism: Onychostoma macrolepis (assembly GCF_012432095.1). Classification (NCBI taxonomy): domain Eukaryota; kingdom Metazoa; phylum Chordata; class Actinopteri; order Cypriniformes; family Cyprinidae; genus Onychostoma; species Onychostoma macrolepis. The sequence goes on from NC_081162.1 coordinate 27,454,134, forward strand.
TTATTTATTCTGTGTGTGATATTTAATAAATGCCCACAGTAGTTGCCTGTACATCTCTGTAATGCTTATTTACTGACATGTGATAATATTACATTTAATGTAAAAATGAGTGAGTCTATAATTTCAATGCATTCAGTGTCAAACTCGTTTGAGTTCCACAATCACTTCTTTTAATCAGTCGATGTGAACAGATCTTAGAATGTGAGACTCCTTAAAGTTGAGAGTTCAGTGCATTCGGTGTCAGCAGTTTATCTGTTGTTTTATTCACTGGAATTTATTCTTATTGTCTGAATTTTCTCATTTATCCAGGTGGTCATTAAATTGTTTAGTTGAATTATTGTTTTCAGCTGTTGCTCAAAGAGCTTCATCTGAAATAATGGAGGAAATAATGAAGTGAAGATTCTGGATGAAATGGAAAAATACTACGAGACTTGCACCAGCTGCATGTTTTTATATAATTTGTCTGTTATCTTCGGTTCACTGTTCTTTTGTTAAACCCTGTTTATATCATATAAACTTTGTCAAACAGTTGATGATAAAGAAACAATCTGGCAACATCACATATTTCCTGAGGAAAGGATGAATTGGTTTTAACACGTTACAATAACATTGCATTTGTTAACATTAGTTTTTAATATAAACTAACAATGATAAATACTTCTAAAAGATTTACTAAACTTAGTAACTTTTACTAATACATGATTAAAATCAAAAATAGTTTCTGTTAATATTATCAAATGAAAGGTGAGCTACCATGAATTAACAACGAACAGATTTTATTTTATTAACTAACATGAACAAAGATTAATAAATACCACCATAAATGTATTGCTCATTATTAATATTTTTAATGCATGAATGGGAACTTACAGTGAAGTGTTACTGTGTTTTTTCTTTCTTTCAGTGTTTCCTTGTACAATAATCTAAATCTAAATGTACAAGCGAGAGCATGTCATGCGCACAACACTTAAGTCTTTTCCAGGTAAACTCATTAGTTAATAATCCAGTGTAATGATATACTTACCAAAAACAGTAATGCTTTTCTCTGTTTCTTGCTTTTGTTTGCCTTTGCATTTTTTTTTTTTACTTTTACTTTTTTATATTAGGTTTGGAAGCCCAATTTTTTACTTAAGTTACTGTATTTGTAGCTTGTTTGAATCAACTGCATGTTTTCATATGATTTCAATTGACAGGATCTGTTAATGCCGCATATTTTACCTTCTCTGTTCTTTTGTTAAACCCCCATTTATTATTTCATTTTTGTCAAATATGATAACAAAGGAAAAAAAGAGCAATATCTCATATTTCTCCATGAAAGTACTGTTGTTAGTTGACCAAAAATAATAAATGTGCATTTATTTATTTATTTCAATGTTTGGAGAACGTCACATCCTTTTGCTTCAAAGGAAATGGAAACAATTTTATTGTCGGACTGGATGTTGTTTAACTTTCTCGCACATTCTCAGATGGCGTGCGGTCACGAATGACTGTGCTTCTGTTCAGCTGCAGATCTTGCTGTTGTATATGCACGCACTCATACTACTGCGTTACTGCGGTTGTATATGGCTGTGACTGACTGAAACTTCTAGATAGATAACTTCTATGCCTCAGCTCATAACATGTTTGAACAGCAGTCAGTGTTTAAAGTAAGCAATTTCCTAATGCTATGTGATGTTCAACTGGAAAATATACTAAAAAATATAAAAGATCCTCTCCATCCACTTCTTGTTACCCATCTCCCTTCACTCAGCTCACTCAGAATGGTCAATAGCATAATATAATGTTCTACATGAATTCAAGTGATATTTACAGTCATGTTTGGTATCATTTGAATAGTCTCAGGGTGTCTGGTACAATGGTCTCAATTTTACAAGCAGACTAAAAGTTATTAGAGATTCTAAGAGTTTAGAGATATTTTACTCACTGTAGAGTGTGTGCCATTTCCCAGCAAATTACCATCTGTCCTAAAAGGTGTGAAACTCTAATTTCTGGGACTTGATCAATGCAAATTCAAATTATTAGTGTCAATCTTTAGAGATCCGGCTAACACTTGGTATTAGTTCAAGTGTACTAACAGTGCACAGCATAAATGAGTACACCCCCTCTAAAACTTAACAAATCCCGTGGCAGAATCAGAGAAACAAATAGAGACATAATTAGCGTAGCTGCTGTTCTATTCAAGCAAAAATGATTTGTTCAACCCAAGCTAAAGAATTATAATGTGCATTTGATCAGATATAACTGCAGTACAAGATTATGAGATGCATTATGTGAATGCTTGGCTAAAGAGATGTGTCTTTAATCTAAATTTAAACAGAGAGAGTGTGTCTGAACCCCGAACGTTATCAGGAAGGCTATTCCAGAGTTTGGGAGCCAAATGTGGAAAAAGCTGTACCTCCTTTAGTGGACTTTGCTATCCTAGGTACTACCAAATGTCCAGAGTTTTGCGACCTTAGGGAGTGGGTTGGATTGTAGCGTGGTAGAAGACTAGTTAGGTACGCAGGAGCTAAACCATTAAGGGCCTTATAGGTAAGTAGTAATATTTTGTAACTGATCCGGAACTTAATAGGTAGCCAGTGCAGGGACTGTAAAATTGGGGTAATATGATCATATTTTCTTGACCTGGTAAGGACTCTAGCCGCTGCATTTTGGACTGTCTGTAGCTGAAACAGGTAGCATGTTTCGAAGCTTGGCAATGTTTCTAAGATGGAAGAATGCTGTTTTTGTAACATGGGAAATATGATTTTCAAAGGACAAGTTGCTGTCTAACATAACACCCAGATTTTTGACTTTAGAGGACATAACAGTACATCCGTTGTAATCCAAGAGATTCTGAGTACTGTTTTTTGGTCCAATAAGTAATATCTCTGTCTTAACCCGAATTTAATAGGAGGAAATTATTGGTCATCCAATCTTATACATTTTTAACACAATCTATTAGCTTAGATAGTTCAGAAGTTTCATCTGGTCTTGTTGAGATATATAGTTGAGTATCATCTGCATAACAATGAAAACTAATCCTGTATTTTCTAATAATATCACCAAGGGGCAACATGTATATTGACAATAGCAGAGGATCTAGGACAGATCCTTGTGGTACTCCATACTTTACTGGTGATAATTGAGATGACTCCCCGTTTAAAAAAACAAAGTGGTAGTGATCGGATAGATAGGATCTAACCATCTTAAAGCCTGCCCTTGAATACCTGTATAGTTTTGTAATTGATCTATGAGTATGTCATGGTCTATAGTGTCGAACACAGCACTAAGATCAAGTAAAACTAGCAATGAGGTGCAGCCTCGGTCTGACACAAGAAGCAAGTAATTTGTAATTTTAACAAGTGCAGTTTCTGTGCTATGGTGAGGCCTGAAACCTGACTGAAATTCTTCATAGAGATAATTTTTTTGCAAGAAGGAGCACAATTGAGTAGACACAACTTTTTCTAAAACTTTAGACACAAACAGCAGATTTGAAATGAGTTGTGCTTTATCAACACTGTCATGAATTCACACACCACTGTGTGATGGAATACAAAAACTTGAAACAGAAGATGCTACCCTCCCCTCATTCCTTGCATTTTTGGGCATTTTTTCAGCATGACAATGAAGATATTCATTCTCCCAAGGTGAAAATCCTTCAGTGGACATGTATTTCAATCAATCAAATATTCACTCAATAATTCACTCTAGAGTTAAACAGGACAGATGTGAAAATTTGTCATGAACTTATACACTCAGTGCCAAGAGGGTCAGAGCAGTATACTTAAAGTTCTGGAGGACATACTAAGTACTAGAATATTATACATTTGCTGAATTAAAGCTAGGGTGTATTAATTTCTGCAATCCTTCATTTAAACAAAATTGGCTAATTTACTTATCTTACAGAAAATATTGGCATTTATTTTGTTGTTTTTATTAAGTATATGTTTAATACATTTCAATTTTGCCATCTTTCCATGAATTATATTAGTGATCATTAAGAAAATACATCTTTATATTTATTCAGTGGGAGTGTACTCATTTATGCTGTGTACTGTAGACTGTAAGGGCTTATAGTGAATTTCCATTTACGTCAACTGGATGTTGTTCGACCAACCTAAATAGGGTGAGTCTAACCTATGTTTATTGTAATATTACTCTAGCTAAGTGTGCATGGGAAACCATGGCATGACCGACTCAAAGCTACTATCAGGGAAAGTAATGTTGGTTGGCTTATATCTATAGTAGTGGTCGTGACCTCTGACTAGAGATAATGTTGCTTTATTCAAGTGTGTACAGATCTATGAGGGCTAAATAAAAGTACTTTTAGAATGAGCAAGCATAGGAGCGGCCATCTAAAGTAGGCCTATTCGTCAATTACCGCGGTCTGTCACCGAACAAAGACTGTCGAGTATGTGATCGTAAGATATGCTAATGGCCGGTGCAATATCTATCAAGACTGACAAGAGTTCCCCTACTGTTTTCTTTCTTCTGACGGCAAATCACTGATATCAGATCTATGACAATTGGATGTTGTTTAACTTTCTTGCACATTCTCCGATGGCGTGCGGTCACGAATGACTGTGCTTCCGTTCAGCAAACCATGGTCAGAGCCATTATCCACAAATGAAGAAAACTTGGAACAGTGGTGAACCTTCCCAGGAGTGTCCGGCCTACCAAAATTACTCCAAGAGCACAAAGACGACTCATCCAGGAGGTCATAAAAAAACCCAGAACAACATCTAATGAACTGCAGGCCTCACTTGCCTCAATTAAGATCAGTGTTCATGATTCAACAATAAGAAAGAGACTGGGCAAAAACAGCATCCATGGGAGAGTTCCAAGGCAAAAGCCATTGCTGACCAAAAAGAACACAAAGGCTCGTCTCACATTTGCCAAAAAATATCTTGATTATCCCCAAGACTTTTGGACAAATATTCTGTGGAGTGATGCGACAAAATTTGAACTTTTTGGAAGGTGTGTGTCCGTTACATCTGACGTAAAACCAACACAGCATTTCATAAAAAGAACATCATACCAACAGTCAAACATGGTGGGCCAGTTATTAGGTTTAGGGGGCAAGCACTTTTTCACACAGGGTCTTGTGGGTTTGGATTTTGTTTTCCCTTCATAATAAAAAACTTAATTTAAAAACTGCATGTTGTGTTTACTTGTGTTATCTTTGATTTAATATTTAAATTTGTTTGATGATCTGAAACATTAAAGTGTGAAAAACATGCAAAAAATTTTTCACTGTATTTTACTCACTGTAGAGTGTGTGCCATTTCCCAGCAAATTACCATCTGTCCCAAAAGGTGTGAAACTCTATATTCTGGAACTTAATCAATGCAAATTCTAATTATTGGTGTCTTGGTCTGAGGTACTTAGAGATAGTTCACCAAAAAATTTAAATTCTGTCATTAATCATCAGGGGTTCAACCGTAATTTTACAACGCTACGAGAAGAATTGTTGAATAAAGTCGTTATTTTTTGTTTTCTTTGCGCACAAAAAGTATTCTCGTAGCTTTGTAAAATTACGGTTGAACCCCCGATGTTACATGGACTATTTTACTGATGTCCTATATGTTTCTGGGTCTGGGAACGTTTCAGTTGCATTGCTGTCTATGGAGGGTCAGAGAGCTCTCGGATTTCATCAAAAATATCTTAATTTGTGTTCCGAAGATGAACAAAGGTCTTACGGATTTGGAACGACATGAGAGTAAGTAATTAATGACAGAATTTTCATTTTGGGTGAACTATCCCTTTAAGTGAAAGCTGCAAGAAGATCTGGGCGATTCTGTAGTCAGAAGCCCATAGTGTGGAACGTGTCCATACACTCCATACTATGTATTTTTCTAAAGTCAGGTGTGCATTATTTACTCTTATTTATCTTTGAGAGTTTGATGTTTTATATTGATTTGATTTGATATCTTTGAATTGACTATATAATTGGCATAATACATATTTACCTGACTGATAATAAATTCATACATTTGATTTTATTCTGTAATTATCGACTCTAGTAGATTACGTTGTATCCTTGTTACCGCATTTTCTGTGTCAGGTTAGTAACGGACTCAAATTCAGTTGAGATGGAGCATAGAGCACACCAGCTGTATCTTTAGAGATCCGGCTAACACTTGGTATTAGTTCAAGTGTACTTAGACTGTAAGGGCTTATAGTGAATTTCCATTTAGGTCAGCTGGATGTTGTTCGACCAACCTAAATAGGGTGAGCCTAACCTATGTTTATTGTAATATTACTCTAGCTAAGTGGGCATGGAAAACCATGGCATGACCGACCCAAAGCTGCCTCCATTGGATACCTTTGTTGGGCCAAGTGTGTGGACCTTACACCCCCATTGATTATATCATTTTTGTCAAATAGATGATAACAAAGGAAAAAAGGAGCAATATCTCATATTTCTCCATGGAAATAATGTTGTTAGTTGGCCACAAGTCACGTCCTTTCCTTCAAAGAAGATGGAAACAATTATACGGTTTTCTTTCTGCTGACGTAAAATCACTGACATCAGATCTATGACTTCATTGGTTGTTGTTTAACTTTCTCGCACTTTCTCAGATGGCGTGTGGTCACGAACGACTGTGCTTCCGTTCAGCTGCATATACGGATTCAGATGAATGTAGAAGGGAAGTAAAAGTGCATTACTGCAAATGTTTTCAACTCTGTGAACCGGATCATTGAGCCCGTGTGTCAGATTTGTTCTGGTCTGTCTGATTTGGCTCAGATTTTCTCAGCTGGGTTCAGCTGGTGGAAGTTGGGTGCGGATGTGTGGAGAATTGTTTTGGGTGTGAACAGCTTGATTCAGGAATTTGGAAGATATTGATCGCACCCATACAATTGTCTCTGACAAGTACCCTTACAGTCCTTGGAAAAATGCCCTTTGAGACCCTGAAAAGGTGGCCTTACAGGCCTATATTGATATTAAAATGAAACAATATTGATATTTAAATGATTAAGTTTAAATAAAACTTAAATGGTGAAATACTTTTTGTGAGTTTTTATTTACTCGTGTATATAAATATTTCCTTACGAAATGATTTATATTGTTAATTGACACAAAATTATACATGTATATTCCTTTATTTATTTTAATGTTATTTATTCATTTATTGGACATCTTTAGGGTTTATTTGATCTCGTTCTTGTTGTTTAAGTTTCACAAGAACATGTTTTGTTTTTAACTTTCTGAATGACAGATCACTAAGTGCCCTGTTTCTCTCACCAAAGAATGCATGACTGGGTAGAAATGAACACAGACACAGTGCTGTGATGAAACTTTCTTCAGAGGTTTATTGCTTTAGGCGTTGGTTTATATACTATGGAAGGTCTGAACCACAACTTGAAAAAATAAAATCAATGTGGGGGGAAAATATGTAGTGTCTTAGATTATTTTTTACTTACAGCAAGATTACATATTTCCTGTAAATGTTCTTGAAAATGTAAATAATTAGGAAAGATTTCCTTCTTTCTCATATTGTGTTAGTGCTGAGATAGAGAACGAAGCTAGGAGTTAGTTTATCTTTTCTTCAGTATGTCTTGTGCTTCACTTGAATCCACTGAGGTGAATATGCAAACAGTTCAGTGAAGGAAAAGCATATTCTAAGTGCATAACTGCAAATGCTTTCATCTCCTCGTAATGGGTCTTAGACTGACTTTTTTTTTCAAACTAAGTCTATTAACACAGCACTCTGGAAACATAGCAAGGACTCCAATCCCATTTTACTTTTTTTTCTGTAGAAGACAAAAGTCACCATTCATGTTCTTTGCATCTTTTTCCACACAATGAAGGTGAATGGTGACTGTCATTCATTTAAAGGACTTTCATTTGTGTTGCACAGAAAAGTTCGAGATTTGGAATGACATGAGGGTGAGTAAATGATGAGAGAATTTACATTTTTGTCTTGATCAAATGAATGTATAATTTTTGGCAGGCAGGCAGACAGGACCAACAAAAGTGTGCCAGGAACTTTATCACCGTCACAATGCCTTGAATGCCATCAGGTTTATAAAGATGGATGATTCACTGTTCTGGTGGTTTCTGCTCCTGATGGGACTCTTAACGTCAGGTAACATCACAATATGCAACAAGAAAATGTCAGTGTAAGAGCAATCTGCTTGTTAAGTCTGACATCACGCTTCACAGCTTCCGGGTCCAAACGCTCTATCAGATGCCATGAGAAAACAAAAAACGGTGCTAATATACACTCAGAATGTGATTTATAATACTACCAAAACAATTATAATCCTATACTGAAATCCCAGATAGCAGACAATGAAAATATAAATATAAAAATGATTTGTGTTTGGAACGTTGTGAGCATGGATACATGTTTAGGTTAAATGTGTAATATGTATAAACAGTGCTCATAAACGGCTGTTGTTCTAGTATTCTCAAGTGAAACGAGTTGCGGTTTGGACCCAGAAACAGCGTTTCTTACGTCACCACTTAACAAGCGGATTGCAATGGGAGTGTTTGCAAAATACTTTCCGTGACTCAAAACCAGAAACTGTCTTGTATCTTTTTTTCCATTGTGTTCATACAAGAAAACTTTGGCAAGACAATTGCTAGTTCATTGTAAACTTTATACACAATATGGCTTTTTTTAAAGGATGTTTTGTTTGAAATTTTCACTTTTGAGAAGCAATATGGAAATGTTTACTTTCTATGCAACTTAATTATTTTGCTTGCAAAATATTTTATCCACAAATGCAAGATTATGAAATTTACCCCCACTTTTCTTACTTTCAAGAAGATATTAAAATCTATATTAAATCTTTATCTACCTCCTGTATCAAAAAGGCAACTAAAACTTTGAATGAACAGGTATGCTCACTTTTTGGTGTTTTTGTATAATTTTTATTTAATAATTAATTTATGTTTTGTAAGAAAGATTGTTTATTGTTACTGTTATTTATTTGTAATGTTTTTTTTCTCTCTTTCTCTTTTGAATTTTAATTGCTGTGTATTGTTTGCCCATCCTTGAACCCCTGGCTCTTTTCCTTAGTGTATGTTTTTTCACATTTTCACAAAAAAAAAAAAATGGTAGTGTTAGCAAACGTTTGGCTTGTTGTGGGCAGAGACAAGAGCGTGGAAGTGGGCGGAGACGAAGCCTATATATTGTAACCACTTTGGTGCGTTGCTCATTTTGGACGTACATCTGCAGGGAGAAAGCAGCCTGATTAGCTCCTCTTGTAGAATTTTCTGGAAACCTTAAATCCACCGAGGAAAAAGATATGCCTTTACTAAACAGACCTGAATCAGCCACCACAGTTAACTTGCCAGCTTTGTCTTTTTCAAGAATCCAGCAATGGTTTACTCGTGTGAGAGATCCACGAATGTTGGCTTTATCTGTATACCAGATTATTGTAGAGGTGTGCCAAATTGTTTCAGGTCTATACAATTTGGCTCAGATTTTCTCAACTGAGTTCAGCTGGCTGCAGTTGGTCTTGGCTGTGAGCCGAATTCATTCGGGTGTAATCACCTTGATTCAGGAAATTGGAAGATGTCGATTGCGCCTGTACAATTACTCAATAACACAGGAGGCAAACGATATAATTACAGTGTAGTACAATGCTGGAATGATACGACTAAATGGCAAAAGGCAAAACGCGCAGCAGCTACAGAGCTGTTGGCTGTCATGTGTGGGCAGAAGTCACTGAAAAAGGCGACATGCACAGCAACTACACAGCTGTTAGGCTGTTTTCTGCCGCTGAAAGCCACTGAAACCTACCGGTCACTGAAACCTCTGCCTAAACCTACCGGTCACTGAAACCTCTGCCTAAACATACCGGTCACTGAAACATGTGACTAAACCTACCGGTCACTGAAACCTCTGCCTAAACATACCGGTCACTGAAACCTCTGCCTAAACATACCGGTCACTGAAACCTCTGCCTAAACCTACCGGTCACTGAAACCTGTGCCTAAACCTACCGGTCACTGAAACCTGTGCCTAAACCTACCGGTCACTGAAACCTGTGCCTAAACCTACCGGTCACTGAAACCTCTGCCTAAACATACCGGTCACTGAAACCTCTGCCTAAACATACCGGTCACTGAAACCTCTGCCTAAACCTACCGGTCACTGAAACCTCTGCCTAAACCTACCGGTCACTGAAACCTCTGCCTAAACATACCGGTCACTGAAACATGTGACTAACCCTACCGGTCACTGAAACCTCTGCCTAAACCTACCAGTCACTGAAACCTTAGACGCATAGCAACTACACAGCTAAAAATTGGATGAAGAGCGGAGAAAATATATTGATATTAAATTATTTTAATAAAACTTAAAGAAATGGTGTAATTCCTGTTCTGAGTTTTTATTTACTCAGGAAAGTGTGTGTGTGTGTGTGTGTGTGTGTGTGGAACCTGTTTTTACTACTTTGTGAGGACCAAAAGATCGCACAAAGATAATTAAATCGGACCCCACAAGGACATGATCTTTTATATAAGACTATAAGATTACTAAATATACTATCGTCCAAACCTAAACCTACCAGTCACAGAAACCTACACTGTAAAAAATGTACTTTAGAGTTTACAGGATGTTACTAGCAAAAAAGTAGCCAATAAAATCTTGTAAAAATGATGTTAATTGCTGTAAAATTGATTACAGTATAATACTGAAAAGCAAATCACAGTTAATTGCTGTATGTGAAATACAGTAATTTGTAGTATTTTTTACAGTAACATTGAATTAAACTTGTAATTTATATTACAGCAATATTTTGTAATCTCACGAAAGTACAGTATTTACCTGGCAACAAAAGTTGCCAATAAAATCCTGGTAATACCCCTAAATCCAAGATGATGTTGTAATAATTTAACAATAAAAATGCTGCAAACAATAATTTTAACAGTAAACTGTAAAATACTGATTTAAATGCATTATCATGAGAACTATCTTAATACATTTACAAATGAATAAAAACCAAGTCAAAGATGTTGCAAATAAATATTTATTAAAACTGGCAGAAAGACATTGCAAGACTTTTACTGGTAAAAATAAAAATGTCAGTCTTTCAACAGTTAAAATCTTATCATAAAAATAACATAGCATCACAAAATAACTACAAATAACTGTTATATCACAAATAATAAGCCATATTCTGAGTAGAACATTTACTTTCTATAAACAAATTAAGGTCAATCAACAGAATTTGTATAATTTTGGTTAAAGGATTAAAATAAAATGCTGGAATCAACATTATACCACAAATTCTGTTGTTTGAGCTTATGTTACATTACATTTAGAATATTCCTGCAAAAGACAATTTAATAAATACATACTGAAAGTCCATCAACTTTCTGAGATAAGCACACACATGAGGGTTGTCCTCTTCTCTGAGACCTTTCCACTTGTCTTGCCTCCATGTATCCGTCTTGTATCCAGTGAGTGTTGTGATTCCAACAAAACATCTGCACATAAAAACAAGCAGAAGCTTTAGAATAAAGTTCAGTATTGAATGAAACTAGCTCAATAAAATAAATGTAAAAATGCCACTTATACAATACAATCAGCATTTACCAGTACTTAAACTAAATAAGCAACCTTTTTCACAAATGAAATTACTCAAGTAAAACATGTTACCTTTGAAATTAATTCAAGTTTGCAAAAGACGCCTGCTCCCGGGACGCCAGGCTGAAGTTGTAATAAAACTGAAAATCCAGCCGCAAAGTTGAGGTATGAATTCACAACCATGTGACCCTCGAACAGGCCTAGTCAAAAGCCACTGGGTGCACCTGAAATGACTAAATAGAAGCAATAATGTAACTTACAATACAGTATTTCAATATAAAATGTAATCTAAAATACAAGTTTATCAAATGATTTACAACAGAATTAATAAGAATTAATACATTACCTAATATAATCAGCTTCAGAGAGTCTTGAAGCATCAAACATTTCTCCACATCAGCAGCTATTCTTTGCACCTACAAGAAATAATGAAAATTATCTTGTGATTTAAAAAAAAAAAAAAAAAAAATGCATTTACATAAATGAGACCAAAATGAACACCCAAAAAGGCATATATTTTAAAATAAACTTTCACATTTGATTAATAAATTCAATTATAACAATACATTGTAGAACTGTACCACCAATCAAATTAAATAATTTATAATGCAAAATTACAACTGTGTTATGACATTAATGTTTTACATTAATTTTTGAAATTACAAATAAGAAACGTTGTAAAAATGCAATGATACTTTTTAAACGTGAAACTAAACCGCCATTAGGTGACAGCAAATAATTTAATGAGTGAGTCAATTGAGTCATTCATTGAACCGATTCGTTCAGGATGCTGAATCATTCAGTAAAAACACCGCTGAGTTTTGCTTTGATCTTTGTTTGGAATGATTTTCGTTGGTGAAATAAAACAACAGTCAATATTGTGTCTACAAAGTAAGTAACTTAATGTTAACCGATTGTTTATTGAACTACGTAACATTTGCAATCGTGATAATCAGCAACAGATCACTCGTTATGCTACTTAACAATATCAGATGTTATAAATAAACTCAACAGTTTGAACATTTGCCTCATGTTTCTTCCGTGAGTTTATGTGTGCTGTTAAGGTTATTTGTTTTGATGTTGAATATAACATTAGCAAAATCAGAATCAGTCTTGAGTTTCGATGCTTCCCTAGTTTTTTTTTTTCACTCAAGTTTTAATCAGGCTAACTTGTCCAATCGGGCATGTAAAGATGTATTTCACAAAAAAATTGCTCCGGACAAGCTTTAATGTCGAGTACAACTACAGTGGCAATAGACACAATTTCTCATTTACATGTTGTTTCTAATTATAGTAAGATGTCACGTCAATATGGTACAGTTGAACACATATAAACAAATGCAATTTCACATATTTTGCTGTTAGTCAGTTATTTCGACAGATAGAAGTTAAGGTTACTATGACAATCGTTCGCGCTGGGCATTACGTTAAAAGTTGGGTAAACACTACTTTAAATGTTCTCGATAAGAAAATTTAAGCTGCCAGAATGAGAAAAATGCAGCATTCAGCCGAACTATGCTATGATAGCAATTTCCATCTTACTGCACAGACCAAGGCCGCTTGTCTAAATGTGTGATAGCAGTCTACTGTGACATGATATCACTTATACATTAACTTAAATAAATATAAAAGGATATATTTCTTAAGTAAAATTAAGTGAATTTACCAGGAATTATGAATAAAGCCTCTAATCTTCAATCGTTCTGGCACTGCTCCAGTCGGCTGGATTTCAGATTTGAACAATGCGCGCGCAATCCCATAATGCCACACTACAGTAAAGTAGTGTAAAAAAAGCAGGAGCTACAGTGATAACACCTGATTCTTGTAAATTAATTACAGTTGACATGGAAATATACAGTTAACAACTGTAAAACCTTATTTGACCCATAATGCATTGCGAATTACAGCTACATCTTGTAAAATGTTTAAACAGTAAAATTCTGTAAAATTTTGCTGTAGAAACTACAGCAATTTTTTTTACAGTGTATCCCTATACCGACCAGTCACTGAAAACATTCTTAGCATAAACAAGGATGTGTGCGTGTGTGTGTGTGTGTGTGTGTGTTTGATCTCAGCACTTCCTGTGTCTGTCATTCTTTGGTAAGAGAATCTTAGTGATCTGTCATTCAGAAAGTTGAAAACAAAACAACAAAACATGTTCTTGTGAAACTTAAACAACAAGAAAGATGTCCTATATATAATAGATCAATATATATATATATGTACCCTCCAAACAGTAAAATAAATAAATCAAAACAATACACATTTATAATTTCTTGTCAACTAACAATATAAATCTTTTCATAAGGAAATGTTTACTTTTGTTATCACCTGTTTGACAAATTGTGGTTTAACAAAATTGGGGTTTAACAAAAAAACAGGGAAGATGACATATTTGACCATGATTGTTTGTAAAGCCTCAAGCGTAAGCACAGCAGCAAGATTGCTCTTGAGATATGAGTCATGAGTCATATTGTGACTGCAAGTACTGAACTGTTTTGTATCACTTTGTTCGAGGACTGTATCCATAATGTCAGATTTTGTTGGAGAATGGTCTGAATATTACTGCAGACAGTGAAAAAGAAGAGTAAATTGGGGACTGAAAAGAATGATGGGATACATGAGGGTGTTCAGAGCTGCTTTGTGCGCTGATTTCAATCTTATAACGACTTGGATATTTGTGATGTTGAAGTCAAACTTATGCTGGTGGAAACCTTTAGCAGAAAAAACACACAGCCAAATAACATTGATTGGATTTAGTCATGATATTCAGTATGTTCACTACTTTGTGCGATACGCTTGTCTATGTCATCTTTATTTATATAGCGCTTTTAACAATACAGATTGTGTCAAAGCACTTAACAGTATCAAATTGGAAGATATAGTGTCAGTAATGTATAATGATAAGATTAAACACTCAATTTTCAGTTAAAGGCATTTCATTATTGAATTCAGAGATGTCATTGTCTAGCTCAGTTTAGTTTAAATAGTATCTGTGCAATCAAATCGACGATAATCGCTAGAAATTAAGTGTCCCCGACTGAGCAAGGCAGAGGCAACAGCGGCAAGGAACCAAAACTCCTTCTGTGACAGAATGGAGAAAAAAACCTTGGGAGAAACCAGACTCAGTCGGGGCCAGTTCTCCTCTGACCAGACGAAACCCGCAGTTCATTTCCAACCGCAGCCATGTCAGAATGTGTAAAGGGCTTATCTGATTCCCGTGGTCTTGTCCCGATGGAGCATTTTAATTTATAATTTAATGTATTTGTTTTATTCATTATTTGAAGTTTTTCATTTATATGATTTATTCATTTGCTATAATTGTAATGTATAGTTTAATGCATTTATTGTTTCTCGGTGTATTTTTATATTTGTTTGTTTATTATAATTTGAATTTATGTCTCAGGGATAAGATTAAACTTTTGTTCTCATCTTGCTGTTGTTTACTTCCAGAAAGATGAGACACATTTCCTGTAAATGTTCTTTCTTTGATGAAAATGAAGTTTCAGTATCTTGAGTTTGTCTACTGGAATTTTCCAAATTTGAACTCCTGAGATCACTGATGACCTTTTATTGGATCATTTTTTTCTGGAAAATGAAAATCTGACACGACCCATTCATATAGTTAATATTGATCCATATTACCTTCTCTTTCTCATTTTGGTGCTTAAATAGAATCAAGAATCCAGTGTTTTTTCAATGTCTTTATGGTCATTAAATATATTTACAACACTGGTCCAGCTATAAACTTGGATCCTGTTTTTAGCTGGATACAGCTGGGTTTATTAAAAAAACAGTTTCAGCTAATAGCTTGTTTCAGATTTATAAAAGATATTGTTCTCAACTATACAATGGCTCAGTAACACAAGAACAACAGTAGACAACCATGCAGACAACATGGATGGTCATTTTTAATATAGGCCTATACAACATTGGTTCATCTATTGCACATACCACAGGCATGTTCTCTTGTTTTTGACTGGATACAGCTGGGTTCAGCTGGGTTAAAAATAGTTTCAAATGTAAAAAGCATGGTAAAGATATTCAAAATATATCGTTCTCAGCTATATAATAACTTAGTTACACAAGAAGACAATTTGAAAACAGCATGGATGCTCATTTTATCTATCTTCAGGATATGGACTTGAGAGAACTGGGTTCAGCTGTGTTTGAAATAGTTTTATCTGTACGTAGCTTGATTCAGATTTTCAGAAGATGTTATTCTCAACTATTCTGTGACTCAAGAACACAAGACGACAACCAGTTGAGAACAATAGCATGATGCAAGAACAACAATGTGGAAAAGAATAAACAACGAAAAGCAACAGAAACATGCATAATTTTGTTGCAAATTTTGAAGCTGATGTTGATTTAATATATATATATATATATATATACAGCGGGGCAAAAAAGTATTTAGTCAGCCACCAATTGTGCAAGTTCTCCCACTTAAAAAGATGAGAGAGGCCTGTAATTTTCATCATAGGTATACCTCAACTATGAGAGACAAAATGAGAAGAAAAAAAAAAAATCACATTGTAGAGACAAAATGGGAAAAAAGAAAATCACATTGTAGGATTTTTAAAGAATTTATTTGCAAATTATGGTGGAAAATAAGTATTTGGTCAATAACAAAATTTCATCTCAATACTTTGTTATATACCCTTTGTTGGCAATGACAGAGGTCAAACGTTTTCTGTAAGTCTTCACAAGGTTTTCACACACTGTTGCTGGTATTTTGGCCCATTCCTCCGTGCAGATCTCCTCTAGAGCAGTAATGTTTTGGGGCTGTCGCTGGGCAACAGCGGGTTGAGATCTGGAGACTGGCTAGGCCACTCCAGGACCTTGAAATGCTTCTTACGAAGCCACTCCTTCGCTGTTGCCAGGCGGTGTGTTTGGGATCATTGTCATGCTGAAAGACCCAGCCACGTTTCATCTTCAATGCCCTTGCTGATGGAAGGAGGTTTTCACTCAAAATCTCACGATACATGGCCCCATTCATTCTTTCGTTTACACGGATCAGTCGTCCTGGTCCCTTTGCAGAAAAACAGCCCCAAAGCATGATGTTTCCACCCCCATGCTTCACAGTAGGTATGGTGTTCTTTGGATGCAACTCAGCATTCTTTCTCCTCCAAACACGACAAGTTGAGTTTTTACCAAAAAGTTCTATTTTGGTTTCATCTGACCATATGATCATCCAAATGCTCTCTAGCAAACTTCAGACGGGCCGGACATGTACTGGCTTAAGCAGGGGGACACGTCTGGCACTGCAGGATTTGAGTCCCTGGCGGCGCAGTGTGTTACTGATGGTAGCCTTTGTTACTTTGGTCCCAGCTCTCTGCAGGTCATTCACTAGGTCCCCCGTGTGGTTCTGGGATTTTTGCTCACAGTTCTTGTGATCATTTTGACCCCACGGGGTGAGATCTTGCGTGGAGCCCCAGATCGAGGGAGATTATCAGTGGTCTTGTATGTCTTCCATTTTCTAATAATTGCTCCCACAGTTGATTTCTTCACACCAAGCTGCTTACCTATTGCAGATTCAGTCTTCCCAGCCTGGTGCAGGTCTACAATTTTGTTTCTGGTGTCCTTTGACAGCTCTTTGGTCTTGGCCATGGTGGAGTTTGGAGTTGGACTGTTTGAGGTTGTGGACAGGTGTCTTTTATACTGATAACGAGTTCAAACAGATGCCATTAATACAGGTAACGAGTGGAGGACAGAGGAGCCTCTTAAAGAAGAAGTTACAGGTCTGTGAGAGCCAGAAATCTTGCTTGTTTGTAGGTGACCAAATACTTATTTTACCAAGGAATTTCTTTAAAATTCTTTAAAAATCCTACAATGTGATTTTCTGGATTTTTTTTTTCTCATTTTGTCTCTCATAGTTGAGGTATACCTATGATGAAAATTACAGGCCTCTCTCATCTTTTTAAGTGGGAGAACTTGCGCAATTGGTGGCTGACCAAATACTTTTTTGCCCCACTGTGTATATATATATATATATATATATAAATTAGTAGGGCAAGTTAAATCTAATCCTTGAATGACCAGCAAAGATGTCCAGACTGTTGTCTCCCAGAGTAAAGATGCTGAATCCTGTATATGTTCTCTCTTCAAGGAAAATTAAAATAATTTTTCTGTTGGACCAGAACTCTCCTATTGGAATTTTATTTATTTTTTTCAACTTCTGATGTCAGATCACCTGACAACATGTGTGCGCGGATACCTGACTGTCAGGTGAGACGTCAGTGTGTGTGTGTGTGTGTGTTAGAAACTGAGAGACTGAATTAATCTCTTTTACGGTGCAGGCCGTATATGGATGCTGTGGTTGCCTTGGTAACGCTGATGCTGGATACAGGATTGCCCTGCTTCCGCGGTCAGACCATCAAACTGCTCAAGTGAGTTCAAAACAACTAACAGTGGAGCAGGGCATTCATATTGGAAAACATATTTCATTTATATTGAAAAAAATCGAGCTATGGATTTGAATGACATTAATTATTACTGACTTTTTAAAATAATAAACACAAATCAATATTCATATACATGTATTTTGTTGTTATGAACATGGAAAATTAAGGAGTTAAAAAGTTCACAAACAGCATCAAAAGCATCACAACAGATGGCAAGAAAACCTCCAGAAACACACATTAATGAGATCAATAATGAGATTAATAACGAATGTGATTTATGTGATTAATGTGAGTGTTTTTTTTATTTTATAAAAAGACTTCCTTGACTCTAAATTGATTGTTAGGCAATTGAATATTAGGCATTGTTTTTAAGTTTGTCCTTGGAAAATATTAGAAATTTGTAACTGTTATTGTTATTTGTATATTATTTTTTAAATTATAATATATTTAACTTTAACTTTATTTAGATAGTTTGTAAAGATAATATTGTTAAATTATTGTATGCAATTAATTACAATATTATGATTATTTCAAATGTATTACTTGAGTTTGTCATGAATTTACCCTTTGATGTTGATATGGTTTTAAATGATGGATAGATAGACAGACAGACACAGACACACACACAGATTGGTAAAAATAGACAGTATAATTAATTAATAGCTTGTTGATATGAAGTGAATCATGTGTTGTAGGCAGCGTTTTAACCCTGGAGTGAGTGAGAAGGAAGCAGCAGCTTTTATCATCAAAGTCATTCAGAACTGCTTCCTGAGCAGCAGGTCAGTGTCTCTCACACATTAATGCATGTCGTTTCCTGACTTGTTTTAATGTAAAGCACTGTGCTTATAATATGAAATGTTCTTCATTTGTTCCAGGAGCAAAACGTATGACATGATCCAGTACTATCAGAACCAGATCCCCTACTGAAGGCCAGAGAAACCTGAGTGTGTGTGTTTCTCTTACTCTCTTAATGCTAAATTGCACTGCTGTCTCGGTCTGGTGTGTTTGTGCACTTTATACACCTGAAATGTTTGCATGGATTTCTACGCACTGATATCAGCACTTATGAGACGTTTTCTGCACACGTCACACTGTCTGCTGCATGATGGGTTCAACTGTAAACATTACAAAATCACTTTTGTGCCATTTTGATTTGTATTTGATGTGATTTTATTGTCAGTCTTAAATAATTTCCAGGTAAATCATGTAGTCTGTAAACTACAGCAGATGTGTTTATGGACATGAACGGCCTGGACTGCGGACAAATGTCATATTTCAGAGGTGACGAATTTACACATTAACGCACAAACTAACAAAAATCAGCATTTGATTATATTTATTATGATGTAATGGAGGACAGATGTTTGAAAAGTGTTTGGTATTTCTCGGCAGTGTTCACAGCTCTGAATATGTTTTCATATTTCTGAATCACTGCTTGTTTTGCAGTATATGACTGTTTATTGATCAATTGATTTGTACAGTGAGACTAATCTTTGTTTGCTCATTTGTTAGCATCAGTTTTATGGCCCTCTTTCTATTCTATTCTATTATTTATTCTGTGTGTGATATTTAATAAATGCCCACAGTAGTTGCCTGTACATCTCTGTAATGCTTATTTACTGACATGTGATAATATTACATTTAATGTAAAAATGAGCGAGTCTACAATTTCAATGCATTCAGTGTCAAACTCGTTTGAGTTCCACAATCACTTCTTTTAATCAGTCGATGTGAACAGATCTTAGAATGTGAGACTCCTTAAAGTTGAGAGTTCAGTGCATTCACTGTCAGCAGTTTATCTGTTGTTTTATTCACTGGAATTTATTCTTATTGTCTGAATTTTCTCATTTATCCAGGTGGTCATTAAATGTTTAGTTGAATTATTGTTTTCAGCTGTTGCTCAAAGAGCTTCATCTGAAATAATGAAGTGAAGATTCCGGATGAAATGGAAAAATACTACGAGACTTGCACCAGCTGCATGTTTTTATATAATTTGTCTGTTATCTTCGGTTCACTGTTCTTTTGTTAAACCCTGTTTATATCATATAAACTTTGTCAAACAGTTGATGATAAAGAAACAATCTGGCAACATCACATATTTCCTGAGGAAAGGATGAATTGGTTTTAACACGTTACAATAACATTGCATTTATTAACATTAGTTTTTAACATGAACTAACAATGATAAATACTTCTAAAAGATTTACTAAACTTAGCTAATTTTAACTTTTACTAATACATGATTAAAATCAAAAATAGTTTCTGTTAATATTATTAAATGAAAGGTGAGCTACCATGAATTAACAATGAACAGATTTTATTTTATTAACTAACATGAACAAAGATTCATAAATACCATAACAAAAGTATTGCTCATTATTAATATTTTTAATGCATTAATGGGAACTTACAGTAAAGTGTCACTGTTTTTTTTTCTTTGTGTTTCCTTGTACAATAATCTAAATCTAAATGTACAAGCGAGAGCATGTCATGCGCACAACACTTATGTCTTTTCCAGTTAAACTCATTAGTTAATAATCCAGTGTAATGATATACTTACCGAAAACAGTAATGCTTTTCTCTGTTTCTTGTTTTAGTTTGCCTCTGCATTTTGTTTACATTTTTTTTTTTTTTTTAAGGTTCAAATTAGTAGAAGGCAGAATATTAACTGAATTTATTCTGTTATTTTTACTGGAAAATATACTGATTCAATTTCATTTCTGGTATTAATGTAGAAGGGAAGTAAAGTGCATGACTGCAGATGTTTTCATCTCCTCGTAATGGCTTTGCAACTTAAAGAGCGCAAAAGTTTAGCTTGTTGTGGGCGGAGACGAGAGCGGAAGTGGGCGGAGACAAAGCCTATATATTGTAACCGCTTTAGTGTCGTCACTCAGTTTGGAGGAACATCTGAAGGGAGAAAGCAGCCTGGTGAGTGATCAGCTCCTCTTGTAGAATTTTGTAGAAACCTAAAATAATTTACAGCAAGTCGTCTTCAGTTCACTGAGGTATTGTTAGTATGCCACCGCTAAACAGATCTACACCTGAATCAACCACCACAGGAAACTCACCAGCTTGGCCTTTTTCGAGAATCCAGCAATGGCTGACTCTTTTGAGAGACGCACTAAGGCCTGTTGTATCTGTGTACCGGATCATTGACCCTGTGTGCCAGATTTGTTGTGGTCTGTTCGATTTGGCTCAGATTTTCTCAACTGGGTTCAACTGGTGGAAATTGGGTGCGGCTGTGTGGAGAATTGTTGTGGGTGTGAGCAGCTTGATTCAGGAATTCGGAAGATATTGATCGCAGCCATACAAGTACCCCTCTCTGACAAGTACCCTTACAGTCCTTGGAAAAATGCCCTTTGAGACCCTGAAAAAGGCTATATTGATATTAAAATGAAACGATATGAAACTCTTTTTGTGAGTTTTTATTTACTCAAGTGTATATAACTATTTCCTTATGAAATGATTTATATTGTTAATTGACACAAAATTATACATGTATATTCTTTTATTTATTTTAATGTTATTTATTTATTTATTTATTTATTGGACATCTTTAGGGTTTATTTGATCTCGTTCTTGTTGTTTAAGTTTCACAAGAACATGTTTTGTTGTTTTGTTTTTAACTTACTGAATGACAGATCACTAAGTGCCCTGTTTCTCTCACCAAAGAATGCATGACTGGGTAGAAATGAACACAGACACAGTGCTGTGATGAAACTTTCTTCAGAGGTTTATTGCTTTAGGCGTTGGTTTATATACTACGGAAGGTCTGAACCACAACTTGAAAAAATAAAATCAATGTGGGGGAAAAATTTTTAGTGTCTTAGATTATATTTTACTTACAGCAAGATTACATATTTCCTGTAAATTTTCTTTCTTTGATGAAAATGTAAATAATTTGGAAAGATTTCCTTCTCTTTCTCATTTTGTGTTAGTGCTGAGATAGAGAGCGAAGCTAGGAGTTAGTTTATCTGCCTTCTTATCTATGTCTTGTGCTTCACTTGAATCCACTGAGGTAAATATACCAACAGTACAGTGAAGGAAAAGCATATACTGCATCTTTGATAAAAAGAGCATAAATAATAGTTGAGCATGTTTCCTGTAAATATTCTCCCTTCATCTCCTAATGATGTGAAACTGAGGTTGGACCCTTGAGCAACTGGCCACACGTCACGTCCTTTCCTTCCCTTTTCTTCAAAGATGATGAAAACAATTTTAGTGTTGGAATGAGTTCCTCTACTGTTTTCTTTCTTCTGACATCAAATCACTGACATCAGATCCATGGCTTTTCATTGGAGGTTGTTTAACTTTCTCGCACATTCTCAGATGGCATGCGGTCACGAATGATTGTGCTTCTGTTCAGCTGCAGATCTTCACTGTGGTTGTATACGGCTGTGACTGACTGTAACTTCTAGATAGGTAAATAAAATCTGATAAACCTCGTGTCAAATCTCTGAGCGTACACTTGCAGGTTTGACATAAGGTCGTCAGAGCATACAGCAGCAGCTTTGACACCATTTTGGATTGTAAAGCCCCTTTTATTGGCAGCTGATGTCATCCTGTGCCTCAGCTCATTACATGTTTGAACAGCAGTCAGTGTTTAATGTGAGTTTTCCTAACGCTCTGTGATGTTCAACACTGTTTACTGGAAAATATACTGATTCAATTTCATTGCTGGTATTAATGTAGAAGGGAAGTAAAGTGCATGACTGCAGATGTTTTCATTTCCTCGTAATGACTTTGCAACTTAAAGAGCGCAAAAGTTTAGCTTGTTGTGGGCGGAGACAAGAGCGGAAGTGGGTGGAGACAAAGCCTATATATTGTAACCGCTTTAGTGTCGTCACTCAGTTTGGAGGAACATCTGAAGGGAGAAAGCAGCCTGGTGTTTGATTAGCTCCTCTCGTAGAATTTTCTGGAAACCTTAAATATTTTTACAGCAAGTCTTCTTAAGTCCACTGAGGTAAAAGGTATGCCATCACTAAACAGATCTACACCTGAATCAGCCACCACAAGAAACTCACCAGCTTGGCTTTTTGTG
This sequence comes from Onychostoma macrolepis, assembly GCF_012432095.1. Taxonomy (NCBI): domain Eukaryota; kingdom Metazoa; phylum Chordata; class Actinopteri; order Cypriniformes; family Cyprinidae; genus Onychostoma; species Onychostoma macrolepis. The sequence goes on from NC_081162.1 coordinate 27,477,107, forward strand.
AGAATCCAGCAATGGCTGACTCTTGTGAGAGACGCACAGGACACTGTTGTATCTGTGTACCGGATCATTAGGCCTTTGTACCAGTTCATTGCTGCGGTGTGGCAGATTGGTTCGGGTCTATACAATTTGTCTCTGGTTTTCCCAGCTAGATTCAGCTGGCTGGAGTTGGATGCGGCTGTGCGCCGAATTGGTTCGGGTGTACGCAGATTCAGGAAACTGGAAGATATTGAGCTGGGAGAAAAACATATATTTACAGTGTAGTGGAGGGGACGCATGGCACAGACCTCCAACAGACCTCCCGTGACAAGTGATCTTGGTAACATCTGACAGGTGCTCACACTGACCCCCAAAAAGTGGCAGAGAAAGTATTAAAATTATAAAACAAAAAGAAAGAAATGGAAATTCTTTTTGTGAGTGTGTGTGTGTGAGACACTTCTCATGGTGCAGTTGAGGTGGCAGTGATCGTCTGTGTGTTGCATACTCTGACAGAACTCGTGGAAACAGACATCAGAAACTACAGCTGTTTTAACAAACTTCAGTTTCACAGACCTTCAACAGCTGAGAAGATCCTTTAGCTTGTTCACTCTGAGAACATGCGGTGTCTTCTTACATTTATCTTGAAGATGCCTATCAGGAGTGAGATGGAATTGTTTTCCAGTTGGATTTACAGAAAGTTCCATTCTTGTTCCATTTGAGATTGAGCTGTTGAATCCAAATCTTTTGGAGAGCAGTTAATGTGCGATGTAGTATAAAGCATATTCTGCATCTTTGATTTAAAAAAGAAAAAAGCATAAAGAATAGTATGTAGCATGTTTCCTGTAAATTCTCTCCCTTCAAAAAAAAAAAAAAAAAATTAGTGTTGGACTGGAGTTCCACTTCTGTTTTTTTTCTTCCCCATCTTCTGACGTCAAATCACCTGAGATCTTTGACTTCTCATTGGATGTTGTTTAACTTTCTTGCACATGCTCAGATGGCAGGCGATCAAGAATGACTGTGCTTTTGTTCAGTTGCTACTGTTAACACATTGATTACTAAAACTGATCAAAATGTCGTCTTTGGTGTCCAACAGCTTAAAAAACAAACAAACAAACAAAAAAACCCTCATAAAGGTTTGGAACAAGTGGAGGGTGGGTCCCTTTAATTGTCTTGATCAAATCAATGATTAAATTGAACCAAAAAGTCACAGTTCTGTAGAAACTTGAATATGGCCAAACGCTCACGTTACTTTCCTACAGGTTTGTGAAGATGGAAGGCTCTGCTGCTGAGGAGATAAATCAAAGCCAGGCCTACCTCGTTATTACATTATCAGGTAACTTTCATTTCTTCAACAGTATTTCGATAACTTTAATGACTATTTTGGCACATATACAGTGAGGAAAATAAGTATTTGAACACCCTGCTATTTTGCAAGTTCTCCCACTTAGAAATCATGGAGGGTCTGAAATTGTCATCGTAGGTGCATGTCCACTGTGAGAGACATAATCTAAAAAAAAATCCAGAAATCACAATGTATGATTTTTAACTATTTATTTGTATGATACAGCTGCAAATAAGTATTTGTCTATCAGCTAGAATTCTGACCCTCAAAGACCTGTTAGTCTGCCTTTAAAATGTCCACCTCCACTCCATTTATTATCCTAAATTAGATGCACCTGTTTGAGGTCGTTAGCTGCATAAAGACACCTGTCCACCCCATACAATCAGTAAGAATCCAACTACTAACATGGCCAAGACCAAAGAGCTGTCCAAAGACACTAGAGACAAAATTGTACACCTCCACAAGGCTGGAAAGGGCTACGGGAAATTGCCAAGCAGCTTGGTGAAAAAGGTCCACTGTTGGAGCAATCATTAGAAAATGGAAGAAGCTAAACATGACTGTCAATCTCCCTCGGACTGGGGCTCCATGCAAGATCTCACCTCGTGGGGTCTCAATGATCCTAAGAAAGGTGAGAAATCAGCCCAGAACTACACGGGAGGAGCTGGTCAATGACCTGAAAAGAGCTGGGACCACCGTTTCCAAGGTTACTGTTGGTAATACACTAAGACGTCATGGTTTGAAATCATGCATGGCACGGAAGGTTCCCCTGCTTAAACCAGCACATGTCCAGGCCCGACTTAAGTTTGCCAATGACCATTTGGATGATCCAGAGGAGTCATGGGAGAAAGTCATGTGGTCAGATGAGACCAAAATAGAACTTTTGGTCATAATTCCACTAAACGTGTTTGGAGGAAGAAGAATGATGAGTACCATCCCAAGAACACCATCCCTACTGTGAAGCATGGGGTGGTAGCATCATGCTTTGGGGTGTTTTTCTGCACATGAGACAGGGCGACTGCACTGTATTAAGGAGAGGATGACCGGGGCCATGTATTGCGAGATTTTGGGGAACAACCACCTTCCCTCAGTTAGAGCATTGAAGATGGGTCGAGGCTGGGTCTTCCAACATGACAGTGACCCGAAGCACACAGCCAGGATAACCAAGGAGTGGCTCTGTAAGAAGCATATCAAGGTTCTGGCGTGGCCGAGCCAGTCTCCAGACCGAAACCCAATAGAGAATCTTTGACGGGAGCTCAAACTCCGTGTTTCTCAGCGACAGGCCAGAAACCTGACTGATCTAGAGAAGATCTGTGTGGAGGAGTGGGCCAAAATCCTTCCTGCAGTGTGTGCAAACCTGGTGAAAAACTACAGGAAACGTTTGACCTCTGTAATTGCAAACAAAGGCTACTAGACCAAATATTAACATTGATTTTCTCAGGTGTTCAAATACTTATTTGCAGCTGTATCATACAAATAAATAGTTAAAAAATCATACATTGTGATTTCTGGATTTTTTTTTTTAGATTATGTCTCTCACAGTGGACATGCACCTACGATGACAATTTCAGACCCCTCCATGATTTCTAAGTGGGAGAACTTGCAAAATAGCAGGGTGTTCAAATACTTATTTTCCTCACTGTATGTCTACATCTATACACAGATAGATTATATGTTGATGTGTATGTTCTTTATTTATGGAAAGCTGTTTGTAAAAATTATGGCATTACGTTTGTGCCAAAAAATCCTGCTGCTTTGTTCAATCGTCTACATCTGCTGTTATTGCTGTTGTTTAAATTACGTTATTGTCCCTGTTATGCATTGAGCTGTTTTATTATTATTATTATTATTATTATTATTAAATACTTTATTGATCCTTCACAGGAAATTATATTGTTACAGCAGCAACCACAATTCAGTCCATGCACACAGACCGATTTACCCAAGTACACATAGAAGGAAAAACCCAATATATCAGGCATAATAGTAGGCATATTGCACATAACCCAATAAAATACATTACAATTATTGCACATGACAGCACAAAAAGCCTGACTGCAGCAGGCAGGAATGATTTACGATGCCGTTCAGTCTTACATATTGGAGGGATCATTCTGCCACTAAATGTACTGTACCGGAACACCTCTAAAGCATGTAATGGATGTGAATCATTGTTCATAATAACATTTATTTATTTTTTATAATTAACATTTATTTATGATTTATAAGTTACTGCTCTCAGTGAACGTTCTGCAGTGCATTTTACAAATGTCCAGTTTTCTCACCATCTTTTCTTTTCTTTTCTTTCTCACCAAAACTAAATATTATGACACAACGCAACGTTAAAACCTAAGGACTATAGATTCATTCACGCTTATAGAATAGAAAGAAAATATTTCTAAAAGTCTTTATCAAAGTCTTTATTTCTAAACGTTTTAGAAAACTCATTAATGAAAAATCTAAACATTTGATTTGTTTACCTGGATACCTGTACAATGCGTAGAAGAACGTCCACTGAGAGCAGTAACTTATAAAGCATAAGACTGAGCTGAACACAAGACAGGAAGGATGACAAATACAACAAAGGCAATAACCGATGTAACGAGTGGGACGGGGCCGAGAGCCGTGGGAGCGGAGTGAGGCCGGTGGAGTTTAATGATAATGAGGGACACCTGCGCCACTCACCGGCCTCGAGTCCCACGGAGGAGCTCCGGAAGGATAAAAGGAGGAGCAACGACAGTGCAAGACGAGAGAGGATCAGGCCTGGACTTTATTTTGTGTTTTGTTTGCGGCAGTCGTCCGCGAGGGGATGCTGCTTTACTTTTGTGTTTGTTTATTTTATTTGTTAAAGTCTTTAAATATTTGCCGGTTCCTGCCTCCTTCCTCCCGTTCTACGAACTGTGTTACAACAGAAGACATAGACAAATGTATCTCGCAAAGCAGTCAACACTTTGTTTTGGCACATAGTGAATGTCATGACTAAGACCAAGCAGTGTGATTTGGTTGTGTGTGTTTTTTCTGCTAAAGATTTCCACCAGCATAAGTTTGACTTCAACATCACAAATATCCAAGGTGTTATAAGATTGAAATCAGTGCACAAAGCAGCTCTGAACATCCTCATGTATCCCATCATTCTTTTCAGTCCCCAATTTACTCTCCTTTCTCACTGTCTGCAGTAATATTCAGACCATTCTCCAACTAAATCTGACATTATGGATACAATCCTCCAATGAAGAGTGACTCAAAACACAGTTCAGTACCTGCAAGCACAATATGACTCATGTCTCAATACAGGTGTCTTATTATAATAAAACTTCCACGGGTCTGTTTCTTAACTGCCCTAAGATCCCAGCACAAACACATCCCATAATCAGTGTGTGATCCATCAGTAAACACACACTCCTGTCTGTTTCAACACAAGCACTCAACTCAAGTGTAGTCTTGCTGCTGTGCTTATGCTTAAGGCTTTACAAACATTCATGGTAAAATATAAGTCATCTTCCCTGTTCTTTTGTTAAACTCCATTTATATCACAATTTGTCAAACAGGTGATAACAAAAGTAAATATTTCCTCATGAAATGATTTATATTGTTAATTGACATGAAATTATAAATGTGTATTCTTTTGATTATTTTAAAGTTTTAATGTTTTTTAATGTTATATACAGTTGTGGTCAGAATTATTGGCACTCTTGGTAAATATGATCAAAGAAGGCTGTCAAAATTAATCTGCATTGTTAATCCTTTTGATCTTTTTTTTTTTTTTAAATCACAAAAATCTAACCTTTTGGATAATAAGGATTTAAAATGGGGGGAAAATATCATTATGAAATAAATGTTTTTCTCTAATACACATTGGCCCCAATTAACGGCACCCTTTTATTCACTACTTTTTGAAACCTCCATTTGCCAGTTTAACAGCTCTAAATGTTCTCCTATAATGCCTGATGAGGTTAGAGACACCTGACGAGAGATCAGAGACCATTCCTTCATCCAGAATCACTCCAGACCCTTTAGATTCACAGCTCCATGTTGCTGCTGCTTCTCTTCAGTTCACTCATGTTCTACAGGGTTCAGGTCAGAGGACTGGAATGGCCAGCAGAAGCTTGGTTTGGGCTCAGTGACCCGTTTTGAGGTTTGTGTTTGGATTATTGTACGGTTGGAAGATCCAAACATGGCCCATTATAAGATTTCTAACAGAGTCAGTCACTTATTGATTTTTTATCTGTTGGTATTTGATAGAATCCATGATGCCATGCGTCTAAACAAGATGTCCAGGACCTCCAGCAGAAATATAGGCCCACAACATCAAAAATACAGCAGTATATTTCATTGTACACATGGGGTACTTTTTATCCCTGTGTTCACCAAACCCATCTTGAGTGTTTGCTGCTAAAAAGCTCATTTTTTTTAGTTTCATCGGACCATAGAAGCCAGTCCCATTTGAAGTTCCTGTTGTGTCTGATAACTGAATATGCTGGAGTTTGTTTTTGGATGAGCGAGGATAATTTTTCTTGAAACCCTCCCAAACAACATGTGGTTATGTAGGTGCTGTTTGACAATTTTTTAAGGTTTTCTGACCCCAAGACTCAACTATTTTCTGCAAGTCTCCAGCTGTGGTCCTTGGAGAGTCTTTAGCCGCTCAAACTCTCCTTCTCAGCGTGCATTAGGACGATATAGACACACGTTCTCTTCCAGGCAGATTCCTAACATTTTATGTTGATTGTAAATTCTTAATTATTGCCCTGATGGTGGAAATGGGAATTTTCACTGCTCTAGCTCTTTTCTTAAAGCCACTTCACTAATTTGTGAAGCTCAATTACCTTTTGCTGCACATCAGAAATATGTGACCCTGGACCACAAAACCAGTCTTAAGTCGCTGGGGTATATTTGTAGCAATAGCCAAAAATACATTGTATGGGTCAAAATTATTGATTTTTCTTTTATGCCAAAAATCATTAGGATATAAAGTGAAGATCATGTTCCATTACGATATTTTGTAAATTTCCTACTGTAAATATATCAAAACTTAATTTTTGATTAGTAATATGCATTGCTAAGAACTGCATTTAGACAACTTTAAAGATGATTTTCTCAGTATTTTGATTTTTTTGCACCCTCAGATTCCAGAATTTCAAATAGTTGTATCTCGGCCAAATATTGTCATATCCTAACAAACCATACATCAATGGAAAGATTATTTTTTACTTTCAGATTTACTTTCAGATTACCTTCAGATGATGTATGAATCTCAATTTTGAAAAATTGACACTTAAGACTGGTTTTGTGGTCCAGGGTCACATATATAGGTGCATCTCAATAAATTAGAATGTCGTGGAAAAGTTCATTTATTTCAGTAATTCAACTCAAATTGTGAAACTTGTGTATTAAATAAATTCAATGCACACAGGCTGAAGTAGTTTAAGTCTTTGGTTCTTTTAATTGTGATGATTTTGGCTCACATTTAACAAAAACCCACCAATTCACTCTCAACAAATTAGAATACTTCATAAGACCAATAAAAAAAACATTTTTAGTGAATTGTTGGCCTTCTGGAAAGTATGTTCATTTACTGTATATGTACTCAATACTTGGTAGGGGCTCCTTTTGCTTTACCCAGACAGCAACATAGTTTTGGCCCAGATCCAGCCCACATCTGTCCCGTGTAAAATCCATGCGGGCCAGATGTGGGCCGGATCTGGGCCGACAATGCTTGCTGTCTGGGTAATTACTGCTTCAATTCGGCGTGGCATGGAGGTGATCAGTTTGTGGCACTGCTGAGGTGGTATGGAAGCCCAGGTTGCTCTGATAGTGGCCTTCAGCTCATCTGCAATGCTGGGTCTGGTGTCTCATCTTCCTCTTGACAATACCCCATAGATTCTCTATGGGGATCAGGTCAGGCGAGTTTGCTGGCCAATCAACCACAGTAACACCATTGTCATTGAACCAGCTTTTGGTTTCTTTGGCAGTGTGGGCAGGTGCCAAGTCCTGCTGGAAAATGAAATCAGCATCTCCATAAAGCTTGTCAGCAGAAGGAAGTATGAAGTGCTCTAAAATTTCCTGGTAGATGGCTGCGTTGACTGTGGACTTCAGAAAACACAGTGGACCAACACCAGCAGATGACATGGCAGCCCAAATCACAGACTGTGGAAACTTCACACTGGACTTCAAGCAACATGGATTCTGTGCCTCTCCACTCTTCCTTCAGACTCTGGGACCTTGACTTCCAAATGAAATGCAAAATTTACTTTCATCTGAAAAGAGGACTTTGGACCACTGAGCAACAGTCCAGTTCTTTTTCTCCACAGCCCAGTTAAGATGCTTCTGACATTGTCTCTGGTTCAGAAGTGGCTTGGTAGCCCTTTCCCTGAAGACGTCTGAGCGTGGTGACTCTTGATGCACTGACTCCAGCTTCAGTTCTCTCCTTGTGAAGCTCTCCCAAGTGTTTGAATCGGCTTTGCTTGACTGTATTCTCAAGCTTGCGGTCATCCCTGTTGCTTGTGCACCTTTTCCTACCCAAATTCTTCCTTCCAGTCAACTTTGCATTTAATATGCTTTGATACAGCACTCTGTAAACAGCCACAATTTTCAGTAATGACCCTCTGTGACTTACCCTCTTTGTGGAGGGCGTCAATGTTCGTCTTCTGGATCATTGCCAAGTCAGCAGTCTTCCCCATTATTGTGGTTTCAAAGAACAAGAGATACCCGGAATTTATACTGTAGGGATGGTCATTAATTGAAACTCAAATGTAAATATTCTAATATTTTGAGATACTGATTTTTGACTTTCATGAGCTGTAAGCTCTAATCATCAGAATTAAAACAAAAAACGGTAACACTTTACGGTAAGGGTACATGAATTACTATGAATTCATGCATAAATTAATATGTGAATCATGCATTATTTCATGTATTAATATCTCATGAATTATCAGGAACTAACATGAATTCAAAGTCTTTCATTCATGACTTCATGGATGAACAACACCTTAATTAATACATTAACTAAGGCGAGTACATTATCATGATTTATGATTTATTACGCATAATCATGATGTTTTCTTTGTTCACAAAAAAACAAGGTCTTTACTATCTATTGTGGATAAAGCTATGCTTATGGTACATGATTCAAAAAAGCATTATTTTGTGCATGTAAGACTACTTGAATTATTAAAGGAATATACAAAAATCCACATTACCTCATGCATGCATACAGGCTAGAACAGTATATCAATTAATGTGAGAACTAATGTTTTTCATTAAATATGATATGAGTTATCAAGTATGTTCATATCACTTTAGTTGAGGGGCCACACACATGATGAAGTCATGAGAAGTTAATGCTTAGTTAATGATGATTACTGTATTTCGATGTTAACAGAATTCACATACTGTGTTCTGTGATTGGCCAATGTACATTTACCTGCAGGCTACTGTTTTACTTTACATGCAATGAATCTAAAATATATGAAACTTTCACTTTTTGAAATAATTTACAAGAAAAAATGAACTTTTTCACAACATTATAATTTATTGAGATGCACCTGTATTCTTTGTTTTTTCTCATTGTGATGGATGATTAAGGGAATTTGGGCTTTATTTTCCCTATTATTTATATTTCTGTTAAACAGGAAGCCATGGCTGGATAATTTCATGTTCATAATCACCCTGGAGTGCTCAAAATTGTGAATATGAATGGGAATATACTTCAGAGATATTTTACTCATAATAATTTCTAGGGGTGCCAATAATGTCCAACGTGTATTTGAGGAAAACATTAATTTCATAATGAGATTTCCCCCCATTTTCAATTGTTTTAGTTCAATGAAAGGTTAGATTTTTGTGATTTTTTAATAAAAATAAAAGATCAAAAGGATTATTAATGCAGGTTTATTTTCAGAGCCTTCTTTGATCATATTTACCAAGGGTGCCAATAATTCTGACCACGACTGTATATTGATATATATTATATATATATAGGACATCTTTAGGGTTTATTTGATCTCTTTCTTGTTGTTTAAGTTTCACAAGAACATGTTTTGTTGTTTTGTTTTTAACTTACTGAATGACAGATCACTAAGTGGCCTGTTTCTCTCACCAAAGAATGCATGACTGTGGGTAGAAATGAACACAGACACAGTGCTGTGATGAAACTTTCTTCAGAGGTTTATTGCTTTAGGCGTTGGTTTATATACTACGGAAGGCCTGAACCACAACTTGAAAAAATAAAATCAATGTGGGGGAAAAATATGTAGTGTTTTAGATTATTTTTTTACTTACAGCAAGATTACATATTTCCTGTTAATGTTCTTTCTTTGATGAATATGTAAATAATTTGGAAAAATTTCCTTCTCTTTCTCATTTTGTGTTAGTGCTGCGATACAGAGAGAGAAGCTAGGAGTTAGTTCATCTGCTTTCTTATCTATGTCTTGTGCTTCACTTGAATCCACTGAGGTAAATATGCCAACAGTTCAGTGAAGGAAAAGCATATTCTGAATATTTGATAAAAAGAGCATAAATAATAGTTAAGCATGTTTCCTGTAAATATTCTCCCTTCTTCATCTCCTAATGATGTGAAACTGAGGTTGGACCCTTGAGCAACTGGCCACACGTCACGTCCTTTCCTTCCCTTTCCTTCAAAGAAGATGAAAACAATTTTAGTGTTGGACTGGAATTCCACTTCTGTTTTTTTTCTTCCCCATTTTGTGACGTCAAACCACCTGAGATCTTTGACTTCTCATTGGATGTTGTTTAACTTTCTTGCACATGCTCAGATGGCAGGCGATCACGAACGGCTGTGCTTTTGTTCAGCTGCATTGAACTACATGTAACTGTATGTATGAGAAAGTACTATGGTAGTCAATGTCTACTGTTAACAGTTTGATTACTAAAACTGATCAAAATGTCATCTTTGGTGTTCAACAGCTAAATAAAACTCACTCATGTTTTCTCATACGTTCCTACGGGTTTGTGAAGATATAAGGAAGACTAAGATAAACCAAAGCCAGGCCTGCCTCATTATTACATTATCAGGTAACTTTGATTTCTTCAACGGTATTTCAATAAATTTAATGAATATTTTGGCACAAACTGTGTATCTCAGCGTGTGTGTGATGTGAGTTTGTCTTGTTTAAATGTTGATGTGTATGTTCTTTGCTTATGGAAAGCTGTTTGTAAAAATTATGGCATTACATTTGTGCCCAATAAAAAACTGCTGCTTTGTACAGTCATCTAAATCTGCTGTTATTGCTGTTGTTTAATTTGTATCATCATCCCTGTTATGCATTGAGCTCTGTTTTATGCTTTAAGTTACTGCTCTCAGTGAACGCTCTCAAGTGTATTTTACAGATATCCAGGTAAACAAATTAAATGTTTAGATTTTTCAGTAATGTGTTTTTTTCTCAACGTCATTTTGTGTACCTGGATACCTGTACAATGCGTAGAAGAACGTCCACTGAGAGCAGTAATTTATAAAACATAAACTGAGCTGAATAAAAGACAGGACGTATGACAAATACAACAAAGCCAATGACAGTAGACATAGACAAGTGTATCACACAAAGTTGTGAACACTTTGTTTGGGGGGGCACATACCGAATATCATGTCTAAATCCAATCAGTGTGATTTGGTTGTGTGTGTGTGTGTTTTTTCTGCTAAAGATTTCCACCAGCATAAATTGGACTTTAACATCACAAATATCGAAGTCATAATAAGATAGGTGATAATAAAGGTAAATATTTCCTTATGAAATGATTTATATTGTTAGTTGACAAGAAATTATAAATATGTATTGTTTTGATTATTTATTTTACTGTTTGGAGGGTACATATATATTGATCTATTTATATATATTGGGCATCTTTCTTGTTTAAGTTTCACAAGAACATGTTTTGTTGTCAACTTTCTGAATGACAGATCACTAAGATTCTCTTACCAAAGAATGACAGACACAGGAAGTGCTGTGATCAAACTTTTGTTTACATCTTGCTTTTGTTTACTTGCAGAAAGATGAGACATATTTCCTGTAAATGTTCTTTCTTTGATGACAATTAAGTTTGAGTGACTTGAGTTTGTCTACTGGAATTTGCCAAATTTGATCCGTGAATTTGAACTCCTGAGATCACTGACTTTTATTGGATCATTTTTTTCTGGGCAATGAAAATCTAACATGACCCTTTCATATAGGTAATACTGACCTAGATTTCCTTCTCTTTCTCATTTTGTGCAGCGATAGAATCAAGAATCCAGTGTTTTTCAATGTCTTTATAGTCATTATATATATATTTACATTGGTGCAGCTAACTTGGATCCTGTTTTTAGCTGGATACAGCTGGGTTCATTTAAAAAATTATAGTTTCAGCTGTCAATAGCTTGATTCAGATTTATAAAAGATATTGTTCTTGACTATACAATGGCTCAGTAACACAAGAAGACAACAACATGCAGACAACATGGATGGTCATTTTTTATATAGGCCTATACAACATTGGTTCAGATATTCTCATGTTCTCTTGTTTTTGACTGGATACAGCTGGGTTAAAATAGTTTCAAATGTAAAAAGCATGGTAAAGATATTCAAAATATAGCCTATCATTCTCAACTATATATTATGGAAGCCCGTTCCCGTCACCTTGAGAAAAATATAATTCTGTAAGTCATAATAATGAGATACTTTCTCACAATTATGACTTATTTTCTCGTAATAATGACTTATTTTCTCGTAATAATGACTTAACATCTCGTAATAATGAGAAACTTTCTGTTAATAATGAGTTATTTTCTCATAATAATGACTTATTTTCTCGTAATAATGAGAAACTTTCTCGTAATAATGACTTACTCCACGCATGCGCAATGCATGAGTGACGGCACGCTAGTGACATCTGCTGGTCAAAGCCATGCAGGAACACTGCAAACATTGCTTGTTCTGTAATCTAAAGTGTATAATACTGTATATCATTAAATAACGATTTCAGATAAATTATCTGCATGTAGTCTTGTTAATTTGTAGCACTTACCAGCAGAAACAGATATAGAGGAATATATTCCAACAAAAATCACACGCATTTGATGAAGAAATGAAAGCCATTACACATATAAACTTAATGAATAGATGTTCATTTCTATGATTTGTTAGTTTTATTAGCTGTCACTTTCATGCATCACATGCATAAACCCACAATGTTAGACCAACATTAGTAGCCCAATCTCATCTCATCTCGCTAGTAAAAGCTTAGTTGTTCGTTACCACGGCAACCGCTTGGTCTTCTTGCAGGACATGCGAACGTGAAAAATGCTTAATGTGGCTTAAAGTACAATGACTAATTCAGGATACAGTATTATTGATCATGCATACAGGCAAGCATAAGAACCCAGAATTTGAACACAACACCCAAAGTTGCATGTTAAGCGTTTTCCTTTAGAAAACCGTTATAGAAAATGCTGCATAAGCGTTGCGTTGCATTCATATTTTGGGTCCACCTGAATGCCTGTATATACAGTATGCATGTCATTAAGTTGTGTACTGAATTTGGTTCAATCTGTCTTTGTACTTAAAGCTACATTAAGCATTTTTCACGTTAAGCGTTTGTCCTGCAAGAAGCGGTGTGGGACGCTGAAGACCAAGCGGTTGCCATGGTAACGAACAACGATGATTTGTGCTTTTGGAATGAGATGGCTTACTGTATGAAGCATGTGATGCATGAAAGGGTCAGCTAATAAAACTAATAAATCATTGAAATAAACATTTCGAAATAAAGTTGATATGCGTAATGGCTTTCATTTCTTCATAAAATGCCTGTATTTCTTAACTGAAATATTAGTCTGGAATGTTTGAAGCCATAACTATCTGGCAGAGTAACTTGGCAAGTGCTACAAATTAACAAAACTACATGCAGATAATTTATCTGAAATCGTTATTTAATGATATACAGTATTATACACTTTAGATTACAGAACAAGCAATGTTTGCAGTGTTCCTGCATGGCTTTGACCAGCAGATGTCACTCATGCATTGCGCATGCGTGGAGTAAGTCATTATTACGAGAAAATAAGTCATAATTATGAGAAAGTATCTCATTATTATGACTTACAGAATTATATTTTTTCTCGGGCTTCCATAATATATGACCCTGTCTGTGAAAACCCAGCTAAAGTCATTTTTTTGTCATTTACTGTTTTCTACATAAAATCATCCGCCGTAAGGTAAAGAACATTCTGTGAAAATGTAACCTTGATATCTTTAATATTGACTGAGTACGGCCATTTCAAAGATTGAAATTATAGTGAAATTAATGGTTGAAATCAACTTTTGAAGCTTATCTCAAAATTAGATTTTGAGACTTTAGCCTGGATTTCAAAGACAGGGTCACATATAATAACTCAGTAACACAAGAAGACAACTTGAAAACAGCATGAATGCTCATTTTATCTATCTTCAGGATATTGGACTTGAGAGAACTGGGTTCAGCTGTGTTTGAAATAGTTTTATCTGTGTGTAGCTTGATTCAGATTTTCAGGAGATGTTATTCTCAACTATTCAGACGACAACCAGTTGAGAACAATATAGCATGATGCAAGAACAATGTGGAAAAGAATAAACATAATGTAAAGCGACAGAAATGACCGCATTTCGTCGAGGAAGAATTGTATCAAACATCCAAGGACACACATCTGATCCATCAATGTCTGATACACATCTTTTATTGTAAATTTTATTGCATTATCAAATAAAAATAAAAATGGTAACATTCTTTGTAGTGTGCATTATGTTGTTCATAATTTTGTGCGACACTTCTCTAGTGCAGTCCAGTTGACACTGGTTTTATGTATTTCGAGTTTGAAGGGACTCATGGCATCAGAAACTACAGCTATTTGAACAAACTTAAATGTGACTGAAATAACAATAAAACAGAAGAGAGAAGATCCTTCAGATTATTTATTTTGAGAACATGCAAATTCATTTATCAAGTTGAAGACGTAATTATAAGGAATGTGATAGCCATGTTGAATTCTAGAAAGTGCCATTGCCTGAATGTTTTTAGGCCACTGAAATTGAACCACTGAATCCATTTCAGATTGAAAATCTCCTCCTAATCACAGTTGATGTTGTCCTGCTGCCATAATGATAAGATCAGTCAAAGTTCAATATGGTTTGCCTGACTCTCTGTGTTCTCCATTTCATTGGTCTTTGTTTTTGTATAACAATGTCTTTTTTTCTTGTTGTGTACAGTTGTGTTACTTTCTCAACAACAGCATGGTGCAGGTATGAAGTCAGAACCGGAAGACTAATTCGCTGCTGGTTTCCTCTAGATTTTTTTTGTGGGTTTTTATAATAAACATAACGTGACGATACTTGTGAATGTTTTGTTCTTTAACATAAACTGCACACATCCAAATGTAGTTACTTACTACAAACATACATAATTTTGTTGCAAATTTTGAAGCGGTTATGTTTATTTATATGTAATTAGTAGGACAAGTTAAATCTAATCCTTGAGTGACCAGCAAAGATGTCCAGACTGTTGTCTCTCAGAGTAAAGATGCTGAGGTGGCTCCCCCTGTTGTCCAGTTGCTGATGTCCCACTTCATACTTAATGTAGATGTAAGTTTTTTTTTTTTCATTTATATGACATTGAATTATTGTCATCCTAAAATCATCTCATGAAACAGTTATAGTTTTATTGTCTGTGACCTACAGACAATATCCAGCTGTCTGATGTTGAGAGGAGCCTCATCCAACCCCTGAATCATCTAATATTGATCAGTGTGTATTCCACAATATATGTTCCTGCACAACCAGAGGCTGCAGTTTCAGGACCCTATTTCTTGTGACATCTAGCCATTTCTATTCCAATAGAGGAGACCTGATTCAAACATCAAACAAACAGATGCAAAGACTATATCCATGGAATCTATTCATTTTTATCTTTCCAGTCTTATTTTTAATGTAAGAGTTGGCGTGAACTTGAGTGTTCGAGGTGGTGTCAGTGATTTCCATTTAGCCTATTTAGCTGTTCAAGTTTATTGTGATGCTGGATGTTGTAAACTGGTAGACCTATTTGTATTCAAATTATTTTACATTTATTAACGTAAAATATATAAATACTAAATTGTAGCACAATTGTTTTACTGTTTGCCGCACTTTATGTGTGTCACACATCAGACCTGAAGCGCTGCGCTGTGACTAATGCACTTAAAACACAATTCTTTCTAAGAAAACTGAATTTCTCTCTCTCTCCTAGCGTTTCTCCCTTCATAATGCGGGGTCCGGTTTTCGGCAGGTTGCTCTCCATTTCTTCCGATCGAGGGCATCCTTGGGGGCGACATTGTCATGTTTCATGTCTTCCTTTATCCGATCCATCCATCGCTTCTTTGGTCTTCCTCGGGGTCGCTTTCCTTCCATGTTGAGACACAGGGCCCTCTTCGCTATAGACTCTTCCTCACTCCTGACTACGTGGCCATACCATCGAAGTCGCGCTTCCCTCATCTTCTCCATAATCGGTGCTACTCTCATGGTGTTTCTGACGTCTTCATTCATTACTCGGTCCCATCTGGTCAGCCCTAACGTCCACCTAAGCATCCGCATCTCCATTACATGGAGGGCCTGTTCATGCCTGTTGGTCGCAGGCCAACACTCTGCTCCATATAGGGCGACTGGACGGACGACTGTCTTATAAATCTTTGCCTTAAGATGTTTGTGCATGCTTTTATCGCAGAGGACGCCGGTGACTTGGCGCCATTTCAACCAGGCAGCGTTGACTCGCGACCTGACATCTGGGAGGCTGTCGCCATCAGCCGAAAGGGTGGAGCCGAGGTATCTGAATTGGGTGACCTTCTTCAGATCTATACCGTCGATACTGATGGTATCACTGGTCTGGGGGCACTTTCCATGTACTCCGTCTTGCCGATGTTAAGCCGTAGGCCATTCTGGTCCAGGCGGTCTTTCCACCGTTGTGTGTGGTCTTGGAGGTTTTGCCGCTCACTGTCAGCAAGGAGTATATCGTCCGCATAAAGTAGTGTCCAGGGATGTGGTGCCTGCAGATCTGCAGTCACCGCATCCATGCAGGTGATGAAGAGCAATGGTGAAAGGGCCGATCCTTGGTGTACTCCGACACTGATGGTGAACGGTGGTGATATCCCAATAGGGCAACGGACAACACTCGTAACGTTTTGATAGAGTATTTGGACCCAGTTAATATAGGCCTCGGGGACAGAGTGGAATCGGAGGGAGGCCCAGATGAGTTTGTGGGGTACACGATCGAAGGCCTTCTCTAAGTCCAGGAAGACCAAGTGGATGGACTTATTCTTTTCCCGGTGCTTTTCCATCAACAGGCGAGCAGCGTGGATAGCGTCCGTGGTTCCGTGTCCCTTGACAAAGCCGCACTGATTGGGGCTGATGTTGATAATGCCACGTAAGCGGCTGTCCAGGACGCGTTCAAAGATCTTCATGGTGTGACTCAGGAGTCGGATTGGGCGATAGTTTTTACATTCAGAGACGTCTCCCTTGCCTTTCCAAATCGGTACCGTGATGCTGGTCGTCCAGGCCTGCGGTGCCCTGATCTCTGCGATGGTCTTATTGAACAGGGCAGCAAGGATCACTGCTCCGCGATGCCCCATCAACTTCCAGACATCGACTGGGATGTCATCTGGCCCAGTAGCTTTGCTATTCTTCATTCTCTTCACAGCCTTTGTGACTTCGGCGGTGGTGACTGGAGGTACGGGTCCGTGGATGGGGTCGGGGCTATGAATCGGTGGATGTGGGGATTCCTCATTTGAGATGATGGTAAAATACTGCTCCAACGAGCAAGTATGGCGGAGGGTCGCGCAATACTAGCCCCTCAGCACTCTTGATGTGTTTCACTTGACCAATGGCTTGGGTCGATTTGTGCCTCGAATTTGCGATGCGGTAGATCATTTTCTCCCCTTCAGGTGTGCCTAATTGCTCATACAAGTCATGGTAGTACTCAGCTTTCGCCTTGGCCACTACCCGTTTCGCAGCCGACTTGTGCGTCCGATAGTTTTGGCGGTGGGCATCCAGGCGTGTGCGATGCCATAGCTTGTACGCCTGCTTCTTGGCCTTGATTGCAATCTGGACCTCCTCACCCCACCACCAGACTTGCTTATCCATGTATTGTCGCCCTGGCTTCGTTGAGCCGAGAATATCAGAGGCAGCGGCCTGTATGTGGCAGGTGATATCATTCCAGAGCCTGTCGACTGGTTGGTCGAGGTTGATGTTAAGTGATTGAAGGGCCACTTTAAGTTGTTGCTTGTGTTCGGGTAGCCTCCACCACTTGAAGTGCTCAGGGCCGGTCACTCTCATTCGGGTTTGCCGATGGAGGTTGAGTTGGAGGTCGAGGACGAGTGGGCGATGTTGGGGGCCGATGGTATCTGATGGAATCACCTTGGCATCGAGTGCCAGCTTCAGGTCACACCGTCGAATCATCCAGTAGTCGATCTGGGTTGTGTGGCCGCCACTAATGTAGGTGGCCAGGTGGCTCGGTCTCTTTCTGAAGAAGGTGTTGACGACGACGAGATCATGGGCTTCAGCGCAATCCAGGATGCGGCTTCCCTCGTCGTTACGTATGCCTAGTCCCTGGCCTCCATGAACTTGTTCGTATCCTTTGCGCTCTATACCAACGTGGCCATTAAGGTCTCCTCCGACCAGGACGTGCTCGTCTGGGGCGACCATCTGGAGGTGCGTGCCAAGGCTCTCCCAGAACTCGTCCTTCTCCTGGTCAGTGCAGCCTACTTGAGGGGCGTAGCATGAGACGACTCTGAGGATGGTTGGGCCAGAAATAATCTTGATTGAGATTAGGCGATCAGAGATGTTGTCGACTTCAGAAACGCTGTCTCGTAGTTGCTGACAGATGGCCACGGCAACTCCATTTTGACTCGACTTGACACCATGATAGATGAGCTTGTACCCTTCTCCAATATCTCTTGCTTTACTCCCTTTCCATTTGGTCTCCTGGATACACGCGATGTCGATACGTCTGGTCTTGAGAGTGTCAGCCAGTTCACGGCTACGGCCGGTGAGGGTGCCGATGTTAAGTGTGGCTAGTCGGATTCGGTGGACTATCTTCTTTGGCCTGTCCCGTCCTTGAACAGGTAGCCCTAATCCATTTCCCACGCCATCCGGGCGAAGATGACGCGCGTCTCCTAGGGGACGCCCAGCTTGATCGGGTAGTAATTGGTTTGCTGCTGCCATTGATGCGACCAAGGATACCCAGCCGATGTGTCGCATCACCTGTCGCTGGGACCAGAGCCACCGTTAGCCGAGTACCCAAGGGTCCTCGTGTAACAGAGTAAAGAAAGGAAAAACAGAAACTAAATGTGAAGTGTGTCAAAATGCTTGTTTTAGTTATAAAATATTTGTTCTTGTTAAATTAACTTTGTTCATAGGTTATTTAAATAATGCATCTTGGAAAAAGGGAGACACCTACAGGCAAGAAGGGTGTACTAAGGGTTGAATCAGCCACCTTCTCAGTTCATGTGAGCTGTTGAGAAGGATGGTAGGTAAAAGAAAGTCTCTGGTCGATCGGTCAAGAAAATATTGGAAGATATTGTTTTAGAAAAAATAAAGTCAATTGCATTTGTCTAGAAATGTATTTGAGAGAACTTTATTCCGTATTTCCTGTTTAGAATAGTAAATCAGTGTGTAGCAGGGTCTTACGTGCCTTACAGGTGGTTGTGCACGCCACGTGCTAATGGCGCCTGCTTTTTATCTCATTTGGTATATTTGTTTGATTATTTTATTATTTTCTGACAGTTTTATGACCGGACCAGCAGTATTTATTGTCTGTTTGGTGCTCTTCGTGTCTTTTCCAGGTACGATGTATTACTTTTCTTCTGTGCAAGTTTTGTTCTATATTCATGAAAGAAAGAGAAGAGACTGAGTCATATTCGTATGTAACAAAAAGTGTTTAAGTATTCAGTTCATGTGAGCTGTTGAGAAGGATGTTTTATGACCGGACCAGCAGTATTTATTGTCTGTTTGGTGCTCTTCGTGTCTTTTCCAGATTTCCTCAGTTGCAGTAAACACTAAAGTGAATGTGCTCAGCAAAACTGCTTTCGCGTGGTCATTATTGAAATAAAAGAACACACGAATCAAGAGGGGTTACAATGGTGCCGTGAATCCGTTCATGATCGACGCGACGCTGAGGGTGTGACTACATCGGAGTGAGGCACGGGTTAGAAGAGTGCTGAGAGGCCGTTTATGATCAACACAACGCAGATTGTCGAGGGACCAACGAGACCGGAGCAGACGGAGTCGTCATGATTTTCGGGTTCACGTGAAGCAGATCATCGAGGGACTGACGAGGGAGGAGTGCAGCAGAAACGTCGTGGGATTCGGATGGACAATTTGCCTGTTGTCACCGATTTGAAAACTTTCTTTTTTCAATGAACTTTCGAGCAACGGGAAAATCGATGGACAGCAGCTAAGTGACTGTTATCGACAGAGTTTTTTCTGATTTACTTTTAGTGCCTTATTTAAGTGTTAGGGGTATCCTGAAAATGGCTGAGGGTGGTGCAGATAGCTTGTTGTTTGGGGTTGGACGGGGAAAATACTTGATGCAGTTTTCTAGTACAAAATTAGGACAGGGTGAAGAAAATTCAAGGACCAGTGACCATAAAGCAAAGGAGAATTACATGATTCATGATGTCAACCAAACTTTCCCTGTCACGTCTACTCCCAGACCAGATAAAATAGGGATGTCTAGCGATCGTGACGTCAGTGATCTTGGCGTCTTAGTTGAAGAATTGGGTCGAAAAATCGGCGAATCAGTTACTGCTAGACTTTTGTCAGAGGGTGGATTCGCTGGGACTAGCAATAAAACCAGCACCACGAGTTCTCAATGTGCTAATCTCGATTTATCTCAGTTGAATGTCATCTTGAAGTCAGATGAAAAAGAACCTCCTGTGTTTAGGGGAGACAATCTGGGTAGATGTGATGTTCAAGAATGGGTTGACATGATGCAGCTCTACCTACAAAAGAGAAATGTCAATATCCCCGATCAAGCAGATGAAATAATCGGTCACCTTATGGGTAGGGCAAGAGATGTTGTAAAAGTAACTCTGCGCAGTAACCCTACGCTAGACTGCAAAGCACACCCTGAGTTAATATACAGCATACTTAAACAACATTTCAGTAATGTGTCCTATTCCAGTATGCCACTTGCTGATTTTTACAGCACATTACCTAGACAGGGTGAGAACCCTGTTGACTACTGGCTACGTCTAAATAAGGCAGCAGACATTGCTGACGAGTGTCTCAAAGCTCAGGGTAGGTGTATGGACAATTTGAATTCTGAAGTTGCAATGATGTTTGTACGCAATTGTCCAGACACTGATTTGGCGCGTACATTTAAAGTGCGACCGTTAGAAAATTGGACTGCAAAGGACGTTCAGGAGCTCTTAGACAGTTTCCAACGTGACAGTAAATTGAGAGCAAGTACAAATGAATACGATCGGTCAAAAGCACAGATTGCAATGCACAGTTGTGAACGCGTTAATGTTGGTCCTGAGTCTTTGCTAACGTGTTTTAAGCAGGGAACCAGCGGATCTCACGAATCGAAACCAGATGCAAAAGACGAGTCTAGTTTGAATCGGATGGCTGATATGCTGGCTCAACTGATCGACGTTTTGAAGAAGAGGAGGAGAGTAATTCTGATTGTGTGTCTGCAGGAGAACACGAGGAAAGACTACAGTTGGACAGAGGGGCTGTAAGATTTGTGGTGATACATCTCACACTACAATTGACCATTGCAGAAATGATCACTTGTGCTTCAGATGTCATGTCGCTGGCCACTCCAAGCGTGACTGTACAAAGACATTCCCTAATTCACGTTCTGCTTCAGATTCATCTGGCGGTCAGGGAAACTGAGTCGCCTGCACTCGGAGAGGGGGAGTGTGGGTGTTTCTGAAAATTCCCTCGAGGTGGATACTGATTTTGAAGCTTTGTTTCTCTCCTTTAAGAATACTTTTCCTGACTCTCAGAAAGTCATCTTTCAGAATACACAACGCATCGCTTGCTCAGATACACTTTTCTACACACCTGTACTTATTAATGACTCACTCACTGTTAATGCCATGTTAGACACCGGCTCTATGGCCTGTACCCTGAGTGATTCAGTAGTCATTAAGCTGAGGGAAAATGGTGTCTTGGATACTGTCAGGGAGGAAAAAACTGATGTCATCATAATAGGATGCGGTGGCAAACGAGTGTTTCCTAAGGGTATGTTTGAACTGAAACTGGTTGTTTATGGCTGTGATGTTATTGTCCCATGCCTTGTTGTTCCAGGACAAATTGATGACCTCATTTTAGGGACAAACGTCATTAAGCATCTTGTCCACAGACTGAAGGATTCCGACAGATATTGGGAACTGATCTCGCCCAGTGGACCCAATTTGGAGGGTGATGAGTTTTGTCGATGCTGTCTGGTGTACATCGATGGAGGGGTGAAACAGTTCCGGATGTTGTCGGTACAGTGAAACTCAACCATGCAGTCACACTTTCGCCTGGCCAAGAACATCTTGTTTGGGGCAAACTACCCGCTAAGTCATGTGGTCAACCGGGCAGTACTGTTATGGTGGAACCGTCTAGACTCCGTTCTGCCTCTAGAAAAGTTTTAGTGGGTCGTGTTGTTTCTCCTCTTTGGGGCGATGGTTGGATACCACTAAAGTTGATCAATCCTAGCGACAAGCCGGTAACTCTGAGGCGAAACACGAAAGTAGCCGACGTTTACCCTTGTATTGCGTTAGAGGATGTGTGCGAAACAGGACCTGAGTCTACACTACAGTCAAGCGTTCAGCAGTCAGCAACTGAACCAGATATATCTGATACTCTAAGCAACAGACTTCAGAAATGTGGTTTGGAGACCGTTGACTTAAAAACGTGTGAAGTTTCAGATTTTTGGAAGGCAAAGCTGTGTGATTTAGTGCTTGAATATGAGTCAATTTTTTCCAGACATTCTCTTGACTGTGGCGAAATCAAGGACTTTGTACACAGAATTCGTCTGTTTGATGAGAGACCGTTTCGCTTACCTTTTAGGCGAGTTCCCCCATCGCAGTACCAGAAGTTGCGTGTCGCTCTGAATGAAATGGAAGAGAGGGGTATAATACGAAGTCCGTTAGCTTAATTTGCATCGCCTTTGGTTTTGTGCTGGAAAAAGAATGGCGAATTGCGGATTTGCACGGACTTCCGTTGGCTTAACGCGCGTACCGTGAAAGATGCGCACCCTTTGCCTCATCAAGAGGATTGTCTTGCGGCGCTCGGTGGCAATTCATTGTTCAGTACTATGGATTTGACTTCCGGTTTTTATAATATCCCACTGCATGAAGATGACAAAAGTACACAGCATTTACTACGCGGTAGGGTTGCACGAATATAACAGGCTACCTCAAGGCCTTTGTAACTCGCCTGCAAGTTTCATGAGGATGATGACTAGGATCTTTGGTGACCAAAACTTCTTGTCGCTGTTGTGCTACCTGGATGATTTAATGGTCTTCGCACCTAATGAAGAAGTTGCACTGCAAAGGCTTGTAATGGTTTTTGGAATGTTGAAAAAGCACAATTTGAAATTGTCACCGAAAAAATGTCACTTTTAAGACGTTCTGTAAAATTTCTTGGTCATTTGATCTCGGAGGAAGGCGTGTCTACAGACCCGGAAAAGTCGAAGCAATTGCTAAAATCACTTCTGCAGATTTGATGTGCCCTGATGGTGTCACCCCGTCTGTTAAGAAAATCCAATCCTTTCTCGGTCTCATTATGTGGTACCAACGGTTCATTGAGAATTGTTCGTCCCTTGCACGACCACTTTTGCTTTGACTAGTGGAGTTAAGGGCGCCAGAGGTGTGGGCGCAGAGGGGCTCCTACGTCCAGAAAGCTAACTTCTGATGATTGGTCTCCAGCTTGCGAGGCGGCTTTGTCTGCACTGAAAGAAGCCCTTCTCTCTAATGTAGTCCTTGCACACCCTGATTTTTCCAGACCCTTTATTCTTGCCACCGATGCTTCATCCGAAGGGTTGGGTGCTGTGCTTCGCAACTGAGTCCTGGTGAAAACAGGGCTCGACCCATTGCGTCATGAGTAAGTCACTGTCCAGAGCACAAGCCAGATATCCAGCACATCGTCTTGAATTCCTTGCGCTTAAGTGGGCAGTATGTGATAAATTTAGCCACTGGCTAAAAGGACATCGGTTCACGGCTTGGACGGATAATAATCCCTTGACGCACATTTTGACTAAACCTAGGCTCGATGCCTGTGAACAAAGGTGGGTGGCTAAACTGGCTGCTTTTGAGTTCGACATCAAATATGTTCCTGGGTCGAAGAATACTATAGCTGATGCTTTGAGCAGGCAACCTTTTGTTGACAGTCGAGTTAGTCATCGCATAGTCAGGGAGCCCTATGAAAAGCTGATAGCGGAGTCAAGGGACCATACCTGTGCAGCTGTCCAGGATGTTTTCAGATTGTCCAACGCCAGTCAGCAAGTGGTCGGCAGAGCGGAGGCGGGTGCTTGTGATCGGATGGGGGTCAACTTCGATGCAGATGAGCCAGGAAGTTTTTCAAGTGATGGAGTGGCTGCTGTTTTTTCTAATCACCTTTCTTGGGAAGAAGGAATGAGAGTGCGGACTATTCCTCTGGCTGGATTTGTCCAGCAGGTAACAGATGCTGGATTTGAGGCTCTTCCTTCATATTCTCGCCAAGACCTGAGAGACAGACAACTTCAGGATGAACACTTGCAGAGGGTGATGTTCTACGTTGACCGTAAACGCAGGCCCTCGAGACGTGAGCGTCTGGGGGAGCCCAGTGCTGTACGGAAGTTTTTAAAGCAGTGGGACAAGCTATCTTTGGTTGATGGTGTCCTGTATCATATTTCAAAAGATCCTCTGACACGTCACAAGCGGTTCCAATATGTAGTGCCTTCATCTCTCAAAACTGAAGTATTGAGAGGATGTCATGATGAGGCTGGACACCAAGGCCAGTATCGTACTCTCCACCTTTCTCGCCAGTGTTTCTACTGGACAGGCCTCGAACAAGATGTTCGCGAGTATGTGACAATATGTGGTCGTTGTGTGCTTGCGAAGACGCCAGAGCCGGAGGGACGAGCTCTATTGGAGAGTGTTAAAACTTCTGCTCCACTTGAGTTAGTCTGCGTTGATTTCTGGACAGCTGAGGATTCACAGAATAAGTCAGTTGATGTGTTAGTGGTCACTGACCATTTTACCAAGCTTGCCCATGCTTTCCGTTGTCCAGACCAGACTGCTAGGTCAGTGGCAAAGAAGCTCTGGGATAACTATTTCTGTTACTATGGTTTCCCAGAGCGCATTCATTCTGATCAAGGTGCCAATTTCTGTAGCGAGCTGATCAGACACTTGCTCGAGTTCTCTGGGATTAAGAAGTCGCAAACAACCCCATATCATCCCATGGGGAATGGTGCCGTTGAGAGATTTAATCGGACACTGGGAAATATGATCAGAGCCCTTGAGCCACGACCAAAGCATGACTGGCCTCAGATGCTTCATACGTTGACGTTTTTGTACAATTGTACTGCGCACGAAACTACGGGGTTTCCTCCTTCTATCTAATGTTTGGTCGTACCCCAAGATTACCAATTGATGTCATTTTTCAGAGCGTGCTGAAGGATGATCTGAATGTCTCTCTCCCCAAGTATGTAGAGTCTCTGAACAGGGATTTGAAGGATGCTCTCGCTGTTGCGAAGGCTAATGCTTCTAAAGAACAGTCTCATCAAGCCCGCATGTACGATCGTAGAAATAAGGGTGTGAATATTGAAGTTGGTGATCGAGTTCTTTTAGCTAACAAAAGTGAGCGCTGCAAACGCAAACTTTCAGACAAGTGGGAAAGTGTGGTGTATACTGTGGTTGATCGTGATCCTGAGACCCACATTTACAAGATTAAACACCCCGTTTCTGGTCAACTCAAAGTGGTACACAGGAATCTACTTCTGTGTGTCAATTTCCTCCCTTTGTGTGACATTGTAGGGACTAACGATGATGAGAGTGTGTTTTTGGTAGATGATGGTGTTTCTGATGAATGTTCTGTAACTTCTGATGAATCAACAACTAATGGTGAACGTCCTGACATAGCTGACCATGTGGCTGACAATAGTCTACGAATGGACGAGTTATGTGAGGCTCATGATTCAGTCGAGGTTGTTGGTGTACCACCACGAAGTGTGGTTTCTGAAGATGCTCTTTTGGACCCTTTGGTCCTTCAGGAAAGTCCTGAAATGACTAATGTTTCTAACCCTGATCTCGCTGTTTATGGTGTTGCGAATGGTACAGAGTTACCGGGCCGTAGATCAAGGTTTGGCAGATTACTGAAACCAGTAAATCGTCTTATTTCTTCCATGAATCAACAGACTTTGTTTCATTCAAGTAAGCAAACTCTTGGAAAATGGTTTATTTCAGTTCTTAGTTTGAAACATTGGTAAGGATGGTAGGTAAAAGAAAGTCTCTGGTCGATCGGTCAAGAAAATATTGGAAGATATTGTTTTAGACAAAAATAAAGTCAATTGCATTTGTCTAGAAATGTATTTGAGAGAACTTTATTCCGTATTTCCTGTTTAGAATAGTAAATCAGTGTGTAGCAGGGTCTTACGTGCCTTACAGGTGGTTGTGCACGCCACGTGCTAATGGCGTCTGCTTTTTATCTCATTTGGTATATTTGTTTGATTATTTTATTATTTTCTGACAGTTTTATGACCGGACCAGCAGTATTTATTGTCTGTTTGGTGCTCTTCGTGTCTTTTCCAGGTACGATGTATTACTTTTCTTCTGTGCAAGTTTTGTTCTATATTCATGAAAGAAAGAGAAGAGACTGAGTCATATTCGTATGTAACAAAAAGTGTTTAAGTATTCAGTTCATGTGAGCTGTTGAGAAGGATGTTTTATGACCCGACCAGCAGTATTTATTGTCTGTTTGGTGCTCTTCGTGTCTTTTCCAGATTTCCTCAGTTGCAGTAAACACTAAAGTGAATGTGCTCAGCAAAACTGCTTTTGCGTGGTCATTATTGAAATAAAAGAACACACGAATCAAGAGGGGTTACACTCGTTTCCAGCCGACGCCACTTGGAGGAGGTGGTTGGCTTTTGTCGGAATTTAAAACTGAATTTAAAACCATAATATATTTAAATAAATTAGGTTAAATATTTACATTTTACATCAAAGCTGACAGACAATTGTATACATGCATATTTTATCATTCATTCACAGGGAATAAAACCCTGTCACAAAGGCAGATGGACAACATCATGCCAAGGAAAAGAGAATGGAAGAATGGAAGAATGTATTTTAAGGGTTTCTTAAACAGTGATCTAAACTGATAAGAGAGAGCATGTCTTGATCACTACAGGGTTCATAAAATCATGTGACACACGGGCTTTTCCAGTTAAACTCAAGAGTTAATAATTCCAGTGTAAGGATACATATAAAATAAATAGCAATACATATATCTGTTTTTCATGTTTATATTTACTTTTGTATTTTGTTTACACTAATGTTTATATTTACATTTTTGTTTGTTTAAACCAACTTAAAAGCATTTCATTCCATTAAGTTCACAAGTAGAAGTGTTTATTTTTTATTTTTTCAGATCACCTGACAACATTGATGACTTTTCAATGGATGTGTTAACTTTTCTTCTGCCACCTCTTCTTACTACACCTGAATCAACCATCCCTGCAAACCTGCCAGTTTGGTCTGAGCATTTCTTTAACCGATCATTATTTTATGTCAGATGTCATGCCGGTGTCGTGCAGTAGATGGTGGTGTGGACCTTTTAAGTGGGTTTGCCAACCACCATTAAAAGGAAAAGAAGACAAATGTGCAGTGCTGCCAGCTTGGGGAGTTTGACACCAAATTTAATGACTTTCTCATTGTTGCTGTGACTATTATGAATTATTTGTGACAAGGAGCTATCTTAGCGACATTTAAGTATATTTGGCGATTTATTTTTATTTATTTATTTTTGTGGTCAACAAACACATCTCAGATCATTTCATTATCACTTTTAATCTACATCTACCTTCACACCTCTGCCAGTTTCATTTAGACAATACTTAAGGTCTCTTATTCTTCTCGACTTTGCACTGTGCATCTTCCCACCCCCACACATTTCTTATCATTAGATGTGAACTGTGCCATGAATATGTTGTTTTCTACCATGACTACCTGCCTAGACACTATCTGTCCTCTTTTCTCCAGCATGTGCTACTCACCCCAAGTCTTCCGTGAGCACCAGACTAACCTCAGTCAGGGCAGCAAAGAGAAAATGGCACAAATCAAAAAGACTGAGCTGATCTCAGTAGGTATCAGTCACAGCTACAGCTGACCATCTTCTCACCTCCTTCTCTCCGCTTACAGAAGATGAAGTCTCTAAACCTATCCTCTCCAGCCACCCTACCATCTGTCCTCCAGATTCAATCCCCTCAGATCTCCTGCACTTCTGGCTTCACTCACACATCATCAACACATCTCTTCTCGCAGGCATTCAAGCAGGCAGTTTGGGTAACCCCCCTGCTCATAAAACTTATAATAGACACCTCACTTGTTGAGAGCTACAGGCCCGTCTCTCTCCTCTCTTTCATAGCAAAATCACTTGAACACATTGCTTTCACCCAAGTGTCTTCCTTCCTCTCACAGAACAACCAGTTGGGGAAGAACCAGTCAGGATTTAAAAGTGGCCATTCAACTGAAACCACCTTGCTGTGAGTCACTGGATCGTTACAGAGTGCAAGAGCTGAGTCCAAATCATCAGTTCTCATTCTGCTAGATTTATCTGCTGGATTTGACACTGTTAATCATCAAATCCTTCTGTCCATCCTCTCATCACTGTGCGTCACCAGTCCAGAACTGCACTTCACTGGTTTGAGTCTTACCTTACAGGTAGGTCCTTCAAGGTTGCTTCAGGTATACAAATTACATCAGTTAGATTCCTGGCCGAACTCAATGGGGTTCCTCAGGGATCAGTTCTCGGACCCCTCCACTTCTCCATATACACTGCCTAATTGGAACACATCACATGGTCACATGGTTTTTCCTACTATTGCTATGCTGCTGACACTCAGCTCTACCTCTCATTTCAGCCAGATGATCCAACGGTACCTGTTTGGATCTCAGGCTGCCTGACGGAAATCTTGGCATGAATGAAAGAGCATCACCTGCAGCTGAACCTGTCAAAGACTGAGCTTCTCATCTTCTCAGCCACCCTATCAGTACAGCACCAGTTTACCATCCAACTGGGCTCATCAACGATAACCCCATCGAGTTCGGCCAGGAACCTTGGTGTGATCCTTGATGATCAGCTGATCTTTAAAGAGGTTTCTCTTGCAGGTTTGCACTACACAACATCAGGAAGATCAGACCCTTCCTAAAAGAACATGCAACACAGCTTCTCATACAGGCTTGTCAAGTCATTAAGTAATAAACATGAATCAATATAAATGAACATATATTTAGTTTTTATGAACATGGAGAATTAAGGAGTTATAAAGTTACAGTATTACAGTACAGAATTTTTAACAAAGAATCATAATATATGGCAAGAAAATCTATATTGCATATTGAGTGTTTTGTATATTGAAAGGGTAAGAATGTGATTTATGTGATTTTATAAGTTTTTCTTGACCGTAAAGCATATTTTATTGGAATGTCCTGCTTAAATTGATATCAGGCAATGCTTTTCTAACAGGAATTATATTAATGGATTTTTTTAAGTTTATCCTAGGAAAATATTAGAATATTAAACTGAGAGATATTATTTAACTGTTATTATTTTATATATTTATTTTCATTTGTTTGTAGAGATAATATTGTTAAATTATCGTGTGCAATTCATTGAAATATTATGATTATTTTAAGTTTTTACTCATTTATCATGAATTTAGCCTGATATGGCATTAAATAATAGATACATTTAAGTGTACATTTATTCATTTAGCAGACGTGTTTATCTAATGTGACTTACAAATGAAGAATACAACAAACAATTAATCATAAAGAGGCAAATACTGTATATACAAATGAAAAACATTGTTTAGAATAGTACAAGCATGTGGATAGAAAGATAAATAAAGATTGATAAACAAAATTAATTTAAATAATAGATTAATTAATAGCTTGTTGTTTGTTGATTTGAAGTGAATCATGTGTTGTAGGCAGCGTTTTAACCCTGGAGTGAGTGAGAAGGAAGCAGCAGGTCAGTGTTTTTCACACATTAATGCATGTCGTTTCCCCGGCATGTTTCAGTAGAAAATACACAATGAAAAACTGTGCTTATAAATAAAATTACATGAAATGTTCATTTGTTCCAGGAGCAAAACGTATGACATGATCCAGTACTATCAGAACCAGATCCCCTACTGAAGGCCAGAGAAACCTGAGTGTGTGTGTTTCTCTTACTCTCTTAATGCTAAATTGCACTGCTGTCTCGGTCTGGTGTGTTTGTGCACTTTATACACCTGAAATGTTTGCATGGATTTCTACGCACTGATATCAGCACTTATGAGACGTTTTCTGCACACGTCACACTGTCTGCTGCATGATGGGTTCAACTGTAAACATTACAAAATCACTTTTGTGCCATTTTGATTTGTATTTGATGTGATTTTATTGTCAGTCTTAAATAATTTCCAGATAAATCATGTAGTCTGTAAACTACAGCAGATGTGTTTATGGACATGAACGGCCTGGACTGCGGACAAATGTCATATTTCAGAGGTGACGAATTTACACATTAACGCACAAACTAACAAAACTCAGCATTTGATTATATTTATTATGATGTAATGGAGGACAGATGTTTGAAAAGTGTTTGGTATTTCTCGGCAGTGTTCACAGCTCTGAATATGTTTTCATATTTCTGAATCACTGCTTGTTTTGCAGTATATGACTGTTTATTGATCAATTGCTTGTACAGTGAGACTAATCTTTGTTTGCTCATTTGTTAGCATCAATTTTATGGCCCTCTTTCTATTCTATTCTATTATTTATTCTGTGTGTGATATTTAATAAATGCCCACAGTAGTTGCCTGTACATCTCTGTAATGCTTATTTACTGACATGTGATAATATTACATTTAATGTAAAAATGAGTGAGTCTATAATTTCAATGCATTCAGTGTCAAACTCGTTTGAGTTCCACAATCACTTCTTTTAATCAGTCGATGTGAACAGATCTTAGAATGTGAGACTCCTTAAAGTTGAGAGTTCAGTGCATTCGGTGTCAGCAGTTTATCTGTTGTTTTATTCACTGGAATTTATTCTTATTGTCTGAATTTTCTCATTTATCCAGGTGGTCATTAAATTGTTTAGTTGAATTATTGTTTTCAGCTGTTGCTCAAAGAGCTTCATCTGAAATAATGAAGTGAAGATTCCGGATGAAATGGAAAAATACTACGAGACTTGCACCAGCTGCATGTTTTTATATAATTTGTCTGTTATCTTCGGTTCACTGTTCTTTTGTTAAACCCTGTTTATATCATATAAACTTTGTCAAACAGTTGATGATAAAGAAACAATCTGGCAACATCACATATTTCCTGAGGAAAGGATGAATTGGTTTTAACACGTTACAATAACATTGCATTTGTTAACATTCGTTTTTAATATAAACTAACAATGATAAATACTTCTAAAAAATTTACTAAACTTAGTTAATTTTAACATTTACTAATACATGATTAAAATCAAAAATAGTTTCTGTTAATATTATCAAATGAAAGGTGAGCTACCATGAATTAACAATGAACAGATGTATTTTATTAACTAACATGAACAAAGATTAATAAATACCACCATAAATGTATTGCTCATTATTAATATTTTTAATGCATGAATGGGAACTTACAGTGAAGTGTTACTGTGTTTTTTCTTTCTTTCAGTGTTTCCTTGTACAATAATCTAAATCTAAATGTACAAGCGAGAGCATGTCATGCGCACAACACTTAAGTCTTTTCCAGGTAAACTCATTAGTTAATAATCCAGTGTAATGATATACTTACCAAAAACAGTAATGCTTTTCTCTGTTTCTTGCTTTTGTTTGCCTTTGCATTTTTTTTTTTTTACTCTGACTTTTTTATATTAAGTTTGGAAGCCCAA
This sequence comes from Onychostoma macrolepis, assembly GCF_012432095.1. Classification (NCBI taxonomy): domain Eukaryota; kingdom Metazoa; phylum Chordata; class Actinopteri; order Cypriniformes; family Cyprinidae; genus Onychostoma; species Onychostoma macrolepis. The sequence continues at coordinate 27,508,540 of NC_081162.1, forward strand.
CTTTTTACTTAAGTTACTGTATTTGTAGCTTGTTTGAATCAACTGCATGTTTTCATATGATTTCAATTGACAGGATCTGTTAATGCCGCATATTTTACCTTCTCTGTTCCTTTTTTTTACACCCCCGTTTATTTCATTTTTATCAAATAGAAGATAACAAAGGGGGAAAAAAAGAGCAATATCTCATATTTCTCCATGAAAGTACTGTTGTTAGTTGACCAAAAATAATAAATGTGCATTTATTTATTTATTTCAATGTTTGGAGAACGTCACATCCTTTTGCTTCAAAGGAAATGGAAACAATTTTATTGTCGGACTGGATGTTGTTTAACTTTCTCGCACATTCTCAGATGGCGTGCGGTCACGAATGACTGTGCTTCTGTTCAGCTGCAGATCTTGCTGTTGTATATGCACGCACTCATACTACTGCGTTACTGCGGTTGTATATGGCTGTGACTGACTGAAACTTCTAGATAGATAACTTCTGTGCCTCAGCTCATAACATGTTTGAACAGCAGTCAGTGTTTAAAGTAAGCAATTTCCTAATGCTATGTGATGTTCAACACTGTTTACTGGAAAATATACTAAAAAATATAAAAGATCCCCCTCCATCCACTTCCTGTTACCATCTCCCTTCACTCAGCTCACTCAGAATGGTCAATAGCATAATATAATGTTCTACATGAATTCAAGTGATATTTACAGTTATGTTTGGTATCATTTGAATAGTCTCAGGGTGTCTGGTTCAATGGTCTCAATTTTACAAGTAGACTAAAAGTTATTAGAGATTCTAAGAGTTTAGAGATACAGTGGTGTGAAAAAGTGTTGGCCTCCTTCCTGATTTTGAAATTTTTTGCATGTTTGTCACACTTTAATGTTTCAGATCATCAAACAAATTTAAATATTAATCAAAGATAACACAAGTAAACACAACATGCAGTTTTTAAATGAAGTTTTTTATTTTGAAGCAAAAACAAAATCCAAACCCATATGGACCTGTGTGAAAAAGTGCTTGCCCCCTCCTATTAAATCATGAAAGAACTGTGATTAACCACATTATTTTAGAAAGCCAAGTTAAATTTCACTAGCCAAACCCAGGCCTGATTACTGCCAGACCTGTTGAATCAAGAAATCACTGAAATAGAACCTGTCTGACAAAGTGAAGCATGCTTAAAGAGCAACACATCATTCCGTGATCTTAAGAAATTCATAAACAGATGAGAAACAACATAGTTTACATGTATCAGTCTGGAAAGGGTTATAAAACCATTTCTAAGGCTTTGGGACTCCAGCAAACCATGGTCAGAGCCATTATCCACAAATGAAGAAAACTTGGAACAGTGGTGCACCTTCCCAGGAGTGTCCGGCCTACCAAAATTACTCCAAGAGCACAAAGACGACTCATCTAGGAGGTCATAAGTACCCAGAACAACATCTAAAGAACTGCAGGCCTCACTTGCCTCAATTAAGGTCAGTGTTCATGATTCAACAATAAGAAAGAGACTGGGCAAAAACAGCATCCATGGGAGAGTTCCAAGGCAAAAGCCATTGCTGACCGAAAAGAACACAAAGGCTCGTCTCACATTTGCCAAAAAATATCTTGCTTATCCCCAAGACTTTTGGAAAAATATTCTGTGGAGTGATGCGACAAAAGTTGAACTTTTTGGAAGGTGTGTGTCCCGTTACATCTGACGTAAAACCAACACAGCATTTCATAAAAAGAACATCATACCAACAGTCAAACATGGTGGGCCAGTTATTAGGTTTAGGGGGCAAGCATTTTTTCACACAGGGTCTTGTGGGTTTGGATTTTGTTTTCCCTTCATAATAAAAAACTTAATTTAAAAACTGCATGTTGTGTTTACTTGTGTTATCTTTGATTTAATATTTAAATTAGTTTGATGATCTGAAACATTAAAGTGTGAAAAACATGCAAAAAAATAAAAAATCAGGAAGGGGGCCAACACTTTTTCACACCACTGTATTTTACTCACTGTAGAGTGTGTGCCATTTCCCAGCAAATTACCATCTGTCTAATTATTGGTGTCTTGGTCTGAGGTACTTAAAGAGATAGTTCACCAAAAAAATTAAATTCTGTCATTAATCATCAGGGGTTCAACCGTAATTTTACAACGCTACGAGAAGAATTGTTGAATAAAGTCGTTATTTTTGTTTTCTTTGCGCACAAAAAATATTCTCGTAGCTTCGTAAAATTACGGTTGAACCCCCGATGTTACATGGACTATTTTACTGATGTCCTATATGTTTCTGGGTCTGGGAACGTTTCAGTTGCATTGCTGTCTATGGAGGGTCAGAGAGCTCTCGGATTTCATCAAAAATATCTTAATTTATGTTCCGAAGATGAACAAAGGTCTTACGGGTTTGGAACGACATGAGTAAGTAATTAATGACAGAATTTTCATTTTGGGTGAACTATCCCTTTAAGTGAAAGCTGCAAGAAGATCAGGGCGATTCTGTTGTCAGGAGCCCGTAGTGTGGAACGTGTCCATACACTCCATACTATGTATTTTTCTAAAGTCAGGTGTGCATTATTTACTCTTAGATTTATCTTTGAGAGTTTGATGTTTTATATTGATTTGATTTGATATCTTTGAATTGACTATATAATTGGCATAATACATATTTACCTGACTGATAATAAATTCATACATTTGATTTTATTCTGTAATTATCGACTCTAGTAGATTACGTTGTATCCTTGTTACCGCATTTTCTTTGTCAGGTTAGTAACGGACTCAAATTCAGTTGAGATGGAGCATAGAGCACACCAGCTGTATCTTTAGAGATCCAGCTAACACTTGGTATTAGTTCAAGTGTACTTAGACTGTAAGGGCTTATAGTGAATTTCCATTTAGGTCAGCTGGATGTTGTTCGACCAACCTAAATAGGGTGAGCCTAACCTATGTTTATTGTAATATTACTCTAGCTAAGTGGGCATGGAAAACCATGGCATGACCGACCCAAAGCTGCCACCATTGGATACCTTTGTTGAGCCAAGTGTGTGGACCTTACACCCCCATTGATTATATCATTTTTGTCAAATAGATGATAACAAACGAAAAAAGGAGCAATATCTCATATTTCTCCATGGAAATACTGTTGTTAGTTGGCCACAAGTCACGACCTTTCCTTCAAAGAAGATGGAAACAATTATATGGTTTTCTTTCTGCTGACATCAAATCACTGACATCAGATCTATGACTTCATTGGTTGTTGTTTAACTTTCTCGCACATTCTCAGATGGCGTGCGGTCACGAATGACTGTGCTTCCGTTCAGCTGCATATACGGATTCAGATGAATGTAGAAGGGAAGTAAAAATGCATTACTGAGCCTGTGACCCAGACCATTGAGCCTGTGACCCAGACCATTGAGCTTGTGACCCAGACCATTGAGCCTGTGAACCCAGACCATTGAGCCTGTGAACCAGATCATTGAGCCTGTGAGCCAGATCATTGAGCCTGTGAGCCAGATCATTGAGCCTGTGTGCCAGATCATTGAGCCTGTGTGCCAGATCATTGAGCCTGTGTGCCAGATCATTGAGCCTGTGTACCAGATCATTGAGCCTGTGAACCAGATCATTTGAGCCTGTGTACCAGATTGAACCAGATCATTGAGCCTGTGTACCAGATCGAACCAGATCATTGAGCCTGTGACCCAGACCATTGAGCTTGTGACCCAGACCATTGAGCCTGTGAACCCAGACCATTGAGCCTGTGAACCAGATCATTGAACCTGTGACCCAGATCATTGAGCCTGTGACCCAGATCATTGAGCCTGTGTGCCAGATCATTGAGCCTGTGAGCCAGATCATTGAGCCTGTGAACCAGATCATTTGAGCCTGTGTACCAGATCGAACCAGATCATTGAGCCTGTGAACCAGATCATTGAGCCTGTGAACCAGATCATTGAGCCTGTGAACCAGATCATTTGAGCCTGTGTACCAGATCGAACCAGATCATTGAGCCTGTGTACCAGATCGAACCAGATCATTGAGCCTGTGAACCAGATCATTGAGCCTGTGTACCAGATCGAACCAGATCATTGAGCCTGTGAACCGGATCATTGAGCCTGTGAACCGGATCATTGAGCCTGTGAACCGAACATTGAGCCTGTGAACCGGATCATTGAGCCTGTGAACCAGATCATTGAGCCTGTGAACCAGATCATTGAGCCTGTGAACCAGATCATTGAGCCTGTGAACCAGATCATTGAGCCTGTGAACCAGATCATTTGAGCCTGTGTACCAGATCGAACCAGATCATTGAGCCTGTGAACCAGATCATTGAGCCTGTGAACCAGATCATTGAGCCTGTGTACCAGATCGAACCAGATCATTGAGCCTGTGAACCGGATCATTGAGCCTGTGAACCGGATCATTGAGCCTGTGAACCGAACATTGAGCCTGTGAACCGGATCATTGAGCCTGTGAACCAGATCATTGAGCCTGTGAACCAGATCATTGAGCCTGTGAACCAGATCATTGAGCCTGTGAACCAGATCATTGAGCCTGTGAACCAGATCATTGAGCCTGTGTACCAGATCGAACCAGATCATTGAGCCTGTGAACCAGATCATTGAGCCTGTGAACCAGATCATTGAGCCTGTGTACCAGATCGAACCAGATCATTGAGCCTGTGAACCGGATCATTGAGCCTGTGAACCAGATCATTGAGCCTGTGAACCGGATCATTGAGCCTGTGAACCGGATCATTGAGCCTGTGAACCGGATCATTGAGCCTGTGAACCAGATCATTGAGCCTGTGTACCAGATCGAACCAGATCATTGAGCCTGTGAACCAGATCATTGAGCCTGTGTACCAGATCATTGAGCCTGTGTACCAGATCATTTGAGCCTGTGTACCAGATCGAACCAGATCATTGAGCCTGTGTACCAGATCGAACCAGATCATTGAGCCTGTGTACCAGATCGAACCAGATCATTGAGCCTGTGAACCAGATCATTGAGCCTGTGTACCAGATCGAACCAGATCATTGAGCCTGTGAACCAGATCATTGAGCATGTGAACCAGATCATTGAGCCTGTGTACCAGAACGAACCAGATCATTGAGCCTGTGAACCAGATCGAACCAGATCATTGAGCCTGTACCAGATCGAACCAGATCATTGAGCCTGTGAACCAGATCATTGAGCCTGTGAACCAGATCATTGAGCCTGTGTACCAGATCGAACCAGATCATTGAGACTGTGAACCAGATCATTGAGCCTGTGAACCAGATCATTGAGCCTGTGTACCAGATCATTGAGCCTGTGAACCGGATCATTGAGCCTGTGAACCAGATCGAACCAGATCATTGAGCCTGTGAACCAGATCATTGAGCATGTGAACCAGATCATTGAGCCTGTGTACCAGATCGAACCAGATCATTGAGCCTGTGAACCAGATCGAACCAGATCATTGAGCCTGTGAACCAGATCGAACCAGATCATTGAGCCTGTGAACCAGATCATTGAGCCTACAGATCATTGAGCCTGTGAACCAGATCATTGAGCCTGTGTACCAGATCGAACCAGATCATTGAGCCTGTGAACCAGATCATTGAGCCTGTGTACCAGATCATTGAGCCTGTGTACCAGATCGAACCAGATCATTGAGCCTGTGTACCAGTTCGAACCAGATCATTGAGCCTGTGTACCAGATCATTGAGCCTGTGAACCGGATCATTGAGCCTGTGAACCGGATCATTGAGCCTGTGAACCAGATCATTGAGCCTGTGAACCAGATCGAACCAGATCATTGAGCCTGTGAACCAGATCATTGAGCATGTGAACCAGATCATTGAGCCTGTGTACCAGATCGAACCAGATCATTGAGCCTGTGAACCAGATCGAACCAGATCATTGAGCCTGTATACCAGATCGAACCAGATCATTGAGCCTGTGAACCAGATCATTGAGCCTGTGAACCAGATCATTGAGCCTGTGTACCAGATCATTGAGCCTGTGAACCAGATCATTGAGCCTGTGAACCAGATCATTGAGCCTGTGAACCAGATCGAACCAGATCATTGAGCCTGTGAACCAGATCATTGAGCCTGTGTGCCAGATTTGTTCTGGTCTGTCCGATTTGGCTCAGATTTTCAGCTGGTGGAAGTTGGGTGCGGCTGTGTGGAGAATTGTTTTGGGTGTGAGCAGCTTGATTCAGGAATTTGGAAGATATTGATCGCACCCACACAATTGTCTCTGACAAGAACCCTTACAGTCCTTGGGAAAAATGCCCTTTGAGACCCTGAAAAGGTGGCCTTACAGGCCTATATTTATATTAAAATGAAACAATATTGATTTTTAAATGATTAAGTTTAAATAAAACTTAAATGGTGAAATACTTTTTGTGAGTTTCTATTTACTCAAGTGTATATAAATATTTCCTTATGAAATTATTTATATTGTTAATTGACACAGAATTATACATGTATATTCTTTTATTTATTTTAATGTTATTTATATATATATATATATATATATATATATATATATATATATATATATAATATAATATAGGACATCTTTAGGGTTTATTTGATCTCGTTCTTGTTGTTTAAGTTTCACAAGAACATGTTTTGTTGTTTTGTTTTAACTTTCTGAATGACAGATCACTAAGTGGCCTGTTTCTCTCACCAAAGAATGCATGACTGGGTAGAAATGAACACGGACACAGTGCTGTGATGAAACTTTCTTCAGAGGTTTATTGCTTTAGGTGTTGGTTTATATACTACGGAAGGTCTGAACCACAATTTGAAAAAATAAAATCAATGTGGGGAAAATATGTAGTGTCTTAGATTATTTTTTACTTACAGCAAGATTACATGTTTCCTGTAAATGTTCTTGAAAATGATGAAAATGTAAATAATTTGGAAAAATTTCCTTCTCTTTCTCATTTTGTGTAGATAGAGAAAGAAGCTAGGAGTTAGTTTATCTTTTCTTCAGTATGTCTTGTGCTTCACTTGAATCCACTGAGGTAAATATACCAACAGTTCAGTGAAGGAAAATCTGATCTCACAGAATTCCGTGTAATGTTAACGGAATTAATTAACCTCCGAATCTGTGGTGGCATCACGGAATCGCCGAAAATTCCGTGATGGGCTCACAGAAGTGATACCAATGTAAGTCAGTGACAGGCATCAGCCGTGCTCCACGCACGGAAACCCTTAGCATCAATATGCCGACGAGATACTGGAACATTTCTCGTCATCATTATTGTTCAGAACTGGGTAGGTTTAGGGTAGGGGTGGGTCAGGTACTCCAGTGAAAGTAGAACTGCATCGGAGTCACTCTTTTTACGTGGTCCGATGCAGCGCTGGTGTTGAACCAGTGAATCCGTGCATGGACCACGGCTGATGCCTTCTGTGAGCACATCACGGAATTTTCCTTCATGAGAAAACAAAAAACGGTGCTAATATACACTCAGAATGTGATTATAATACTAGCAAAACAATTATAATCCTATACTGAAATCCCAGATAGCAGACAATGAAAATATAAATATCAATAAATATAAAAATGATTTGTGTTTGGAACGTTGTGAGCATGGATACATGTTTAGGTTAAATGTGTAATATGTATAAACAGTGCTCATAAACGGCTGTTGTTCTAATATTCTCAAGTGAAGCGAGTTGCGGTTTGGACCCAGAAAAACAGCGTTTCTTACGTCACCACTTAACAAGCGGATTGCAATGGAAGTGTTTGCAAAATACTTTCCGTGACTCAAAACCAGAAACTGTCTTGCATCTTTTTTTGCATTGTGTTCATACAAGAAAACTTTGGCAAGACGATTGCTAGTTCATTGTAAACTTTATACACAATATGAAATTTTCACTTTTGAGAAGCAATATGGAAATGTTTACTTTCTATGCAACTTAATTATTTTGCTTGCGAAATATTTTATCCACAAATGCAAGATTATGAAAGTTACCCCCACTTTTCTTACTTTCAAGAAGATATTAAAATCTATATTAAATCTTTATCTACCTCCTGTATCAAAAAGGCAACTAAAACTTTTTGGTGTTTTTGTATAATTTTTATTTAATAATTAATTAATGTTTTGTAGGAAAGATTGTTTATTGTTCTTACTGTTATTTATTTTTAATGTTTTTTTCTCTCTTTCTCTTTTGAATTTTAATAGCTGTGTATTATTTGCCCAACCTTGAACCCCTGGCTCTTTTCCTTAGTGTATGTTTTTCACATTTTCACCAAAAAAAAAAAGGTAGTGTTAGCAAACGTTTGGCTTGTTGTGGGCAGAGACAAGAGCGCGGAAGTGGGCGGAGACGAAGCCTATATATTGTAACCACTTTGGTGCGTTGCTCATTTTGGACGTACATCTGCAGGGAGAAAGCAGCCTGGTGAGTGATTAGCTCCTCTTGTAGAATTTTCTGGAAACCTTAAATCCACCGAGGAAAAAGATATGCCTTTACTAAACAGACCTGAATCAGCCACCACAGTTAACTTGCCAGCTTTGTCTTTTTCAAGAATCCAGCAATGGTTTACTCGTGTGTGTAGCGGTGTGCCAAATTGTTTCAGGTCTATACAATTTGGCTCAGATTTTCTCAGCTGGGTTCAGCTGGCTGCAGTTGGACTCGGCTGTGAGCCGAATTCATTCGGGTGTAAGCACCTTGATTCAGGAAATTGGAAGATGTCGATTGCGCCTGTACAATTACTCAATAACACAGGAGGCAAACGATATAATTACAGTGTAGAACAATGCTGGAATGATATGACCGATGATATGAACTAAATGGCAAAAGGCAAAACGCGCAGCAGCTACAGAGCTGTTGGCTGTCATGTGTGGGCAGAAGTCACTGAAAAAGGTGACATGAACAGCAACTACACAGCTGTTAGGCTGTTTTCTGCCGCTGAAAGCCACTGAAACCTACCGGTCACTGAAACCTCTGCCTAAACATACCGGTCACTGAAACATGTGACTGACCCTTATGGATGACTGAATCCATTTCAGATTGAAAATCTCCTCCTAAAGGCAGTTGATGTTGTCCCGCTGCCATAATGATAAGATTATATATATATATATTAGTCTTTTGGGTTTTGACATTATCCCTTCAACACTCTATATTCTGATATATCAGGATAACTTTATTAAGACAAGTTAAATCTAATCCTTGAATGACCAGCAAAGATGTCCAGACTGTTGTCTCTCAGAGTAAAGATGCTGAGGTGGCTCCCCCTGTTGTCCAGTTGCTGATGTCCCACTTCTTACTTCATGTAGATGTAAGTTTTTGTTTTGTTTTTCTTCATTTATATGATATTGAATTATTGTCATCCTAAAATCATCTCATGAAACAGTTATAGTTTTACTGTCTGTGCCCTACAGACAATATCCAGCTGTCTGATGTTGAGAGGAGCCTCATCCAACCCCTGAATCATCTAATATTGATCAGTGTGTATTCCACAATATATGTTCCTGCACAACCGAAGGCTGAAGTTTCAGGACCCTATTTCATGTGACATCTAGCCATTTCTATTTCAATAGAGGAGACTTAAAACCAACTTAAAAGCATTAAATTCCATTAAGTACACAAGTACTTTTTTTTAAATTTATTAACAATACTACTAATTGACTTTAGGTAGAGATGAGTCCTTTAAGAGAAATGTCTTGCATATTAATCTGTTTAATATAATATAAAGTGTGATTGTTTCCAAAAAACATTTGATGAAGAACCTCAAAAGAACATAACGAATAGAGTAAAATGTTCTCTCTTCAAGTAAAATTAAAATAATTTTTCTGTTGGACCAGAACTCTCCTATTGGATTTGTTTTTTTCAACTTCTGATGTCAGATCACCTGACAACATTGATGACTTTTCAATGGATGTTAACTTTTCTTTTGCCACCTCTTCTTACCAAGGTTACTTTCGTAAACGAAAACTGAAACTAAGACTAAAACTATTGGTCAAAAACATTTTCGTAAACTGAAATAAAATAAAAATTTCTAAATAAATGAAAAACTAAAACTAAACGAAACTAACAACAGTAACTGAAAAACTAACGAAAATAAAATAATAATTAGCAAAAATAAATAATCGTGTTCGTGATTTTAATAAGCTGTCATTCTGTGCCAGAAAATCGGACCTGTGGTTGTTCAGGGAAATAGATGGTGCTTCATGCACGTGAGCTGCGTCCTAAGCGGCTATTCACAGAGAATGCGTTTTTGCATTTAAAAAACAAGAGGTGGGCTATGAAATGGGAAATAATAATAATGCACACTTTACAGCGCACGAACGTTTAAAAGCTTGCTTGACGTGCGAGAACAACATGAGAGTGAGTTAGACACAGAATTAAAAGTTTTGGATGAGCTGACTTTAGTGAATAGTCATTTTGTCACGCTTTGCGATTTACTATGGTAAGGTCCGTCTCGAATCCATGACACGAGCACCGCCTTGACTTTATAAAACGCATCCGAAATGAGAGAAAGTGATAGCCGCGCTGTGTTTTCACCGCTGGCCGTGTTGTGTAAAAGGGGCTGTAGAACTGGGATTGATTGCGTTGCTCATCTGAAGCGCGTGCGCGCTGGAGCGGTGCAAACATCATTTAAATCACCATCGCATTTATTTTTGAGTAGTATGAGGTTTCAAAGCATTTTAGATTGTTTATTCTTATTGTGTACGTTCATAGAGGGAGACGGGACATACAGTGTGCACCGGTGGCTCGTATGTGCAAAAAATCCAGCAAATTAATGCATTGAAAACACAGATGAACAAAAATAAAGTTTACAGAGTTTCAGTGACGATTGCAAACAACAAGCCTGCGTCCCAATGTTTACACTGTCCATGCTAAAATCTATGTGATTTAAGTAATTTTTAATACTATTTAGGGCAGATAGGGTGGATAGTATGCACATTGGGACGCAGGGCATCTTTCCTCAAATCCAGCACTGGAGGGCCATTGATCTGCAGAATTTAGCTCCAGCCCTGATACAAACTCAACTGTCTGATGCTGTCTAGTAACTCTGAAAACCTTGATTAGCTTGTTGTTTGTAAACTATTGGCATATTAAACAAGATTACATCTTTAATATGAATGAATATGAACATGAATGTGAATTAATAAATTGTATCCATATAAGCTGCATATTTTTGGTTTTTGTTGAATTGCAAATAATTATTTTATTGTCATTATTAAGAGGTTTGCACAAGAGTTAACTGTAAACTGCAAACATTCAACTTTGCTAAAATTAAATGTCTTGGTTTGGTCTACATTAACTCTGTTAAAATATAATAACTAAAATATATAAAAACTGTGTTCACAAAATAAAAACTAAACTAAAACTAACAAAACCATTAATGAAACTAACTTTAACTCAACTGAAATTATAGGAAATTTGAAAACGATATTAAATAAAAACTAATTTAAAAATTCAAAACTATAATATCCTTGCTTCTTACTACATCTGAATCAACCATCCCTGCAAACCTGCCAGTCTGGTCTTCATTAGAGATGTCTCAAGTAGATCTCAAGGATCAGGATCAGGGCCAATTGAGCATTTCTTTAACTGATCGGTATCAGCTCTTCTAAGCCTGATCATTATTTTATGTCAGATGTCATGCCGGTGTCGTGCAGTAGATGGCGGTGTGGACCTTTTAAGTGGGTTTACCAACCACCATTAAAAGGAAAAGAAGACAAATGTGCAGTGCTGCCAGCTTGGGGAGTGTGACACCAAATTTAATGACTTTCTCATTGTTGCTGTGACTGTTATTAATTCTTTGTGACAAGGAGCTATCTTAGCAAAGTATATTTGGCTTTTTTTTTTTTTTTTTTGTGGTCAACAAACACATCTCAGATCATTTCATTATCACTTTTAATCTACATCTACCTTCACACCACCAACCCCTCTGCCAGTTTCATTTAGACAATACTTAAGGTCTCTTATTCTTCTCGACTTTGCACTGTGCATCGTCCTCTCTTCCCACCCCCACACATTTATTATCATTAGATGTGAACTGTGCCATGAATATGTTGTTTTCTACCATAACTACCTGCCTAGACACTATCTGTCCTCTTTTCTCCAGCATGTGCTACTCACCCCAAGTCTTCCGTGAGCACCAGACTAACCTCAGTCAGGGCAGCAAAGAGAAAATGGCACAAATCAAAAAGACTGAGCTGATCTAAATAGGTATCAGTCACAGCTACAGCTGACCATCTTCTCACCACCTCCTCTTCACTTACAGAAGATGAAGTCTCTAAACCTATCCTCTCCAGCCACCCTACCATCTGTCCTCCAGATTCAATCCCCTCAGATCTCCTGCACTTCTGCCTTCACTCACACATCATCAACATCTCTTCTCGCAGGCATTCAAGCAGGCAGCTTGGGTAACCCCACTGCTCATAAAACTTATAATAGACACCTCACTTGTTGAGAGCTAGAGGCTCGTCTCTCTTTCATAGCAAAATCACTTGAACACATTGCTTTCACCCAAGTGTCTTCCTTCCTCTCACAGAACAACCAGTTGGGGAAGAACCAGTCAGGATTTAAAAGTGGCCATTCAACTGAAACCACCTTGCTGTGAGTCACTGGATCGTTACAGAGTGCAAGAGCTGAGTCCAAATCATCAGTTCTCATTCTGCTAGATTTATCTGCTCATCAAATCCTTCTGTCCATCCTCTCATCACTGTGCGTCACCAGTCCAGAACTGCAATTCACTTTTCTGAGTCTCACCTTACAGGTAGGTCCTTCAAGGTTGCTTCAGGTATACAAATTTCATCAGTTGGTCACTGGGGTTCCTCAGGGATCAGTTCTCGGACCCCTCCACTTCTCCATATACATGGCATAACTGGAACCCATCACATAGTCACATGGTTTTTCCTAATATTGCTATGCTTCTGACACTCAGCTCTACCTCTCATTTCAGCCAGATGATCCAACGGTACCTGCTGGGATCTCAGGCTGCCTGACGGACATCTTGGCATGAATGAAAGAGCATCACCTGCAGCTGAACCTGGCAAAGACTGAGCTTCTCATCTTCTCAGCCACCCTATCAGTACAGCACCAGTTTACCATCCAACTGGGCTCATCAACGATAACCCCATTGAGTTCGACCAGGAAGATTGGGGTGATCCTTGATGATCAGCTGATCTTTAAAGATCATATTGCTAAAACAGCATGATCTTGCAGGTTAGCACTACACAACATCAGGAAGATCAGACCCTTCGTAACAGAACATGCAACACAGCTTCTCATCCAGGCTTGTCAAGTCATTAAATAATAAACATGAATCAATATACATGAACATATATTTTGTTTTTATGAACATGGAGAATGAGTTATGAGTTATAAAGTTAAATTACGGTACAGAATTTTTAAGAAAGCATCATAATATATGGCAAGAAAATCTCCAGAAACACACACATAAATGAGAATTAGACTTAGCCATGTATGTTTAAAGGGTATATTGTATATTGAGCGTTTTGTATATTGAAAGGGTAAGAATGTGACTTATGGGATTTTATAAGTTTTTCTTGACTGTAAAGCATATTTTATTGGAATGTCCTGCTTAAATTGATATCAGGCAATGCTTTTCTAACAGGAATTATATTAATGGACATTTTTTTAAAGTTTATCCTAGGAAAATATTTACAAATATATACAAATGAAGAATACAACAAACAATTAATCATACAGAGGTAAATACTGTATATACAAATTAAAAACATTGTTTAGTATAGTACAAGCATGTGGATAGAAAGATGAATAAAGATTGATAAACAAAATTAATTTAAAGAATAGATTAATTAATAGCTTGTTAATATGAAGTGAATCATGTGTTGTAGGCAGCGTTTTAACCCTGGAGTGAGTGAGAAGGAAGCAGCAGCTTTTATCATCAAAGTCATTCAGAACTGCTTCCTGAGCAGCAGGTCAGTGTCTCTTACACATTAATGCATGTCGTTTCCTGACTTGTTTTAATGTAAAGCACTGTGCTTATAATATGAAATGTTCTTCATTTGTTCCAGGAGCAAAACGTATGACATGATCCAGTACTATCAGAACCAGATCCCCTACTGAAGGCCAGAGAAACCTGAGTGTGTGTGTTTCTCTTACTCTCTTAATGCTAAATTGCACTGCTGTCTCGGTCTGGTGTGTTTGTGCACTTTATACACCTGAAATGTTTGCATGGATTTCTACGCACTGATATCAGCACTTATGAGACATTTTCTGGACACGTCACACTGTCTGCTGCATGATGGGTAAACATTACAAAATCACTTTTGTGCCATTTTGATTTGTATTTGATGTGATTTTATTGTCAGTCTTAAATAATTTCCAGATAAATCATGTAGTTTGTAAACTACAGCAGACGTGTTTATGAACATGAACGGCCTGAACTGCAGACAGATGTCATATTTCAGAGGTGACGAATTTACACATTAAAATATTTGATTGTTTATTATGATGTAATGGAGGAGAAATGTTTGAAAAGTGTTTGGTATTGGTGTTTGGTTTACAGCTCTGAATATGTGTTAATTTTTCACTGCTGTTTATTGATCAACTGATTGTACAGTGTGACATCTTTATTCGCTCATTTGTAAGCATAAATTTTCGGCCCCTCTTTATATTCTATTCTATTATTTATTCTGTGTGTGATATTTAATAAATGTAGTTGCCTGTACGTACACCTTTGTAATGCTTATTCAACCATAGATTACAAAGGGGTAATCTATGAGGGTTCAGCCATCATTTTACAAAGCTACGAGAAGAATTCTTGAATAAAGTTATTTTAGTTTTCTTTGCACAATAAGTATTCTCGTAGCTTCGTAATATTACAAACTATGTCAAACTATTACCCCACTTCCAAACATTGCATTTTACTGCAAATACTTTCATTCCATTGCAATGGCTTTCATGATAGCTTTTTTCTCATTGCGTATTGAGACGTTACCTTCTTATCAATATTTTTATGTCTACATTCCTTTTGTGATTAATCCAGTGTTAAGTTTTAATATTTATGGAAAGCCTTGTAAAAGGAATAAATTCAGGTAGGTATTTGGAGAACAAATCATATAAAGGTAAGTAGATTAAGATAAGATTTTTTATCCAAAGCAGTTAGCAACTTTCTTCCATTTAACCATTCACCAAATTCAGATTCACCTCTCCTTATCACGGGGAAGTAACCGTATCTAATTTTAACAACAGTATTTCATTAATTTTAATGAAAATTTGGCACATAATGTGTTTCTCAGCATGTGTAAATGAGGTGAGTTTGTCTTATTTCTGCTTTAGTAACGTGGCGCATTATTGACTGGAACTTTCTAGAAGCCAACGACCGGAAACGACACAGACAGCTCTGAAGGGCATTAAGCAGGACAAAAGCAGTTGACTACTATACATTTGTCATATGTCGACAGTCATTACTGTCATGAGACCGGGTCCACGATGCTCCCCCTCACCACCAGAGGTCGCCACCTCCCGTCTTCCCGGACTCAATTGCCATTACCACACACACCTGCCACTGATCACACTCCCAGCTGTTCTCCATCACCATGGTCTATTTATACGCCACACTCCCGCTACTCTGTCTGGTAGAATAATAATTGTTCGTTGTTTGTGTAGTTGCTGTTCTGACTCTGGGGATACATGCACTGTGTTGCCGTTTCATGTATCCCACTCCTTTACCTGTTTTGTTTTTGCCCTGTTGGCTTTTTCGTTGTTTATTAAAGTGTTTTTTCCCTGCATCTGGACCCAGACCTTGTTCCTTCGTTGCACATCCCTACCGTGCCGTGACAATTACATGCATAAGATAAATTAATATATGTTGATGTGTGTGTTCTTTACATTGTCTAGTTCTGTTGTCCTTTGTGTTGTCTTCCATTGTTTAGGAAGTTTTTAAAAATTATGGTATTGTGTTTGTGCCCAAAAACAAAATCTGCTGGTAACAAATATAATCTTAAAAAACAATATAATCTTTCAAGAAAGATTGTTACAAAGCACTTCAGTACTTGGTTACAAGTACACTATGACTCATTCAGTACAGGTGTGTCCCGCTGATAAACCTGTTCTACAGGTCTTGTTTCTGAATTCCCCTAAGATCCCAGTACAAACACATCACCATTACAGCCTAGTCACGCTAACCTGTGTTTAGTCCTTCAGTAAACACACACTCCATACAAAACTCAAGATATGTATGAGCACATTCTGTTTTCTTTAGTTATACCATCAACCTCTTCTTTTTATTCATTTACTTCCTCCAATTCTACCATCATTGAAAGCACCAGAGACCTACATCAGGGGTAGATGCTGTATTGAATTTTATGCAATTGAAAATGAGTCTGTGAGGGAATCGATTTACAGTCTTTACAATATCATCCATCATATAAATATCCTAGATGATATCACTTTCAGCTTTCAAAATGTTTTATGCAAGTTTTGTCTACTGAGAGTGTTAGGAACATTTCAGCAGCTGAATAATTGGCAGTTAAACTTTTTCCAGTTTACTCGATAAGCTAATAATTCCTTTTGAAAGATAAACACACAGAAAACATTAAAAGCAATTTCTGTTTTTTAATGTTTCTGTTTGCATTTTTTTTTGTTTTGTTTTACTGAGGTTAACATTCATCTTTTTTATTTTAAATAACTCAAATGAATATAAGGCAGTGTATTGAACAAACAAGCATAGAAAAGAATGACGTCAAATCTAATCAAGTTCAAGTTGAGCTTTATTGTCATTCTGCTACATGTGTGGACATATAGTGGAACGAAATGTCGTGTCTCGCAGGACCACGGTGCTACATACTAGTTAGACATGAGATACACATACAGCAATGCAAATATAGGAAAAACCTAAAAAACAAAAAACACAATAGGGCTATACAACAGTTTAACCATCTGACTATACATATACTATAAATACTATAACTACTATACCTAGTTGACTACACGTACACAAACTGAGACTGTACAAGAACTTTACATAAATACTGTACATGAAATAGTGCTAAAGAGATATTTGTACATGAAATTGTGCAGGAAATATATATTTTTTACATTAAATTGTTCAGAAGAGAGATTTTGTGGGAAGCAGCGCATAGTGCAAAAGAGTTAGTAGTGCAATGCTCCAGTAAACATTATTTTGTAGTGCAATATTGAAGTAAACATATATTATCTTATTGAGTCTTTGTTGCAGGGAGTGTTTATAGAAAGTGTCTAGTGTGCATATAGTGGGACGAGTGCGTTACTACAGGTGGTTTGTATAGCCCACTCACCTGTGTGTAGCACACCCAGAATTGCACTTAGGAGAAATTTGTCAATAGTTATTTATAGTTGGGGGGCTGAGGTGTTCATGGTTTCAGAGCGGGGACAGGGAGATTGGAGTTAAGAGCTCTCACAGCCTGGGGAAAGAAGCTGTTGAGCAATCTGACAGAACGAGCTTTAATACTCCGGTACCTTTTTCCTGATGGCAGGAGCTGGAAGAGGTTGTGGGAGGGGTGGGTGGGGTCCTTCACGATGCTGGAGGCCTTGCTGGAGCAACGTGCAAGGAAAATGTCCAGGATGGAGGGAAGAGGGGCACCGATGATCTTTGCGGCAGTGTTCACTGTCCGTTGTAGGGTCTTGCAGTGATGCAGCTGGTCAGCACACTCTCAATGGTGCCCCTGTAAAAGGTGGTGAGGATGGGTGGAGGGAGACTTGCCCTTTTCAGCCGACGGAGAAAGTAGAGGCGCTGTTGTCCCTTCTTGTTGAGTGACGTGACGTTGGTGGTCCAGGTGAGATCCTTTGTGATGTGCACCCCAGGAATTTAGTGCTACCGACTCTCTCCACGGTTGAGCCGTCGATGGTCAGTGGGGGGTGGTCAACAGAGTTTCTCCTGAAGTCCATCACAACCTCTTTTGTCTTACCCACATTGAGGGACAGGTTGTTAGCACCACACCATTCAGTCAGCTGTGCCACTTCCTCTCTGTAGTGCGTTTCATCGTTGTTGCTGATGAGGCCTACCACAGTTGTGTCATCAGCAAACTTGATGATGTGGTTGGAGCTGGACTTGGCAGTGCAGTCGTGGGTCAGCAGCGTGAAGAGCAGCGGGCTGAGCACACAGCCTTGTGGGGCCCCTGTGCTCAGTGTGGTAGTGCTCGAGGTGTTGCGGCCGATACGGACTGACTGAGGTCTTGCAGTTAAAAAGTCCAGGATCCAATTACAGAGGGAGGTGTTAATGCCCAGCAGGTTTAGTTTGTGGATGAGCTGTTGTGGGATTATTGTATTGGAATGCTGAGCTGAAGTTGATGAACAGCATTCTTACATAGGAGTCTTTCTGTTCCAGGTGAGTAAGAGCTAGGTGGAGAGTGGTGGATATTGCATCGTCCGTGGAACGGTTTGAACGATATGCAAACTGGAATGGGTCCAGCGTGCTTGGGAGACTGGACTTGATGTGATGCATGACTAACCTCTCAAAGCACTTCATCATGATTGGGGTCAGTGCTATGGGACGATAATCATTCAGACAGGACACATGTGACTTCTTTGGTACTGGGATTATGGAGGTGGATTTGAGACACGTGGGGACGACTGCCTGGCTCAGCGAGATGTTGAAGATGTCTGTTAAGACATTCGTCAGCTGTGCAGCACAGTCTCTCAGTACACGTCCAGGTATGTTGTCAGGGCCCGCAGCCTTTCGTGGGTTAATCCTGGATAGGGTCTTCCTTACATCGGCTGGGGAGAGACAGAGTACCTGGTCGTTTGGAGATGTGGGTGAAAAATGAAAAATGAAACAAAGATTGCAGTTGAAATGGAAAAAAACAAATACGAAGCAGCTGTACATTTTCATATAATTTGAATAGGTCTGTGTTAACGCCCTGTATCTTAGCTACCCTGTTCTTTTGTTAAACCCTGTTTATATCATATAAACTTTGACAAACAGTCAATAACAAAGACAAACAGACAGCATCATGTATTTCCTCAGGAAAGGACAAAATTGTTTTGTTAACACGTTACAATTACATTGCAATTGTTAACATTAGTAAAAAAAAAAAAAAAAGAAAAGGTAACATGAACTAACAATGATAAATACTTCTAAAACATTTATTAATCTTAGTTAATTGTAACATTTACTAATACATTATTAAAATCAAAAATAGTTTTGTTAATATTATTTAATGGAACTGAGCTACTATGAGCTAACAATGAACAGATGCATTTTTATTAACATAACATAAGAACAAGGATTAATAAATACTTTAACAACAGCACTGCTCATTATTAATATTATTTAATGCATTAATGGAAACTTACTGTAAAGTGTTACTGTATTGTTGTTTTTTTTCTTTTAGTGTGTCCTTGTACAATAATCGAAACCTAACTTTATAAGCGAGAGCATGTCATGAGATCAGTGCACACAACATGCTGGCTTTTCCAACTAAACTCAATAGTTAATAATCCAGTGTTTATTAACAACAATGATACACATACAGAAAATAGCAATACTTGTCTCTGTTTCTTGTTTTTGATTGCCTTCTTATTTTGTTTACTTTTACATTTTTGTTTTAAACTTTTATATATATATATATATATATATATATATATATATATATATATATATATATAAGTTAAAATGAATTATGAATAGAAGGTACTATATTAAACAAACTGGAAGCATTTTACTTTTGTTAGGTTTGCAAGCACAAGTTACTGTATTTGCAGCTTGTTAGACCTCAGGCAGTGATGATCTTCAAATCGGTGGGGGTTGAGGCATCAAACATAACAAGCTGTTTTATGGATAGTAACTGTAATATTACTGAAATCTTATTAGTAATTAGTTACACTAAAAGTAATATTATTACTGTAACTAGTTACTGCCCAACACTGAATATGACTCATGACTCAATACAGGCCCTGTTATATATAAAATCTATTAGACATCCTTTAGGATTTATTTATTCACTTGGTAACACTTTACAATAAGGTGTCATTTGTTAACATTAGTTAATGTATTAACTAACATGAACAAACAATGAACAATGCATTTATTACACTATTTATTCATCTTTGTTAACGTTAGTTAATGAAAATACAGTTGTTCATTGTTTATTCATGTTAGTTCACAGTGCATTAATTAATGTTAACAAACATAACTTGTGATTTTAATAATGCATTAGTAAATGCTTGTTTGTTTTTATTTTTGTGTATTTGAACTCAGGCAGCGATGACTTCTTTCCTTTAAACCATTTGCCAGTTTTCTACATTAATCTGCATCTTTAATAATAAGAACAAGGAACATAGTGAAACATGTTTCCTGTAAATATTCTCTTTTCAAAGAAAATAAAAATAAGTTTTGTTTACTCTTGCCTAGTGTGCTTATGCCTAAGGCTTCACAAACATTCCTCAGAAAAATGAGTCATGCAGGTGCATGTTTTCATGTGATTTGAATATAGGATTTGAATAGACGGCATCTTTTCATTAGGCTTTTTTTTTCTGGCTATTAATAACCTGGATTTAAATTTTTCTTTCATTTTGGATGAACATCAAGAAAGAGAATCAAGCAAGTCGAATTATCTGCTCCCATTTTTTGGACGGACATCACAAAAGAAGCAAGAAGTCAGATCATTTGCTCTCTGTGTCATGGAAAAATACTGTAGTGACTCATTAACCATCTGATCTATGTTTTCAAATGATTTGAATAGAAACGTGTCAGTAAGATCTATGCCTACACCCTGTTTTTTTGTTTGTTTTTTTTACCTTATTCTTTTGTTAAACCACATTTCTATCATACAAGTCAATCAGCCGATAAAAAGACAAATGGTCAACATCATGCAATTTCCTCAGGAAAAGATGAAGTATTGGTAACATGTTACAATAACATTGCAATTGTTAATATTAACATTAGTTAACAAACTAACAATGGCATATACTTCTAATGCATCTTAGGTAATTTTAACATTTACTAATTTCTGTTAATATTATTGAATGGAACTGAGCTACTATGAACTATAGTTGTATTTTTATTAAATAACATTAACAAAGATTTTTAAAAATACTGTAACATATTGCTAATTAGTAATATTATTGAATGCATTAATGGGAAGTTTTATTTTAGGGTTTCATTGTACAATAATCTAAATGTAAATTTATAAGCGAGAGCATGTCATGAGATCAATGCACACGAGACACGTAGCTTTTCCGGTTAAAGTCAATAGTTAACAATCCTAGTGTAATGGTACTCATACAGAAAATAGTAAAACTTGTCTCTGTTTTTTGTTTTTGTTTGCTTTTGTATTATTTTTTACATGAAAAATCTTGTGTTTTTAAGATAAAAGATTAAAATGAATAATGTATAGAAGGCAGTATATTAAACCTGTATATTATTAGTTTTGAAGTCTTTTTTCAAGTTACTGTATTTGTAGCTTGCTTGCTTGAGCGCAGGCAGCGATAAGTCCTTTTCATTAAAAAAATTTCAGGAAAAGTTTTGTATATTGATCTCGGTAAAAGTGCTTAAGTATGTTGTTTCAGAAAAAAACATTGACCGTTCGGTAAAGGAAAAGCACATTCTGCACCTTTAAAAATAAAAAGTAAAGAATAGAGTGAAACATGTTTCCTGTAAATGTTCTCTGTTCAAAGAAAATGAAAGTATTTTAGTGTTGGACTGGAGTTGCCCTATATGGAATTGTTCCGTCTTCTGACGTCAGATCACCTGAGATTGTTGTCTTTTCATTGGATGAATTTTCATGATTTTTTTTCTTCTGGCCAATAAGATCTGATGTTTAGCCGAACCTTACAGTATAAGAGGGTCTGCTCTCTCTCTCATTCGAGATGCATGCTCAAATGATGGACGGTTACATCTTCGAAACCCTGGTGCGTGCTCCGGTGAGGGAAGACAACATCATCGAAATCCACACACGTCTTGTGCCTCGAGCCGGTTGTTCGACCGACGACACCTTCATCATCCTGGCGCGTCTTCTGCCTCGAGCAGGTTGTTCGACCGAAGACACCCTCGACATCCTGGCACGTCTTCTGCCTCGAGCCGGTTGTTCGACCGATGACACCCTCGACATCCTGGCACGTCTTCTGCCTCGAGCCGGTTGTTCGACCGAAGACACCCTCGACATCCTGGCACGTCTTCTGCCTCGAGCGGTTGTTCGACCGATGACACCTCGACATCCTAGCGTGTCTTCTGCCTCGAGCCGGTTGTTCAACCGACGACACCCTCGACATCCTGGCGCGTCTTCTGCCTCGAGCCGGTTGTTCAACCGACGACACCCTCGACATCCTGGCGCGTCTTCTGCCTCGAGCGGTTGTTCGACCGATGACACCCTCGTCATCCTGGCGCGTCTTCTGCCTCGAGCCGGTTGTTCAACCGGCGACACCCTCGACATCCTGGTGCGTCTTCTGGCTCGAGCAGGTTGTTCAACCGGCGACACCCTCGACATCCTGGTGCGTCTTCTGGCTCGAGCAGGTTGTTCAACCGATGACACCCTCGTCATCCTGGTGCGTCTTCTGCCTCGAGCCAGTTGTTCAACCGACGACACCCTCAACATCCTGGTGTGTCTTCTGGCTCGAGCCGGTTGTTCAACCGATGACACCCTCGACATCCTGGTGTGTCTTCTGGCTCGAGCCGGTTGTTCGACCGATGACACCCTCGTCATCCTGGCGCGTCTTCTGCCTCGAGCCGGTTGTTCGACCGACAACACCCTCGACATCCTAGTGTGTCTTCTGGCTCGAGCAGGTTGTTCGAACGACGACACCCTCGTCATCCTGGCGCGTCTTCTGGCTCGAGCAGGTTGTTCAACCGAAGACACCCTCGTCATCCTGGCGCGTCTTCTGCCTCGAGCCGGTTGTTCAACCGAAGACACCCTCGTCATCCTGGCGCGTCTTCTGCCTCGAGCCGGTTGTTCAACCGATGACACCCTCGTCATCCTGGCGCGTCTTCTGGCTCGAGCAGGTTGTTCGACCGGCGACACCCTCGACATCCTGGCGCGTCTTCTGCCTCGAGCGGTTGTTCGACCGGCGACACCCTCGACATCCTGGCGCATCTTCTGGCTCGAGCAGGTTGTTCGACCGACGACACCCTCGACATCCTGGCGCATCTTCTGGCTCGAGCAGGTTGTTCGACCGAAGACACCCTCGACATCCTCGACATCCTGGCGCATCTTCTGGCTCGAGCAGGTTGTTCGACCGACGACACCCTCGACATCCTGGCGCATCTTCTGGCTCGAGCAGGTTGTTCGACCGAAGACACCCTCGACATCCTGGCGCATCTTCTGGCTCGAGCAGGTTGTTGGGCCGAAGACACCCTCGTCATACTGGCGCGTCTTCTGCCTCGAGCCGGTTGTTCAACCGATGACACCCTCGTCATCCTGGTGCGTCTTCTGGCTCGAGCAGGTTGTTCGAACGACGACACCCTCGACATCCTGGCGCGTCTTCTGCCTCGAGCCGGTTGTTCTACCGACGACACCCTTGTCATCCTGGCGCGTCTTCTGCCTCGAGCCGGTTGTTCAACCGACGACACCCTCGACATCCTGGCGCATCTTCTGGCTCGAGCAGGTTGTTCGACCGACGACACCCTCGACATCCTGGCATGGGCTGACACTCATGGCGGCCCCGTGTTCAGTGAAATCCTATGACATGACTAAATAAATGAATTTAAAATATATGTGAATATATATATATGTAGTGTGTTTTTATTTACACCCTCGACATACTGGCGCGTCTTCTGACTCGCGCCGGTTGTTGGACCGACGACACCCTCGACATCCTGGCGCGTCTTCTGTCTCGAGCCGGTTGCTGGACCGACGACACCCTCGTCATCCTGGCGTGTCTTCTGCCTCGAGCAGGTTGTTGGACCGACGACACCCTCGACATCCTGGCGCATCTTCTGTCTCGAGCAGGTTGTTTGACCGGCGACACCCTCGACATCCTGGCGCATCTTCTGTCTCGAGCAGGTTGTTCGACCGACGACACCCTCGACATCCTGGCGCATCTTCTGTCTCGAGCAGGTTGTTTGACCGACGACACCCTCGACATCCTGGCGCATCTTCTGTCTCGAGCAGGTTGTTCGACCGACGACACCCTCGACATCCTGGCATGGGCTGACACTCAAGGCGGCCCCGTGTTCAGTGAAATCCTATGACATGACTAAATAAATTAATTTAAAATATATGTGAATATATATATATATGTAGTGTGTTTTTATTTACACCCTCGACATCCTGGCGCGTCTTCTGACTCGCGCCGGTTGTTGGACCGACGACACCCTCGACATCCTGGCGCGTCTTCTGCCTCGAGCCGGTTGTTCAACCGATGACACCCTCGTCATCCTGGTGCGTCTTCTGGCTCGAGCAGGTTGTTCAACCGATGACACCCTCGTCATCCTGGTGCGTCTTCTGCCTCGAGCGGTTGTTCAACCGATGACACCCTCGTCATCCTGGTGCGTCTTCTGCCTCGAGCGGTTGTTCAACCGATGACACCCTCGTCATCCTGGTGCGTCTTCTGCCTCGAGCCGGTTGTTCAACCGATGACACCCTCGTCATCCTGGTGTGTCTTCTGGCTCGTGCTGGTTTTCGGACCGACAACACCCTCGTCATCCTGGCATGGGCTGACACTCAAGGTGGCCCGTGTTCAGTGAAATCCTATGACATGACTAAATAAATTAATTTAAAATATATGTGAATATATATATATATATAAATATATATATATATATATATATATATATATATATATATATATATATAGTGTGTTTTATTTACTCAAATATGTTAGAAGTAACACTTCTCTGGTGCAGTCCAGTTGACAAGGAGACATCTGTGTTTTGACACAATGGCATCAGAATATACATCATTCGAGATGCATACTCAAATAATGGATGGTGACATCTTCGAAACCCTGGTGCATGCTCCGGTGAGGGACGACAACATTATCGAAATCCTGGTGTGTGTGCTGACTCGCATCGGTGGCTCGTCCGATGGCATCATCGAAATCCTGGCGCGTGCGCTGATTCGAGTCATCTGTGTTTTGACACAATGGCATCAGAACATACACCTGCATGTTTGACGAGGTTGCAGGTTTGACATGAGGTCTTCGGAGCATATACCTGCAGGTTTGACACAATATCATTGGTCCGTACACCTGCAAGTTTGACACCAGGTCATTGAAGCATTTGTTCAGGTAGGTTATTGAAAAACATATGAAGAAGGTAAAATGCTTTTAGTCAAAGTAAGTATTACAAGGGCAATCCCAGACGTGTGGGTAAAGGGATTTTTTTACCCAATTTATAAATTATATCATCATTTACTCACCCTCATGCTGTTCCAAACAGTAGTGTATGTTGCCAGGGTTAAATCTACAGTATTTTCCTATGTTACCCTAATTCCAACCTTAATCCTAACTCTGGAAACATTGGAACGACTTCATTCCAATCTCATTTATTTTATTTAAAAGTCACCATTCACATTCTTTGTACCAGTTTCCACACAATGAAGGTGAATGGTGACTGTCATTCATCTATAGGACTTCTAGAACTTCTTTTATTGTGCACAGAAAATTTAGGGATTTGGAATGACACGAGGGTGAGTAAATGATGACAGAATTTAAATTTTTGTTATGATCAAATTAATTCCTTGTGGGCAGATGCCAAGACCTTTATCCCTGTTATAATGCCTTGAATCCCCAAATGCTCTTGTTTTCTATTACCTTCCAACAGGTTTGTAAAGATGGATGACTTACTGTCCTGGTGGTTTCTGCTCCTGATGGGACGGAACAAAGTACAGACCAAACCGAGATCTGCCTCGTTATCACAGGGAAGTAACACTGTTTGATTTCTTCAACAGTATTTATTTGATTTAAATACTTGGCACATGGTCTGTTTCTCAGCATGTTTGACTGAAATGTGTGTCTTGTTTGTGCTTCAGTGATGTAGGCACACTGGAAATCTGCAGAAGCCTCTGTGATGAAGATTTCTAACAGCACAAGTTTTACTCACCAGTATCTAGGGCATTATAAAGTACTAGAAACACTGAAATCCAGTGAAATCAGTGCAAAAAGCAGCTCAGACCATCATGTATCCCATCATCCTTTTCATCCCCAATTAACTCTCCTTTTTTACTGTCTGCAGTAAGATTCAAACCATGTTCCAACAAAATCTGACACAATCTGTATACAATCCTCCAGCAAAGAGTGTTTCAAAACAATTCAGTACCTGCAAGCACAGTAATGACTCATGTCCTATTATAATAAACCTGTTCAACAAGTCTGTTTAAGATCCCAGTACAACCCCCCCCCCTCATTCCAGCCCAGTCACATTATGGATTTGATCCATGAGTAAACACACACCTGCCTGTTTGAACACAAGCACTCCACAAAAAACTCAGGTTTAATCTTGCAAAATGCTTGAGCTTAATACTTTGCAAACATTCCATGGAAAAATGATTTACTGCTGTAACCATGCAGCTGTCAGCCACAGTATCGCATCAGATAGTACGCTATAGATCCCCTGAGGAACAATTCCACTCATTCTCTTCTATTGGAAATGAAGAATTGTATGAACTTGTTAAATCATCTAAATCAACAACCTGTATGTTAGACCCTGTTCCATCTAAGCTCCTAAAAGAGCTGCTTCCAGAAGTAATAGATCCCCATTGTCATTAGGATATGTCATTAGGATATGTCCCAAAAACCTTCAAACTGGCTGTTATTAAGCCTCTCATTAAAAAAAAAAAAAAACACTACCTGACCCCAAAGAATTATTTAATTACAGACCGATCTCGAATCTCCCTTTTCTGTCAAAGATATTAGAAAAGGTAGTATCATCACAACTATGTTCCTTCTTAGAGAAAAATGCTATATGTGAGGATTTCCAGTCAGGTTTTAGACCATATTATACACTCTCAGAAATAAAGGTACAAAAGCTGTCACTGGGGCGGTACCTTTTCAAAAGGTACATGTTTGTACCTAAAGGGTCCATTTTGGTACCTTAAAGGTACATAGTACTTAAAGTGTACATATTTGAACCTAATAGGTACAAAAGTGAACCTTTTGAAAAGTTACCGCCCCAGCTTTTGTACCTTTATTTCTGAGAGTGTATAATATGGTGTAAACGTACCTATTAAGCTCACCAAAATCTACATTGAGACATTGTGACATTTTTAGTGCACAAGGTATTGGTTTCAGTACAAAAAGTTATGTTAAAATAAAATATTAATCTCTCACACAAAATATTTAATTTTATTTTAAATGACAAAAGCATTTCAATTAAGATATACATCTTTAAACTCAAAAAGTCCTGCTGTGCTTAATGTGTACATTTTATACCCTTCCCCTGTTCCCATTAAGCTCACATTATGTTTTATTAAAAATTCTTGTTTATTTTAAGGAAATTTTTTAAAGTACAAGGCGATCACAAAAAACAACAAAAACAGAACACTAAAATCAAGCAACAAGGCATTCGATTTGATCAGTTATATATTCATAATGAAGTGTCATTGCAACATCTAGACTAGTCCGCGTTCAGCTAAATGACACATATTCAAAAATCAAATAAAACAAACCAATAAAACATTACATTCATGGGGATGAACACAGAAACTATCCTCATTATGAAGCCTCTTGTTAAATGGATGTAAACTTATCTGTAGTCTCTTAAGACTGGAATACATCCAGGAGCATTGTTTAACCTTTGTAAGGGGTACAAAGATTTTTTAGACAGATGATCTTAAGTTTATCTTGAGAAATACTAAAGAATAATATTTATATTAAGTACAAAATTAGTGTGTGAAAATAGAGCACTTTTTAAGTGCATTATGGAAGTGCACTTTTTTTTTTCCTCCTGGCATACTAGAATCACTGAAATCCAGTGAAATCAGTGCACAAAGCAGCTCAAACGCTCATGTATCCATCATCCTTTTCAGACCCATATTTCTCCTCTATTTCCATGTCCTCAGTAACATTCAAACCATTATCCTACAAAATCTGACATTACCAATGTACTCCTCCATTTTTTAAAAAGCATGTCAGTATTTACAAGCACACTATGCCTCATGACTCATTCAGTACAGGTGTGTCCCACTGATAAACCTGTTCTAGAGCTCTGTTTATGAATTTCCTTAAGATCCCAGTACAACCCCCATTCCAGTTTGATCCATCAGTAAACACTAGGGATGGGTAGATCGACACCTAGTGTTTCGAGTTTTTGACACACTAGTGCTTCGAAACAGTGTTCCGGAGCATTGCTTGAAATGAGGCTATCACTCGACCTGTGAAAACCAAGCTTCGTCACCTCACTGACACGTCACGCTAGGCTCAAATACAAAGCGTGTCGATTGTGCTGTCCCATACCCACAATCCATTTCGCAATGCTATAGTTTTATCAGTCAGCATGCCTATACATATGTAGAGTTTTTATGTGGTGTGTCATTGTTAATTATAGTACTACTATTAAAAGCAATGACATGTGAATGTCTGTTGACTGAATGAAAATTAAAACACCTTGCGGGCTCAACCACTGTTCCCAAAAAGGATAAAAGTCCTTCCTCAACCACAAACATTTTTGCTGCTTGTAAACGCCGTCCTCGGTTGTCAACAGCTCACACTGGCGAGAAAAATATATTGTTGCAAAACATATTAAATGCAATAATTGTATTTATATTTGTGCATGTTTGTGTTCTTTTGTAAGGAAGACACAAAAATGGTGCAATGAAAAATGATGTAGGCCTAATTTATTTGCGTATTAAACATTCAAATTAGAAGGTGAAAAGACACAAGTTTGATGCAAGTAAAAATGAAGAACATAAATACTTTATTGTATTGTGCAAAATACAATAAATTTAAACACACTCTCCCTGTCTGCTTAAACACAAGCACTACATTAAAACAAATCAAGAAATGTATAAACACATTCTGTTTTCCTTAGTCAGACCCACGACCTCTTCTTTTCATTCATTTACCTCCTCCAATCCTGCCATCATTGACAGCACCACTGATCCAAAATCAGGGGTAGACGCTGTATTGAATTTTATGCAAATGAAAACGAGTCTGTGAAGGAGCTTTACAATAACATTCATTATATAAATATCCAAGATCACAAGCTGGTAACACTTTAGAATACTGTTCCGTCGTTAATGAATAACTACACAGGAAAAAATGACTAATGCACTATTAACATTGTAGTAACTACTATTAACTAACAAGAAACTCTGATTAATGATTTATTAATTAATAGCGCTCAGTTGAAACTGGTAGTTCACTATTAGCTAACCAATAACTACTATTTTTTCATATATCCTGAGAACTCCTAAGAACTACTTTATACAGGTTCATAATTAATGTGAATTATGCATAATGAATAATTAATTCTAAAATGAAGATCATGGTAACCCCCTAGTAATGACTCAAGTATTACCAAATCCTTCTAAATGAACTACTAATTACTTGGATCAGTATTCTGAAGTGAAAATCATCATAACTTCCTAATATTGACTGACGTCATTGTGAGCTTTTGAGATATATGTAAGGTTTTGGATAGTAATGACTCAAGTGTTACTACATCCTTCACGGTAAGATCACGGTAACCCTCTAGTAATGATTTAAGTGTTACCAAATCTAGCTAAATGAATTACTAACCAGGACCTTACAAAAACCTCAAAGGTTTACAATGACTTCAGTAATTACTAGAGAGTTATCACGATCTTCACTTTAGAATACTGATCCAAATAATTAGTAATTCCTTCTGAAGAATTTGGTAATACTTGAGTCATTACTGGTGGGTTACCATGACCTTTACTTTAGAATTAATTATGCCTTATGTATTATTCATATTAATTATCAACCTGTATACAGTAGTTCTTAGTAGTTCTTGGGGAGGTATGAAAAAATAATAGTTACTGATTAACTAATAGTGAACTACCACATTTGACTAAGCACTATTACTTACTAATTCATTAATCAGAGTTTCTTGTTAGTTATTAGTAGTTACTAGAGTGCTAATATTGCATTACGCATGTGTTCTTGTGTAGTTATTCATTAATGATGGAACAGTATTCTGGTGTTACCCACAAGCTTTGTCTACTGAGAGTTTTTGGAACGTTTCAGCAGCTGAACAATCGATGCACTATTAAACAACAGTACAATCCATTGAGCGCACTGTATTTCAGTCCCTCGTTTTGATCTCTGTCAGAAATTAAATATATGGTGCTAACCTGACTAATGTCTTGTCATTTTCACTCTCCTGTTCTCTGGTTAGTAGTTTTAATCTTCCTGTTAAATATTTCCAGTCATCCCAGCCACATCAGCATAACACTCACAGATTTAATTTCATGGCCACTTGAGTTATTTTTATGTAAAAAGCTTATATTTTGTTCTTGAATTGAAACCATTCCATGTGTTTTTAGTACTAGTAGTGATATGGCGACCTCTTGTGGCTGGATGAAGTTACTGCATTTAAACACACGAAAAAAAGGTTGGGAACCACTGAACTACATTTTGAGAAAGGAACACATCCATTTATATTTTTTGATTTTTAAAAACCTTCAAATATGAATGTAATGAGGGGACGTGACAATGAACGGAGGTGTGGATCCAAATGCAGGCTTTAATAAACAGTCAGACAGGCAGGGTTCAGTTCCATCAAACAAGGTAATCCTAAAACAGGCGAAGGTCAGGGCAGGCAGTAAATGATCATAAACCAGATAAACAGTCCAAGATCAAATACGTGAAGGCAAGGCAAGGTAGTGATGGCATATTCATATTTTATATTCATATCATATTTCATGGTATTTTATTATTTTGATTGCATTTAATATATTATATTTTCAAGAAAGCATTTGCATTGGGTTTGTAAAAGCTTTTTTTTTTTTTTTCCTTTTTGCATGATTTGGCATTAATGTTTGTTGCATTTACACAGTTTTGACCTGCAGGCGTCACCAGCTTGTGGTGTTTCAAACGCTTCAAAATTCTAAGCTTCGAAAAGGTTATTTCCTCCCATCACTAAGGCAAGGCAAGGCAAAAAACACGGAAAACACAAAGACGTTACAGGCTAACTCAGTGCCTGCGTCCCAATGTGCATACTATCCATCCTAAATTCCATGTGATATTAGTAATTTTCAATACTGTTTAGGGCAGATAGGGTGGATAATATGCACATTGCGATGCAGGGAGTGATGTGTCAGTGTGAGTGTGCAACCTTTATAGTCCACCTGGTATGAAACGGGTGATCTTTCCTAGGCAGAGAGTCCAGGGTGAGCAGTAATAGTAAGGAATGGAGGGCTGGCGATCGTAACAAATACCCTGTCAATATTTTAAATTATATTTAAAATATTTTTTTCACTCATCAGCATTCGCAAAGTCACAAACTTTTTGTGCCTGATTCATAAGAATAAAATATACTCACAAGAGAATCCTTTGCGAATGAGTTCTTTGGATTCTTATGAATCTTTGATTATTCACGACTACATTGGCTGTTGTGTGTGCAACCAGCAAAGACTTCACAATAGAAAGAAGTGTTGTCTATGTATTTGACTTTTTCTCTCATCACATTTGATTCAGATTCTAAGCTCACAACTGCCGTGGTGTCTTTCACCAATATTTTACTTTTGCAGTCTTTAAACAGTTGTAAATGCATCCAGTAGAGGGCAGCTGTTTGATATTTCTTTCACACCAGCCTTTGTCTGGCAACTTTCAGATGTAGTTCATGCAGTGGCTTTCACAAGTGTGACAGCTGTGATGGAAAGTGACAGCTGCTCGTCTTCATCAGCCTCAAAGCTAAATGGTATCATCATCGCTATGATCATATCCTAACCCTGAACACTCTGTCAAAATGAACTGTCTCATTCTGAAAAGATACTTTATGGGCCATTTCAGGAGCACTGAGAAGGATGATTATGTAGCGCAAAATTCAAGTGGACTGAGACCAGAAAAGCTGGGGAAGGTTTCAGGAAAGGAGCTCTTCAAAGACGTGCAAATTATGGTAGGAACAGATGAGAGCAGACAGTTAGAAAGAGTAATAAGATTATAAATGTGACCCTGGAGCACAAAAGCAGTCACAAGTAGCACGGATATATGTGTAGCAATAGCCAACAATACATATGGGTCAAAATGATCAATTTTTCTTTTATGCCAAAAATCATTAGGATATTAAGTAAAGATCATGTTCCATGAAGATCATCTACCGTGATAATCTTCGTATCACACAACTCG
Organism: Onychostoma macrolepis; assembly: GCF_012432095.1. NCBI lineage: Eukaryota > Metazoa > Chordata > Actinopteri > Cypriniformes > Cyprinidae > Onychostoma > Onychostoma macrolepis. The sequence continues at coordinate 27,540,686 of NC_081162.1, forward strand.
ACTTCCACGACACCGATACATTTGAATATATGGTTCTGAAGGCTGACTCTCTTACTATCATTCTACTCTATCGTCCTCCCAAAGCATTTTCAAACTTTTTTCCCAACTTAGTGAACTGTTAACCCTTGCCTGCTCCATGTCTTCTCCTGTTCTCCTGCTTGGTGACTTTAATATACATGTTGATGTTGTTTGCTCTAACACCACTCAACTACTGTCTGTTTTTGAATGCTTTAATTTGTCTCAGCATGTTAATTTTCCTACTCATTCTCATGGTCATATCCTTGATTTGATCTGTACCTCAGGTGTTGGTATTTGTTCCATCTCTTCCTCTGATACTGGTATCTCTGATCATAAACTCATAGACTTTCACTTTAGTTTGCCTATACATGATAAATCTGCAAAGACTCTTATATCCTACCGTAATTGTAATAATGTTGATGTCACATCATTTTGTTCCTCCATTGTTTCCTCTAATCTTTCTGATGTTTTTGATTTATCTTCTCCTTCACTGATTCTTTCAAATTTTAACTCCATATTATCTGATATTTTGTCTGAACATGCTCCTGTTAAGACTAGAACTGTTCCTTCTACTCATACTTCTCCCTGGTTTACCCCCGACCTTCACATCCTCAAGAGCTCCGGTCGACGGCTTGAACGTCTCTATAGGAAAACTGGCCTCACTGTTCATCACCAAGCCTTTCTTGAACATCTCAAAAATTACAAATCTGCCTTACACTTAGCACGCTCTAGTTTTGTTTCTGCCATGATTAATAAAGCTAGTAACAGGCCAAAAGCACTATTCGACACAGTAAATAAACTTACCAAACCCCCAACTAATGATACTGCAGGTTCAGCTGAATTCTGCTACTCCTTTCTAAATCATCTTCTAAACAAGACGGCTGCCGTCCACCAGGGCTTTTCGAACAGCACTATCAATTTTAACTTTGAGCCTAATCCCTCTGGTCATTCCCTATCCTACTTCTCTCTTACTAATCCTTCCTCTGTCTCTGAGCTTATTTCTAAATCCAACTCCTCTACCTGTCGACTAGACCCAGCTCCTACTTCTCTCTTAAAACAGTGTCATTCGGTAATTTCTGCACCTATCTCTCATTTCATAAATGCATCGCTTGTCACTACTACTTTTCCTCAGTCACTTAAAATCGCTGCAGTTACCCGGTTCTCAAAAACCCAATCTCGATCCTTCAGTTTTATCCAATTATCGTCCCATTTCAAACTTGCCATTTGTTGCTAAATTACTGGAAAGTACTGTAGCAGCCCAGCTTCGGTCCTTCCTAGTGGCAAATAATTTCTTTGATCCATTTCAGTCAGGCTTCCGTCCAAAACATAGTACAGAAACTGCCCTTGTAAAGGTAGTTAATGATTTATTACTCTCTTGCGATACCGGCTCTCTATCGTTACTTCTGTTACTAGACCTCAGTTCTGCCTTTGACACTATCTCTCATGATTTACTCATCTCTCGACTTTCGGCTGTGGGTATATCTGGTACTGCTCTTTCCTGGTTCTCTTCATATCTATATGACAGACACTTTTACATTTCTGCTCGGGATTTCAGATCCCCTACTGCCCCCCTGAAACAAGGCGTCCCCCAGGGTTCCGTTCTGGGGCCTTTGCTGTTTATTATTTACATTTTACCACTGGGTCAGATACTACAGCATCACGGCTTTAGCTATCATTTTTATGCTGATGACATCCAAATCTACACGTCATGCAGGCCTTCCCTATCCACCCAAATCGACAAAATTTCTGTTTGCGTGCAGGATATTAAAACTTGGCTTAACTCTAATTTTCTGAAACTAAATATGGAAAAAACTGAGATCATCATCATTGGTACTCCAGCACTTACCACCAAAGTTCCTGCTGACTTTACTTGTGATATTACTGGCACTCTAATCACTCCATCTAGTATCGTTAGAAATCTCTGTGTTATGTTTGACCCATCTCTTTCATTTCAGTATCATATTAACTCTCTCTCTAAATTGGCATTTTTTCACTTACGACGAATTGTCCAGCTCCGTCCTTTCATAAGTACCAAAAATGCAGAAACTCTCATTCACGCTTTTGTCTCATCTCGTCTCGATTACTGTAATGCCCTCTTCATTGGCTTGCCAGCTACCACTATTGCTAGATTACAGTATATTCAAAATTCAGCCGCTCGTATTCTCACTCGCACCAAGCGTTCAGCCCACATCACCCCTATTCTAGCTGATCTGCACTGGCTACCAGTGGCCTATCGCATCAAGTTTAAAATTATCCTCCTTACTTTTAAAGCCTTGAATGGTCTGGCCCCTTACTATCTCTGCAATCTGCTCCACCCCTATTCTCCACCACGTTCATTGCGGTCCTCTGATTCTCGCCTTCTCACCATCCCTCGATATCGCCTCTCTTCCATGGGGGGCAGATCGTTCAGTGCTGTTGCCCCTAAATTATGGAACTCTCTACCCAGATCACTCTGTCTTGCCAATAGCCTGTCTGAATTCAAATCGCTGCTCAAAACTCACTTGTTTTCAGAATGTTATCTTTCTTAGTTAACTTCTGTTTACTTGTTTTATGTTGTATATTACTCTTTGGATTTCTGATGTTGTTTTCTTTCTGTTTATTGTTCGATGTTTTCCTCCCATTTCTGATGTTTATTGTAAAGTGTCCTTGAGCTCTGGAAAGGCGCTATATAATAAAACTTATTATTAAGATATTTTGTCAATTTCTTACCATAAATATATCAAAACTGAATTTTTGTTTAGTAATATGCATTGCTAAGAATTGCTAACGAGTTGTATCTCGGCCGAATATTGTCCTATCCTAACAAACCATACATCATTGGAAAGCATATTTATTCAGCTAAAAAAAAGAAGAAGAAAAAAAATTATGACTGTTTTTGAGGTCCAGGGTCACAAATGTACAATATTGACTGTATGTTTAACTGTAGGTCTATCCAGTGATGGGTTTCCCTGATGTTTCTGTTGCACAAGTGTCTGAGCTTTAATTAGACACCATCAGGTGAAATATCAATGATCAAGCTCATTACCATTACGAGAGAGAACTACACATGGAAAGAGAAGCCTTATGTTTACTATGGAAATGAGTTGAAATTTAATGCTGATGACTATCGGCTGGTGACTGCTGCAATTCACGTGACTTTACACGTTCATTCAGTGCTGTACTTGCAGACATCAAAACTGCTGACTGTACAACCCACATTCATCACGTCTCAAATCTGACACACAAAACAACACCCGTCAGAGATGGCTATCACTTAGTATTTTAAAACCGTTTTAGGCAATCAAGCAGTATGACCATGTTAATATTTAAATGTAAACTTGTTTTAATGCTAATTTGCTATAATTTTCTGAGGTAAAGTTCTGCAGTGTAGCCTGCCGGAAATGATGCAATAAGAAAATTCTAAATAAAGTGAGTTTTGTGAAAGGAGCACATCAATTTGCCTCTTTTTTTTTTTTTTTTTGTAGATAAAAACAAAAAAAACAAATAAAAAAAACATTAAATGTGAATGCTCTCAGAATTTAAACATGAGATAACATATTCCACACTCTCAGAAATAAAGGTACAAAAGCTGTCACTGGGGCGGTACCTTTTCAAAAGGTACATGTTTGTACCTAAAGGGTCCATTTTGGTACCTTAAAGGTACATATTAGTACTTAAAATGGTCATATTTTAACCTAATAGGTACAAAAGTGTACCTTTTGAAAAGGTCAAGTGACAGCTTTGTACCTTTATTTCTGAGAGTGCACAGGGTTGCAAAACATAAGTTAAAAACTAATCATGTCTAAATGTAGAGTTATACTCTCTCAATTTGAGAGTCTCAATTAAATTTGATCTGTGCATATTTCACTGCTGATTCAGAAGAGATTATTATTATTTTTTTTTTTTTCACTATAGAAAATGATTATGGACTCAAATTTTAGCTGGAAGCAACAGATTGAAGTTACAAAACATCTTGAAGGTTTTGTTTCTTATGAACAAGTAGCTTTCTCACTTCACAAGATATAACTGTTGTACTGGAGTGGTGTGGATTATTGTGATGTTTTTATCAGCTGTTTGAACCCTCATTCTGATGGCACCCATTCACTGCAGAGCATCCATTGGTAAGCAGCTGATGTTATCCTAAATTTCTCCAAATCTGTTCAGATGATGGAACTCATCTACACCTTGGAAGGCTTGAAGGTGAGTAAATTTTCATTTTCATTTCATTTTTTTGGGTGAACTATTCCTAATACATATGAGAGACAAAAATGCTGTAGCTGCAGTAAAAATGAAAACATTTTTTTCTTCTTTTTTTCTCTTGCACATAACTCTGCCCATACAATTCACCTAATTAATTATCACCTCGGGCACCATGGTGAATTAAAATGGAAGGTAACACACATATTAAGGTACTAAAGAAACAGCTTTAAAATGCTGACAGCCGTCAATCGACAAGCGGAATTAAGTGGAAATTTCTTAGTATTGTCTCTATTTTAGTTTAGTCAGTTTGCATAACAGGAAGTATGTGTCATCCAAGTCTGCTACACCATTGTAGCAGTCGCTCTTCTGATTCTGAACTCTTGCTGGTTTATAGTCATTACTTGTGCTTTATTTCATGGTTGTTTGAATTAAGTCATTCACAGCTTATTCTCTGTGTGCACAGAAAGTCATACACTCATTTACTTTACTTATTTTGTTTTAAGATATGCCTCATTATGCAAACAACAAGGACTACACTTAACCACAGGAAATAAAAATGAGAACTAATAAGTGTTAGTAAGGTCCTTTTGCTGGTTGTAATGTTAGCTTCAAACAAGTGCAACATTTTCTCCCATGTTTTATGTTTTACTTCACACAATGTGAACAGGGAGTAAATCATATATTAATAATAAACTATTGTCATCTGTTTTTCTAAGGAAATGTCAAGAATTTGAAATCTGGCCTTTAACAATACTTCCAGACATCACAGACGATTGGTTTTATAAGGATGTGGATGTATGTCTTCTCTCAGCTCTAGAATAGAACAAATAATTTGACATTTTATTTAAAATATTTTTTGCCTGACAGGACTTTCCAAGCCAAGGTGATGGAGACGTCATAGAGATTATGAAAGTATGAACACATTTTGTTTAACTGTATTAAAGGCCCTTGAAATACAATAAAAAATATCCCCAATCTCACAACCTTCATGTTAAAGTTGAAGTGATTCTGGATAATTGTTTTTATTTTCGTTGATCTCTTTTAGTGAACCAAAACACTATTAATTTAAAAGCAAAATTAATTACTTTCCTCAAAACAACAACATTGCATCATCTGGCTCCCTTTTGACAGTACTTAATTATTAAAGTATGTTTTGTACATTATTATTTCAATAATTATTAATAATAGTAATAATTATTATTATTACATGATTAATGCATAAAGACATGAGCAGCCATGATTTAAATATCCAATGCCAACACACATTAGGCATTGCTAAGTATAAACTATTATATTGTACAGTACACACCATAGATACACTATTGTATTATATTGTACTATTTTAGCTGAAGAAATTTGTAATATTCATTTACAATTACAGTGGGTCAGGTAAAAAAATACATCTCTGCAAGAACATTTAGATGTTATGTCTCTGTCTAGATTGTACAATATTGCTAAATGTTTGCATTTTCCTATTTTTAAACATTTTTATCTCTCTCTCTCTCCATATCTCTCTTTCACTCACATCTGATGTTTAGGATGCTTAATTAGCCATTTAAAATATCCATTAATAATAGAGCTGATCACTGGACTGTCTGTCCCTAGGAACAAAATTGTACCTTCACCGTACCTTTTTTTTCTGACAGTGTATGAGACTATTTCAGTGCGAAAAAGCCTAACCATATTTTGACTGTTATCGCATTTCCTTGTAGTCTCGGATCATCATGAGGAAGGAGCATCTTCATTATACATATGCTTTTCCTCCTTCATTGCTGTTGGTCTCTCCATCATGACTGCAGCAGTGATCGTGACCAACATCAGGTGCAAAACTAAAGGTGTGTTTCACCAGTTACTCACTCATTTATAGCAGCAATGAACATTATGAAAGGCCTGATGACCACAGTCAAATTAAAATCCTAATGAAAATGCATACACACTATGCTGAGAGCATTTCAAAATGCTTTAAGTATTTAATTTTTATTACTGGCTCAATAATCCTTTACTCTGGCTTCTAAAGCCTTACAAGAAGATCAATGACTAACATGCAGGCTTTGGTTTACAGAGCTGTAGATTAAAGTCAATGAATAGTTTCTCTTCCTCAATCTTACTGCTGATGTTGTGGCACATTATAGGCGCTCAGTATATATATATAGTTTTCTGTGTGTGCATGCATCTACAAAAAAATCTCACACTTGTTATTAATGTGAGATGCATTTTGACATGCAATGCTAATGAAGACAACTCTAGCATTTATACATATTCTGATAATATCTGTCCTTGATGTGATGATAATCTGATGAGGCTTGGTTTGGTTTAGTTTGGTTTGGTGTGTCCTGACTGATGATTTTGGGGTCAGGATTAGATTTGGATCAGGCTTGAGCTTCAGTAGATTAACAGCACACAGAAGCTAACACTATTAACTCATTGTACACTTTTGTTAACAGACAACTCCACAGCAGTTACTGACAATGAAGCATAAAAAAGCATAAAAAATCACTTTCAGAAGAGAACAGAGGAGGCCTGAAGAAAAAGAAAAACATATAAAAAAATATATAAATTAAAAATATATTCATTATTCAACTAACGCTTTGCATTTTTTATTTAATTTGAAATTTATAAAATATATTATTACCAGTACAGTATTTGAGTTTTAATTTGTTTTGTTTTTTTGTTTTTTATACATGATTTTGCTTATCCTGTAACATTCCTAATTTGTTAGTATGTAAAAATAACTGCTTCACTTATCACTTGATTCATGATTTTGCAGGCAGATTTTGTGCATGGAGGTACCTCCTGAAACATATTTCGGGCAGACTTCTGAGGCAGCATAATAATAATAATTGAATGCCCTAAAGTGATAGTTTGGTTTTCATAAAGCTTTAAGCTGGATCTAGTTCAGGGCTATTTTGATTATTGTAATACTATAGGGTATTTTAAGAAAGGGGTCATTCCATGTCAAATCAACCAAATTTCAAAAAATTTCCCCAGCTCAAATTTTTGATTTGCTAATATTTTTTTGATTCAGAGCCAAATTACAAGAGCATAAAATGACTTCAGAAAAATGGCAGCATCATAGTGTTATCTTTACACAGAGTCTGTTAGTAAAATCTGTTGACTTTAGCAATCTTTGTTGCATTATGTAGCAAAAAGTGACCATTCAGAAATGGAGAAAAAGCACTTTTCAAGTTTTTTTTTCTCAGAGGTTTGCATGTCTGTATCTTAAGAAGTATTAAAGATGTCTTAACAAACTTTCCTCTTGGCATCTTCATTTTTAAGGCCCTATATAGTTCGGTTCCAGAGATATATTTAAATATTTAAAATGTACATATCTTCAGTGGTCAAAAACCAAATGATTGTCACTTTACAAAATTATGATAATTCTTTTATTTTAAAGAGGAATGTCTAAAAACAAATAATGGTGAAACTAGAGATGTATCTTGTTTCCTTCTGTCAAAACAACTGCATTGAACATACCTGTCTGAGTGCCATAAATACTCTTTTTCCAAAGTTTGCGTGCAAGCCTATAACTTAAAAAGTATTAAAGATATCGCAATATGATTTTAGATTCTAGTTCTAAATAAAGTTTTCTTTCAGAATCTTCATTTTCAGGCCCTACATCATTCAGTCCTGTGATTATGTGGTCAGAGCTGATGATCTGGAGCCATACTGTATCAAAGTCAAAGTCTGCTTTATTGTCAATTCTGATAACACTAAACACTAACAGTAGAATGTAAAAATACAAATAAATACATAATAAAATATAATATAAAATACAACTATACAAATATACAAGTAGGGACATGCAAAAAGGATAGATAAAGTAGCACAAGGCACATGGCAGATAGAGTGCAAACCAGTGAAATAACAAACAGTGCATATATAATGGGAGTAGTGCAAAAAGAGCTTATCAATCTGTTTAAAGTGACAGAGAGCACAGAGGGGCAAAAGATGGGAGGGGGCAGAGCCGGGAGAGAGTTGAGCTTCCTGACTGCCTGATGGATGAAGCTGTCCTTCAGTCTGCTGGTCCTGGCCTGGAGACTTCACAGTCTCCTCCTGATGGCAACAGACTAAAGAAGCTGTGTGTCGGGTGGGTGGAATCACCCGCAATGCAGAGGGCTTTGCGGATGAGACAGGTGCTGTAAATGTCCTGGAGGGAGGGGAGAGAGACACCAATGATCTTCTCAGGTGCTCTCATTTTGCGTTGAAGGCTCTTGCGGCAGGACATGTTGCAGGCTCCATACCACATAGTGATGCAGCTAGTCAGAATGCTTTCGATGGTGCCTCTGTAGAAGGTGCACATGATGAGGGGCAGGGTTCTGGCTCTTCTCAGTTTACAATGGAAGTAGAGGTGCTGCTGTACTTTCTTGACCAGTGAGGAATGATTGTGTTCAATTGTAGCGGATTTCACTCAGCACCACAAATGGCCTACCGACACCAGGCTCATTGGGGAATTGAGTCTACAGTTTATTGAAAGAGGACAGACAATTAACACACACGCTTTCTATTCTACACAAAGTTTTGTATCACAATGAACATTGTCTTTCTGTGTTTTACTTATGGAAATTGACATTCACACAAAACAAATTAAATGATAAAATAAACTTAATCAACAGTACATTCATTTACTTCAATATCATGGCCAATATATCTCCATTTGTTAGATCGTATAGTGGTTTCTTTTCTTATTTTGTTACACATACCTGCAGTTTATTGAAAGAGGATAGACAATTAACACACATGCCTTCAGACTCGCTGTGATTCAGCTAAAGGATGCAAAAAAAAACAAAAAACACATTATTACCGTCCTCCTTAACAGCAACTGCAATTTGTACACACAGATTTGTCTATAAACATACATTCTGACATTAAAAGAAGTTTCCCACATTCACTGCACTCAATGACATTCCCACAGACTCAGTCCACCAAAAATTAGATGAAAACACTTATTAACACGGAAAAACCCATGCACAATTTTGGCGCACAGGCGGCAACATGAAACGAACATGTGCATTCATAAAACTCTGAATATACATCAAAATCATCAAAAGGTAAATACATGCTTACTCATTTCAGTTTCATTACATTTAGGGTTAGGGTTAGGGTTACTAGACACGTTCTCATTGTCAATGACTGCTCTAGCTGAAACTGATTCAGATGCACTGCTCCCATCATTTACACTGATGTTATCCGTGTCACAGTCACTAGACAATTCACTGGGGCTACTTCCGCTGCTAGTGTTTGGAGGGTCACGGTCTCTTGTGTGATCTGTTTTGGCTGAATCAGCGATCTCAGTGACTTGTTCAGTGCCCTGATTTTGAACAGTACAGGTTCCCACAGACTGAGATGATCTTGAGCCTTGGGCTTGTAAGATCCAAGCAGCTATCCTGCCACTCATTGATCCTCTCTCAGAACTAAGCAGAGATCTGTTTCCTTGCTCTTTTGTTTCGGTTAACTCTTCTTCAGAGATTGTGGAGAACACAGTGGACTCAATTTCTGGCTCCTCCAAGGGGAGAAAGTTTACAGGGAGGAGGAAGTTACGGTGAACTACCTTACTTTTCCTGGTGGTTGGGTCTTCAACTCTGTAGATGTGTAATGTTGGGTCCTTCCATGTCACTACATCAACCACCGAGTCCCACACATCTGCTAGCTTCCTCTTTCCCTTTTCTTTCTTATTCACCAGAAGGACACAATCTCCAACTTCCAAATCAAAACCCTTGGATTTCTTGGTATATTCTCTCACTTGCCTTCTTTGGGCTCCCGGTGTTTTCTTGAGCAATCTTTATCACTTCCCTCATGTCCTCCTGATGAGTCTTAACATATTCGTCGTAAGTCTGCACATCATCATTCCTCAGAGCGCTACCAAACATAATATCTACAGGCAACCTAGGCACCCTGCCAAACATCAAGTAGAACGGTGCAAATCCTGTTGTCTCATGAGTGGTACAGTTGTAGGAAAATGTAAGTGTTTGTATCATCTGAGGCCATCTCTCTTTCGATCGGGGAGGCAAGGAATGGATCATATTACCGAGTGTGTGGTTGAATCTTTCTGTTTGCCCATTTCCCATTGGGTGGTATGGGACTTGCGAACACCAGACACCAACAGCAACTCAGCAATCAGCTTACTTTCAAAACTAGCTCCTTTGTCTGAGTGTATCCTCTGTGGAAACCCATATATACAGAAAAACTGGTTCCACAGGTTCTGGGCCACAACTTTAGCTGTCTGGTTTGGGCAAGGGAACACATGAGCAAGCTTCGTAAAATGGTCCGTTATCACAAGAACATCAACATTTTCCCTGTGTCTCCTTTCTGCAGACCAGAAATCTATACATGCAAGTTTCAACGGCACACCTAGGTTCCTGAGTCTTCCCGACCACACAACGCTTACAATGAGAGACATATTTCTTGACGTCCGTGTCCATTCCAGACCAAAAGGGTTCTACTTTGTCCTTGATGACCGGCATCATCATGAGTCCTTCTTAGGGCAGCGGCTCTCAGAGAATGAGGAAGTACAAGCATTTTCCCACCCTATCCTTGGACTTGCGATACAGAGCACTGTCCTTCATTTCCAACCTTTCCCAGTGTTTCAACAATCTCAGTACTGGGGCAGATTCATTATCCCTCTCTCTCAAACTGTTAGGACAGTGGGTCAGCTGAGCACCTTGTACAGGTCTGCTGGATTCCCAATCAAGACATGACTAGCTTTCACGCCCTCAGTTCTTATCTGGCACAAATTCCCAACTTGGACACTCTGAACACTACCCTCAGAGTTCTGACGGAGTACATTCACTGATAATCGGAAAGCTTCTTGTACTGATTCTGAGGTCACATGTTGAGCCTTACTTTCTAAGGTTTCACAGACTTCTAAAGCTCTGGCAAAGGGACGTCGACTTAATAGATCAGCAGGAATGTTCTGGGTGCCAGGTATGCATTTCAAGTTAAAGTCAAAGAGGGAAAGCTTAGACACCCACCTTTGTTCACAGGCGTCTAATTTACGCTTAGACATAATATATGTCAACGGGTTGTCATACGTTAGCACTGTGAATGAAGTCCTTTTTAACCAGTGAGTGACCTTATCGCAAACTGCCCACTTTAGAGCATAAAACTCTAATCTATGAGCTGGGTAATGAGACTGAGCCTTTGACAGGGTCTTACTCGCGAAGGTTACAGGACTTGGCCTTTTCTCTCCCTCCGATATCTGACTCAGAACCGCACCTAAACCGTCCATAGATGCATCAGTGGACAAGAGGAATGGTCTCCCAAAGTTGGGATGAGCTAGAGTGACTGTGTCTGTAAATGCCCCTTTGATCTTTTCCACAGCCAGATCACATTCTGCAGTGCAGTCTTCGGGGCTCAAGCGCTTGTGTTTAGGCAAGGCAAGGCAAGGCAAGTTTATTTATATAGCACATTTCATACACAGTGGTAATTCAAAGTGCTTTACATAAAAGAACGTGAAATAGTCATTAAAAATAATAATAATCACAACAATAAAAACATGGAATTAAAAAAAATTATAACAGTTAAGAATAGAACATGATTATACATAGTGCAATCAGTTCGGACGTAGCACAGTGTTCATTTAACAAATGCACAGCTAAACAGATGAGTTTTGAGTCTGGATTTAAATGTGGCTAATGTTTTAGCACATCTGATCTCTTCTGGAAGCTGGTTCCAACTGCGGGCTGCATAATAGCTAAAAGCGGACTCCCCTTGTTTTGTGTGAACCCTTGGTATTTCTAACTGACTCGATCCTAATGATCTGAGTGGTCTGTTAGGTTTATATTCAGTGAGCATATTTGCAATGTATTTAGGTCCTATGCCATTGAGTGATTTATAAACGAGTAAAAGTACTTTAAAAAATCAATCCTAAATGTAACTGGAAGCCAGTGTAAGGACCTGAGGACTGGTGTGATATGCTCTGATTTTCTGGTTCTAGTCAGAATCCTGGCAGCAGCGTTTTGGATGAGCTGCAGCTGTCTAATAGTCTTCTTTGGAAGGCCGGTGAGGAGACCATTACAATAATCCACCCTGCTGGTGATAAAGGCAAAACAAAACATCTAATTCTTGCAATGTTTTTGAGATGATAGTATGCTGATTTAGTTACTGCTTTGTTCTGCTGTCTCCAGAATCACCCCAATTTTTTTGACTTGATTTTTAGTTGATTGACCCCTAGAGTCAAGGTATGCATTCACCTTGAGAACTTCATCTTTGTTTCCAAATGCAATGACTTCAGTTTTCTCCTTGTTTAACTGAAGAAAGTTCTGGCACATCCAACTATTAATTTCATCAATGCATTGGCAGAGGGAGTCGATGGGGCTGTAGTCATTTGGAGATAAGGCTAGGTAAATCTGGGTATCATCAGCATAGCTGTGATAGGCAATTTGGTTCTTTCTCATTATTTGACTTAGTGGGAGCATATACAGGCTAAACAAGAGGGGTGCAAGAATTGAGCCTTGTGGGACTCCGCATGTCATGGACGTCCACTTAGACTTATGCTCTCCTATACTCAATAACATCTCCCTCCTAAGTATGACCTGAACCATTTGAGTACCATCCCAGAAAGCCCGACCCCGTTTTCCAGTCTCTTTAGAAGTATGTTATGATCAACAGTGTCAAACGCAGCACTAAGATATAGTAGTACCAGCACTGATATTTTGCCAGAATCAGAATTGAAGCGAATATCATTTATTATCTTAATAAGTGTGGTCTCTGTGCTATGATGCGCTCGGAAATCAGATTGAAAATTGTCCAGGTATCCATTTGAGTTTAAGTAGTTGTGCAGCTGATTAAAAACTACCTTTTCAATAATCTTACCTATGAAAGGAAGATTTGATATTGGTCTGTAGTTGCTCAACATGGTGTTATCAAGACTGCGCTTTTTCAGAAGGGGCTTAACAACTGCAGTTTTCAGGGAGTTTGGAATAGTCCCAGAAATAAGTGAGGCGTTCACCACTTCTAAGAGATCTGCTTCTAAACAGTTAAGCACACTTTTGAAAAAAGATGTGGGAAGTGTGTCAAGATAGCAGGTTAACGATTTAAGGTGCTGTACTATTTCTTCCAAAATTTTGCTATCAGTTGCTTCAAAAACAGACATAGTCTTTTTTTTTTTTAAATTGCAGTCGAATCTGTGTGACCTCTGCATAACTAGAAGATGTGCCGGTCTCCTTTCTAATATTATTGATCTTCTCAGAAAAGAAGGAAGCAGACTCATTGCACTTGCTGTCGGAGGGCATTTCACTAGGAATCTGACTTGGGGGGTTTGTCAGTCTCTCCACAGTAGCAAAAAGAGTGCGAGCGTTGTTTACATTACTGTTTATAAGTTTTGAGAAGAAGGTCTGTCTAGCTGTGGCTAGTTCCACATTGAAAGCATGAAGGCTGTCTTTATAGATGCTATAGTGAATTTCAAGTTTCGTCTTCCGCCACATCCGCTCAGCTTTTCAGCATTGTCTTTTCATACTCTGCACTGCTGTTGATTTTCTCCATGATGATTTTTGTCTGCCATTCTTCTTAATGACTTTTTCAGGAGCAATATCATCAATAACATTCTCAACTTTTGAGTTAAATGAATCCAGGAGAAGATCAACAGAGTCTGCAGAAATGCTTGGTGTTAAAGATATAGCCTTCATAAATAGCGCACTAGTGTTCTCATCAATGCATCTCTTTCTGACAGAGACAGATCTAGATTAAGTGGTAACAGAGATCAATATATCAAAGAAAATACAGAAGTGATCAGATAGTGCTACATCCTTATTTAACAATGGATGAAATGTTTAGACCTCTACTGATGAGTAAATCTAGAGTGTGTCCACGATTGTGTGTGGGTCCATGCACATGCTGAATCAGGTCAAAAGTGTTTAAAACAGTTATAATTTCCTTTGCAGTTTTGATTTCTGCATTATCTATGTGAATATTAAAATCCCCTGCAATAGTAAAACTCTGAGGAAATCATTGATAACAGTTCTGTGAACTCTTCAACAAAGGCTGGAGAGTATTTTGGAGGCCTGTAAATCATGATAAACAGAATGCATGGAGCACCTTTCAGCACAATACCTAGATATTCAAAAGACAAATACTGACCAAATGACACTTGCTTGCATTGATAAACATCTTTAAATAGAGAAGCTACACCTCCACCTCTCCTAACAGTCCTGCAGACACTTGTAAAATTAAAGTTAGGAGGGGCTGCTTCATTGAGGACTGTTGCACTGCAGCTGTCTTCTAGCCATGTTTCATTTAGAAACATAAAATCCAAGTTGTTTGTGGTTATTAAATCATTGATCAGAAATGATTTATTTTTTAGTGAGCGAATGTTTAAAAATGCTAACTTGATGGAATTACATTTTGTCTCTACAGCAATCTTAGATTGATGCATTACAGGCCGCAGATTAGATGGGTCAGCCGTACGGCTTGAGAAGGCCTTAGACTTTCTATCACGTGATAAAACAGAAATATAGAAGGCTACAGGCACACCGGGTTCCTGCTTGTTCTGTAAACATTTGTGAATGTTGTTGCTAATATAGCGGAGACCCGACACATATCACTGAGAGCTGTTATCAGTTGTTTTTGGTTCACCTACAGCTGATGCAGGAGGGTTTGGGCCCTGGCGTTGTGGCAGCGGTCGGAGAGCTCTCACAGGAGGAACAGGGAAACAGGGGCCACCTTTCCCACCTTTCCTCTTGATCTTCTGCCCAGCAGTCAGCTTAAACAGTGGCTTGGCTAATACTGAGAGACCCTCTATGAAATGAGAATAGTAGTTCGCCATTCCGAGGAAAGACTTGATTTTTGTTGGTTAAGGAGTCTTCCCGTCTTCTTCCATCAAATCCACCACTCTGAAATCACTGATTGCTGATACTTTTATTGGATCAGTTGAGAATGAAATACCATTCTCTGACACAATATGCCCCAAAAACTTTACAGTTTTCCTCATGAGGTAACATTTCACAACTATCTGTAGACTGTGTACAAATGAAGAGCTATCTAGATGACCTACTGTGCATATTTAAATTTTTAATTTAAATTAAAGACTTTTTTATAATATAGCTTTACTTAGTAAACAGTAGGCTTAATATCTCGTAAAACCAGCCGGATTTTGGAAACTCAGCATAAATGTTCATTAAGTATAATGTTAATGTTTGAGAGTCACTTCTTCTTTTCACACCCACTTCACATTTTCTTGTGAACACAGAGGAAGTCTGTTAAGTGTTAAGACTCAATCGTTGCTCCCATGCATCTCAGAAAGTCTCTAATCTATGACAGCATGAACCAGCTTTATATCCTTTTATTGGCCCTTTGGTCAGCTTTCAGTAAGTGGATTCTATTTGTTTGCCTCAGATTTGGTTTTTATCTACTATATGTATGGAGTGGAAAGGAGTCAGTGTAATTTTTGTTATTTTTGTTCAGATTCGTTTGATGCGTGGGACCCAGATGAACATACAACAGCAGGTGCATCATTTAATATTACACTTTTCAATTCAAGTGTATTTGTATAGCGCTTTTCACAATATAAATTGTTGCAAAGCAGCTTTACAGAAAATTAAAGTTTGATCAAAAATTGATGTTGTGATCAAACTTATAGCAAGATTGGGTAGTTTTGTTTGTTGGTTCAGGGTTGGCATCATCTCTTCTCAGATCTTTGTAAGGGCTTTTCTGTCAGTGTTCTTTTTAGGAATATTTTACAGCAGTGTTTCTCAACTCCAGTCCTGGGAATCCACCTATCAGCAGTGTTGTCAAAAAGAATCGATATTTCAATACATATTGATACTAAGATATTTGAATCAATACGATATTGTGATACTGCAATATTGATATACCGGTACCAGCTGCGCTTTCTCTCAGACAGCGAGTTCACGCACACTGCAGTCCTACGTGTCTGTGGCTCCTGTCACTGACTTTTATTTTAAAGTGCAGGTGTATTATGAAGATGCTGTTTGGATGGCTACAGGAAAGTTTTTCCAGAGTGTTGGGCCAGCAATAGCAAAAGCTCGATCACTATGGTGTTTCAGTCTGGACCTAGGGACGGATAACATTCTTAAATGTCCAGTCCTAAGCGGTTTCGCTGATTTGTGCGTATGCAACAACTCAGTGAGATAAACTGGTGCAAGATTATGTGACGATTTATAAACCAAAATGAGTATTTCAAATATTTTTACAGGCAGCCACTGCTGAGATATCAAAACAGGGGAGATGTGCTGGAATTTAAGCGTGCTGGTCAAAAGCTTGGCTATTACTTTTTCAAAGTTTTTCGATAAAAATGCTTTAACATTGGCCAGGCGATGAAGATGGAAAAAACTTAACCACTCTATTTATCTGCTTGTCAAACTTTAAACCATCAATCTGGAAACATTTTTACAGTTAAGACAGCAATTTTTGTGTGTGTGTATTTTTTTGAGTGTATGGCTAAATTAAAATCTGTTTTGAATGTTCCCTTAATTGTTTTGATAATACTGAATTTAGTTCACAGAAGTGTATTGCAGTTTAGAAAAAAATATATACTACATAAGTAGCAGGGAATAAATAGACATAATAACTCCAAATTAATTGTGTAATTAAGAGCAGAAGATATGAAGGCACCTATTGTATCCATTAGCACAGTCATCTTTTTCTTCTGATCTTGAGTCTATGGCAACCCAGATAACCCAGGATCTCACCCATTGGAAATCACTTGCATTCAAATTTCAGTTGTCTATATTTTATAATTGTCATTTGTCATCTTTGCTTTATCCAGATCCATGGCAGAGATCCATGAGCGAGAGTCATCAACCACTTACAACAGTAAGTTTTTTAAAATTTTATTTTTGAATATGATGTTATAATAAATATTGTATATTGTAGCTGCTGATTCTATCGAATAAAAATATACTGTACAGAAAATAGAAATATAATTTGTCTGTCTTCTCTTAGCCCTGGCTTAGATCTGGTATACAAAAATAAATTTACATTTTATATAATAACTTTTATTGTGCCTTTGTTGAACAGGTTGAAGAGACAGAATATGAAAAGTTTTGGAAAGATTTTGAGTATGAATATGAGCTCGAGTCTGACAGTATGATCCCCACTGCTCCGGGTGTGTGTTCACGGTGTGTGTGTGTTCACTGCTGTGTGTGTGCACGTTGGATGGGTTAAATGCAGAGCACAAATTCCGAGTATGGGTCACCATACTTGGCCGTATGTCACTTCACTTTCACTTCACTTCACTTTCACTTTGATTTTTTGCCTTCTTATTACAAGATTCTTGAAATTTGGGCTGGGTGATAAACAATAATTACAATTTTCCCTCCATAGAATGATAACACGTTTGATATAATGCTTATGTGCCAAATCAGAATGAAACAGCGTTAATGGCGACACATGGACCAATTATCAGCTTGCCAAATGGCAGCGCAGTGCGAGCAGATGTGTTAACTCGCTGATCAGGCAACCAGCACAGTGAGAAGCGCTTGAATTCAGTGAAGAACACAAATGTCTCAGTGATTTAGTTTAAAGCCAGATGAAACAGATTTTAAACAATATTACCCATTAGAATATACAGAAACATTTCGATAATAGAATAATACATCACATAATACAGAAGAAAAAATCTGTTGCTTCTTCCGTTTCATCACAACTTTGTTTTTAATATCTGGCTGAGATGCAAATGATGTCTTGCACACAGCAACTAGATTGTGCTTCTGCGTTGTCAGAAGCAATGCATTCATGAAATAAACGTATTTGACAATTAAGCATTTTTCAGTTTGTTTAGGTAGTTGTTTAAGGCCGTTTCACAATTCTCAGGTTGGAAAATACAGAAATTTATAAATACAGAATGATCATGTTAGTAAACCAGAACTCTAGAATTAATTTATTAATTTAATACTAATCTTCCTATTAATACATGGTTATTGATTATTAAAGTTTTTATACCGTCATAAATATTTGCAATACAATGTGACTGGTGATTAAATTTAACAAAAAAATTGTCAAGATGTGTGCAGCCGTTACTAAAATATACAGTCCATGCTAATATTGATGAATGTTGATGTGCTGTATTTCAGATGTCCCAGAGCCCAACATCACAGTGTACCGACAGATGGAGGACAGAGAGCATGTGTTCGTGCTGTGCAAGTTTGCCGAAATGTTTGGAATGACACACAGAAGGCAGTCTTTTCAGCTGTCTGTGGAAAGTGAACTGAACTACACCATAGAACCACTGGAATTCTTTCCTTTTTATTATTCCGATTTGCATGTGTATATGGTCACTGTGAGTCCACCTGCTTCCTTCACCTGTGTGCATGAGATTGGTTTTGATCTAGATGTCAGGAACCTGAGCAGCCAGACCTACAATTACAGTGGGTCAGGTAAACAAATACATCTCTGCAAGAACATTTACATGTTACTTCTCTGTCTATATTGCACAATATTGCTAAATGTTTGCATTTTCCTATATTTTATAACATTTTCATCTGCCTCTCTATCTCCCTACTTCTCTTCTACCCTCGTCTGATGTCTAGGATGCATAATTAGCCATTTAAAATATACATTAATAATAGAGCTGATCACTGGACTGTCTGTATGAGACTATATTTCAAGCCCAAATATATTTTGACTATCGTGGCACTTCCTTGCAGTCTCGGATCATCATGAGGAAGGAGCATCTTCATTATACATCTGCTTTTCCTCCTTCATTGCTGTTGGTCTCTCCATCATGACTGCAGCAGTGATCGTGACCAACATCAGGAGCAAAACTAAAGGTGTGTTTCACCAGTTACTCACTCATTTATAGCAGCAATGAACATTATGTCTGACCAAAACCTAAAACTGAAAATAAATGCACAGAAAATGGTTCTTTTGTATTTAATTTAATTATTGGCTCAATCATACCGAACTCTGGCTGCTAAAGATGCCTTTCAAGAAGCTCAAAGAATAGCTCTTCCTCAGTCTTACTGCTGATGACTGTTGTGACACATTACACAGGTGCTCAGCATATAGTAAATGGACCACAAAACCAGTCATAAGGGTACATTTTTTTCCGAAATTGAGAATAAATAAGCTTTCCATTGATGTATGGTTTGTTAGGATCGGACAATATTTGGCCGAGATACAACTATTTGAAAATCTGGAATCTGAGGGTGCAAAAAAATCTAAATATTGTGAAAAACACCTTTAAAGTTGTCCAAATGAAGTTCTTAGCAATGCATATTACTAATCAAAAATGAAGTTTTGATATATTTACGGTAGGAAATTTGCAAAACATCTTCATGGAACATGATCTTTAACATCCTAATGATTTTTGGCATAAAAGAAAAATCAATAATTTTGACAGATACAATGTATTTTTGGCTATTGCTACAAATATACCCCAGCGACTTAAGACTGGTTTTGTGGTCCAGGGTCACATATAGTTTTCTGTGTGTGCATGTGTCTACTTAAAAATCTTACGCCAGTTATTAATGTGAAATGCATTTTGACATATGCTAATAGAGACAATTTATAGCAATTATACATATTCTGATCATATTTGTGCTTGATGTGACGAAAATCTGATGAGGTTTGGTTCGGTTTGTTGACTGATGATTTTGCGGTCAGGATTAGATTTGGATCAGGCTTGAGCTTCAGTAGTTTAACAGCACACAGAAACTAACACTATTATCTCATTGTACACTTTTGTTAACAGACACCAACTCCGATGCAGTTACCGACAATGACTACGTGGAAGCATAAAAAAATCACTTTCAGAAGAGAACAGAACAGACTGAAGAAAAAATATATATTAAAAAAAAATATAAAAATGTAAAATATACACTGTCATTCCAAACCTCAGAGTATCACAAATAGAGGCATTTATGCTGTCCAGATATGGTGTCCAAATACGGTTAAAAGTATCAGTTGTAGAGTGAATAAAACATGTTAGAAGTTGTACTTCTACTTCTAACTGTGGAGTGCGGTTATAGCTTCCTCTCTCGAGATGGGCGCGTTTAGAAGTTCTCTCTGTTCATCTGAAATTACTTGGGAGCGTTGGGCAATCAAAGAATGACACCATAGAATCATGTTTTTGGGAAGAGTAGTATGACTTATAGAGAACAGAGTAAAATTGTTTAAAAGTATTATTAATAATAGAAGAATCAAAAGAACGCACTCCCTTGGGGTCTACTATAGAAGTAATAAATTGTGAATCAGATTTAGACTTTGACAAATGAGCTAAATATTTACTAGGTTTATTACCCCATTCGTACAGCTTTTGCTTTGAATATAATACATTTGAATGAGACTGATGGGTTAGCAATGAATTTAAAGAAGCTCGTAGAGCACTTATTTTTTCTACAGAAGCTGGAGAGGGATCATTCAAGTACCTGCTAGTGGCAATATTTAACCCTGACTCTACAGATGCATCTCAATAAATCAGAATTTCGTGGAAAAGTTCATTTATTTCAGTATTCAATGCACACAGACTGAAGTAGTTTAAGTCTTTGGTTCTTTTAATTGTGATTATTTTGGCTCACATTTAACAAAAACCCACCAATTCACAACATCTCAACAAATTAGAATATGGTGACATGCCAATCAGCTGATCAACTCAAAACACCTGCAAAGGTTTCCTGAGCCTTCAAAACGGTCTCTCAGTTTGGTTCACTAGGCTACACAATCATGGGGAAGACTGCTGATCTGACAGTTGTCCAGAAGACAATCATTGACACCCTTCACAAGGAGGGTAAGCCACAAACATTCATTGCCAAAGAAGCTGGCTGTTCACAGAGTGCTGTATCCAAGCATGTTAACAGAAAGTTGAGTGGAAGGAAAAAGTGTGGAAGAAAAAGATGCACAACCAACCGAGAGAACCACAGCCTTATGAGGATTGTCAAGCAAAATTGATTCAAGAATTTGGGTGAACTTCACAAGGAATGGACTGAGGCTGGGGTCAAGGCATCAAGAGCCACCACACACAGACGTGTCGAGGAATTTGGCTACAGTTGTCGTATTCCTGTTGTTAAGCCGCTCCTGAACCACAGACTACGTCAGAGGCATCTTACCTGGGCTAAGGAGAAGAAGAACTGGACTGTTGCACAGTGGTCCAAAGTCCTCTTTTCAGATGAGAGCAAGTTTTGTATTTCATTTGGAAACCAAGGTCCTAGAGTCTGGAGGAAGGGTGGAGAAGCTCATAGCCCAAGTTGCTTGAAGTCCAGTGTTAAGTTTCCACAGTCTGTGATGATTTGGGGTGCAATGTCATCTGCTGGTGTTGCTCCATTGTGTTTTTTGAAAACCAAAGTCACTGCACCCGTTTACCAAGAAATTTTGGAGCACTTCATGCTTCTTTCTGCTGACCAGCTTTTTAAAGATGCTGATTTCATTTTCCAGCAGGATTTGGCACCTGCCCACACTGCCAAAAGCACCAAAAGTTGGTTAAATGACCATGGTGTTGGTGTGCTTGACTGGCCAGCAAACTCACCAGACCTGAACCCCGGAGAGAATCTATGGGGTATTGTCAAGAGGAAAATGAGAAACAAGAGACCAAAAAATGCAGATGAGCTGAAGGCCACTGTCAAAGAAACCTGGGCTTCCATACCACCTCAGCAGTGCCACAAACTGATCACCTCCATGCCACGCCGGATCGAGGCAGTAATTAAAGCAAAAGGAGCCCCTACCAAGTATTGAGTACATATACAGTAGATGAACATACTTTCCAGAAGGCCAACAATTCACTAAAAATGTTTTTTTTTTTAATTAATTTATTTTTTATTGGTCTTATGAAGTATTCTAATTTGTTGAGATAATGAATTGGTGGGTTTTTGTTAAATGTGAGCCAAAATCATCACAATTAAAAGAACCAAAGACTTAAACTACTTCAGTCTGTGTGCATTGAAATTATTTAATACACGAGTTTCACAATTTGAGTTGAATTACTGACATAAATGAACTTTTCCACGACATTCTAATTTATTGAGCTGCACCTGTAGGTGTTTCTGTTTTTCTGACTGTTTTCTTTTTTTTTGGTTGTAAGGTATGAAATAGCAAGGCCTCTAATATGCTTTAGCTGTCTCCCAAAGAAGTGAGGGATTACTTGTAGAGTAATAAATAGAAATATCTTAAACTCTGAATTAAATTATGAAAGAAATGTATCATCTTTGAGTAATAAATGATTAAATCTCCAGCTTCTGACAGGTCTAAGAAACCCCTTCACACAAACATCTAATACCACTGTCGCATGATCAGAGACGACAATATCTCCTATGTTGCAGCGTAAGATTGCATGCATTATTGTCTTAGGAGCAAAGAAGTAGTCGATCCTAGAGTGACAATTATGTGGGTGAGAGAAACAGTGCTTTATATGAGAGCCCTCTACCTGTCATCAACACATCAAAATGTGCAACAAACACAACAGAAAAAAAAACATTTAGCTATAAGCTGAAACGTGTACTTTCTCTCTCTCACATCTCCGAAAACATTGAAGCAAATTTTCAAATAGACGTTTTCTTCATTTACAAACCTCATATTTGAAGTCCAAACAAGTACATTTTTGCCTAAAATGCTCTTAAAACTGCATTCCTACTACATTCATAGATTCGAGGACCAAAAAGAACTGTTGTATAAATAAAAATAACAGATTTTCTTACTGCTGAACTTTTACTTTTCTGCTGAAGCTTTGGTTTCTGTTTACAAACCGTAAAGAGGAGAAGCCGTGGAATGGTATATTTAAAAAATGTCTTGTATATGAAAATAAAAGCAATTTCTTGCATGAATTAATGTGATTTGCTTCTTTGTTCTTATTTTTAATAATAAAAATACAATAAAAAAATATATGGTGACATTTATTTATATTGTGAAATTTTGGTCATTGTCCATCCCAAATATCCAAGTCTGCAAATTGTCGACAAATATTTTTTGTTGTGGAATGGATTTTGACTAAATATGATCTAATGTAAGGGCTTGTAATAACGCGGTTTGACCAGTGTGACTGTAATTCAGTCCTCCTGGATTCAATCCTGTAGAGGAAAACACACTGTTGATAAGAATACGGCTGTGTCCGAAGGCTTAGTCAGCTGACCCTATCAGACAATGACTTTGCAGGCAGCGTTTATGCACATAGCTACCTCCTGAAATGGATTTCGGGCAGACTTCTGAGGCATCATAATAGTTTAATGACCTAAAGTGATAGTTTGCATAGATTAAAGCTTGAGCAAGTTCAGGTCTTTTTTGATTATTGTAACACTATAAGGTATTTTAAGGGGTTAGTTCACCCAAAAATGAAAATTCTGTCATTAATTACTCACCCTCATGTCGTTCCAAACCCGTAAGACCTTCATTCATCTTCGGAACACAAATTAAGATCATTTTAAATAAATCCGAGAGCTCTCAGACCCTAATGTTCTCAGGTCCAGAAACGTAGCAAGGACATGGGTAAAATAGTCCATGTGAGTTCAGGGGTTCAACCGTAATTCCATGAAGCTACGACAATACTTTTTGTGCGCAAAGAAAACAAAAATAACGGCTTTATTCAACAATTCTTCTCCTCCTCATACCATGAATAAAGTCATTATTGTTTTCTTTGAGCACAAAAAGTATTCTCGTAGCTTCGTAAAATTATGGTTGAACCCCTGAATTCACATGGACTATTTTACTGATGTCCTTGCTATGTTTCTGTGCGTTGATCGTGGTAATATCCTTGCTGTCTATGGGAGGGTCAGAGAGCTCTCAGATTTCATCAAAAATATCTTAATTTGTGTTCCAAAGATGAACGAAGGTCTTACGGATTTGAAATGACATGAGGGTGAGTAATTAATGACAGAATTTAAATTTTTGGGTGAACTATCCCTTTAAGTGTGTTTACATTCTTTCTTGGAAAAGAAAACATCACTACAACTTCTGAATGTGACCATCAGTGTTTTAGCATTACATAAAAAGCAAAAAAACAACAACTCTGCTTTAACTTTCAGGCAGGCTTATATATTTAACAGTAACATTCAAGTATGAAACAATACAGAAACTGAATAATCAAATGTAAAACTAAAACACTGCACATTAATTAATTAATATACATTGATTCATAATAAAGCTACAAAGGTTATTCAGTCGAGCACAGCTTGTCAGTGAAGCATGGTTCTGTAATCAATAGTAAATACTGCTCCATCCGAAGACCAGAGGGCGCTCTCGTGCTGAAACTCCAAATGTGCCAGCAGAAGAAAAGTAATGCACATTGTTCCAGGAAATCCCTACTGCTGCAGCTGAATAAACAGAAGATTGTTCTGCTTTCATTGATTCAACACTACTACAACGATATATGGTTTATCTTCTTATTATAATTTTCATTATAATAAAATATATTTAATGCAATGCAATAACCTTTATCACTGCATAGAATACTGTGAAATAATAGGTTGCAAACCAACTTGAAAGCATTTACTTCCATTAAGTTCACAGATGTCATGATGGCATGCCGATGTCGTGCAGTAGATGGCAGTCTGGACCTTTAGGTGGGTTTGCCAAACACCATTAAAAGGAAAAGAAGATGCTCAAATGTGCAGTGTTGCCAGTTTCTGGAGTTTTTACCAAATTTAACTACTTTTTTCGTTGTTGCTGTGACTATCAAGGAGCTAGCTCAGCAATATTTAAGTATATTTGGCAATTTGTTTTGTTCGTGGTTAACAAACAGGTCTCAGATCATTTCATTATCAGTTTTAATCTACATATACCTTCCTCCACACCACCAACCTCTCTGCCAGTTTCATTTAGATGATACCTAAGGTCTCTTTCTCGACTGCATATGTTGTTTTCTACCCTAACTACCTGCCTAGACACTATCTGTCCTCTTTTCTCCAGCATGTGCTACTCACCCCAAGTCTTCCGTGAGCACCAAACTAACCTCAGTCAGGGCAGCAAAGAGAAAATGGTGCAAATTAAAAGCTTGAGCTGATTTCAGTAGGTATCAGTGACTGCTACAGCTGACCATCTTCTCTCCTCCTAAAGTCTCTAAACTTATTCTCTCACTGGATTGTTACGAAGTGCAAGAGCTGAGTCCATATCAGTGTTTACAGCTCTGATTATGTGTTCATATTTCTGAATCACTGCTTGTTTTGCAGTATGTGACAATTGATCAGTGTGACTAATCTTTGTTCGCACATTTATACGCATCAGTTTTCGGCCTGTTCTGTTAGATTGGATTATTTATTCTGTGTGTGATATTTAATAAATGCCCACAGTAGTTGCCTGTACACATTTGTAATGCTTATTACTGGCATTTTGTCCATGTGATATTACATTTAATGTAAAAATTAGTGAGTCTAATTTCAGTGCATGCACTGTCAAACTCATTTGAGCTTCACAATCACTTCTTTTAATCAGTCGATGTGAACAGATCTTAGAATTTGAGACTCCTTAAAGTTGAGAGTTCAGCGCATTCAGTGGAATTCACTCTTTGTCTGATTTTTCTCACTCGTCCAGGCGGTCATTAAATGTTTAGCTGAATTATAGTTTTCAGCTATTGCTTTTCATCTGAAATAATGGGGGGAATAATGAAACGAACATTCCAGATGAAATGGAAAAATACTGCGAGTCATGAAGCAGCTGTACATCATATAATTTGAATAGGTCTGTGTTAACGCCCTGTATCTTAGCTTCTCTGTTCTTTTGTTAAACCCTGTTTATATCATATAAACTTAGACAAACAGTCGATAACAAAGACAAACAGACAACATCATATTTAGCTAGGAAAGGATGAAATGATTTTGTTAACATTACAATAACATTGCATTTGTTAACATTAGTTTAAAAAATGAGTTAACATGAACTAACAATGATAAATACTTCTAAAACATTTATTAATCTTAGTTAATTTCAACATTTACTAATACATTATTAAAATCAAAAATAGTTTTGTTAATATTATTTAACGGAACTGAGCTACTATGAGCTAACAATGAACAGATGCATTTTTATTAACTAACATACCAGGATTAATAAAGCACTGCTCATTTTTAATATTATTTAATTAATTAATGGAAACTTACTGTAAAGTGTAACTGTGTTGTTGTTTTTTCTTTTAGTGTTTCCTTGTACAATAATCGAAACCTAATTTTATAAGGCGAGAGCATGTCATGAGATCAGTGCACACAACATGCTGGCTTTTCCAACTAAACTCAATAGTTAATAATTCAGTGTTTATTACAGTTTTTCTCAATTGCTTAAACACATTTCTTGAAATTATGCCTCTTTTTTGCACAACTCTAAACACAAATCCATATCTTCTAACTCAATTCCCCAAACTTCCTGTATTCAGGTCAAAATGAAGCTCTCCACTCAAAACAACTCAGTCTTGCTGAAAAACCAACCTTTGCTCTCAGACATGACACACAAACCCTCAAAAACACACACACTACAACACAGTCTTACACACTGATGAGATGAATTCAAAACAATACTACAAAAAACGGTAATAAGTGTTGCTTGTGGTACTCCCCAAATGTTTCATTCCTTAATTTAATGTACAGTTGAGTACAGTACAATACAGCAAACAACAACAAATTATTCTGCCCCAGCATCCAGACCTCTTCAACATCACTGGCTATACTGGCCCTGGCCAGGCAGCGGAGGTAAAATCCTCTCGCATGCCTGTTATACAACCCTGGCACACATCAACTAAAATATATGAGACTGCTTTTCTTCTTGCTCTTGCCCTTCCAATTCCTCTTTCTCTTCCATGTTGTTGTCCTCCTCCTCCTTCTTCTCCTCTTCCTCCTCCTCCTCTTCCTCTTTCTCCTCCTCATCTTCCACTTTCTCCTTCTCCTCTTCCTCTCTGTACTCCCTCTCCACCTCTTACTCTTCCTCTTCCTTCATTTCTTCCTCTACTCCCTCTCCTCCTCCTCCTCCTCCTCCTCTGTGGTGTCCTTGACCTCTTCCTTCACATCTCTCTGGATGCATTGTTTAAAACCAGAATACAGTTTTTCTCAGTCACTTTGGTGCATTTCTTGAATCATCCTTACTGTAATATTTGCAAAAAAGTATGTGTGTTTCTCAAAACAATTTGTACAAACAGCATCACACACAATGGATTTCCTGCAAAAGCCTGTACCTTACTCAAAATCTGTAGTTCATCTCTTAAAAGTAAATATATGTCAATTAACCTATCTGTCCCTTTTGTCATTGTTCACAAACAAGATAGTCAAAATGCTTAGTCATGTTGTCAATATAACAGTGCACTCTGTTAGTATTACCTGTAAACTACAGCAACAGTTTGGATGACAGTTACTGTACTGAAATGCAGAAGGCTACGCTTCTTATGTACACTCTCAAATCAGACTCTCAGAGACTCTCAAAATCGAGCTCTCAGAGACTCTCAAATCGAAGACTCTCAGAGACTCTCAAAATCGAAGACTCTTGAGACTCAAATCGAAGACTCAGAGACTCTCAAAATTGAAGACTCTCAGACACTCTCAAATTGAAGACTCTCAGAGACTCTCAAAATCGAGCTCTCAGAGAATCTCAAATCGAAGACTCTCAGAGACTCTCAAAATTGAAAACTCTCAGACACTCTCAGAAACTCTCAAATCGAAGACTCTCAGACATACTCAGAGACTCTCAAATCGAAGACTCTCAAATCAAAGACTCTCAGAGACTCTCAAAATTGAAGACTCTCAGAGACTCTCAAATCGAAGACTCTCAGACACTCTCAGAGACTCTCAAATCGAAGACTCTCAGAGACTCTCAAAATCGAAGACTCTCAGAGACTCAAATCGAAGACTCTCAGACACTCTCAGAGACTCTCAAATCGAAGACTCTCAGAGACTCTCAAAATCGAAGACTCTCAGAGACTCAAATCGAAGACTCTCAGACACTCTCAGAGACTCTCAAATCGAAGACTCTCAGAGACCCTCAAATCGAAGACTCTCAGAGACTCTCAAATAAAAGACTCTCAAATCAAAGACTCTCAGACACTCTCAGAGACTCTCAAATCGAAGACTCTCAGACACTCTCAGAGACTCTCAAATAGAAGACTCTCAGAGACTCTCAAATCGAAGACTCAGAGACTCTCAAAATTGAAGACTCTCAGATACTCAAATTGAAGACTCTCAGAGACTCTCAAAATCGAGCTCTCAGAGAATCTCAAATCGAAGACTCTCAGAGACTCTCAAAATTGAAAACTCTCAGACACTCAGAGACTCTCAAATCGAAGACTCTCAGAGACTCTCAAATCGAAGACTCTCAGAGACTCTCAAATAGAAGACTCTCAAATCAAAGACTCTCAGACACTCTCAAATCGAAGACTCTCAAATCAAAGACTCTCAGACACTCTCAGAGACTCTCAAATCAAAGACTCTCAGACACTCTCAAATCAAAGACTCTCAGAGACTCTCAAAATCGAAGACTCTCAGAGACTCTCAAATCGAAGACTCTCAGAGACTCTCAAAATCGAAGACTCTCAGAGACTCTCAAAATCGAAGACTCTCAGACACTCTCAGAGACTCTCAAATCGAAGACTCTCAGAGACTCTCAAAATCGAAGACTCTCAGAGACTCAAAATCGAAGACTCTCAGACACTCAGAGACTCTCAAATCGAAGACTCTCAGAGACTCTCAAAATCGAAGACTCTCAGAGACTCAAAATCGAAGACTCTCAGACACTCTCAGAGACTCTCAAATCGAAGACTCTCAGAGACCCTCAAATCGAAGACTCTCAGAGACTCTCAAATAAAAGACTCTCAAATCAAAGACTCTCAGACACTCTCAGAGACTCTCAAATCGAAGACTCTCAGACACTCTCAGAGACTCTCAAATAGAAGACTCTCAGAGACTCTCAAATCGAAGACTCAGAGACTCTCAAAATTGAAGACTCTCAGATACTCAAATTGAAGACTCTCAGAGACTCTCAAAATCGAGCTCTCAGAGAATCTCAAATCGAAGACTCTCAGAGACTCTCAAAATTGAAAACTCTCAGACACTCTCAGAGACTCTCAAATCGAAGACTCTCAGAGACTCTCAAATCGAAGACTCTCAGAGACTCTCAAATAGAAGACTCTCAAATCAAAGACTCTCAGACACTCTCAAATCGAAGACTCTCAAATCAAAGACTCTCAGACACTCTCAGAGACTCTCAAATCAAAGACTCTCAGACACTCTCAAATCAAAGACTCTCAGAGACTCTCAAAATCGAAGACTCTCAGAGACTCTCAAATCGAAGACTCTCAGAGACTCTCAAAATCGAAGACTCTCAGAGACTCTCAAAATTGAAAACTCTCAGACACTCTCAGAGACTCTCAAATCGAAGACTCTCAGAGACTCTCAAAATCGAAGACTCTCAGAGACTCTCAAAATTGAAAACTCTCAGACACTCTCAGAGACTCTCAAATCGAAGATTCTCAAATCAAAGACTCTCAGACACTCTCAGAGACTCTCAAATCGAAGACTCTAAGACACTCAAAATCGAAGACTCTCAGACACTCTCAGAGACTCTCAAATCGAAGACTCTCAGACACTCTCAGAGACTCTCAAATCGAAGATTCTCAAATCAAAGACTCTCAGACACTCTCAGAGACTCTCAAATCGAAGACTCTCAGACACTCAAATCAAAGACTCTCAGAGACTCTCAAAATCGAAGACTCTCAGAGACTCTCAAATCGAAGACTCTCAGAGACTCTGAAATCAAAGACTCTCAGAGACTCTCAAAATCGAAGACTCTCAGAGACTCTCAAAATCGAAGACTCTCAGAGATTCTCAAAATCGAACTCTCAGAGACTCTCAAATCGAAGACTCCCAGACACTCTCAAAATCGAAGACTCTCAGACACTCTCAAATCGAAGACTCTCAGAGACTCTCAAAACTGAAAACTCTCAGACACTCTCAAATCGAAGACTCTCAGAGACTCTCAAATAAAAGACTCTCAAATCAAAGACTCTCAGACACTCAGAGACTCTCAAATCAAAGACTCTCAGACACTCTCAGAGACTCTCAAATAGAAGACTCTCAAATCAAAGACTCTCAGACACTCAGAGACTCTCAAATCAAAGACTCTCAGACACTCTCAAAATCGAAGACTCTCAGACACTCTCAAAATTGAAAACTCTCAGACACTCTCAAATCGAAGACTCTAATTTTATAAGGCGAGAGCATGTCATGAGATCAGTGCACACAACATGCTGGACTCTCAAAATTGAAAACTCTCAGACACTCTCAAATCGAAGACTCTCAGAGACTCTCAGATCGAAGACTCTCAGATCGAAGACTCTCAGAGAGTCTCAAAATTGAAGACTCTCAGAGACTCTCAAAATTGAATACTCTCAGACACTCTCAAAATCGAACTCTCAGAGACTCTCAGATCGAAGACTCTCAGATCGAAGACTCTCAGAGAGTCTCAAAATTGAAGACTCTCAGAGACTCTCAAAATTGAATACTCTCAGACACTCTCAAAATCGAACTCTCAGAGACTCTCAGATCGAAGACTCTCAGATCGAAGACTCTCAGAGAGTCTCAAAATCGAAGACTCTCAGAGACTCTCAAAATTGAAAACTCTCAGACACTCTCAGAGACGCTCAAATCGAAGATTCTCAAATCAAAGACTCTCAGACACTCTCAGAGACTCTCAAATCGAAGACTCTCAGACACTCTCAAATCAAAGACTCTCAGAGACTCTCAAAATCGAAGACTCTCAGACACTCTCAGAGACTCTCAAATCGAAGACTCTCAGACACTCTCAGAGACTCTCAAATCGAAGATTCTCAAATCAAAGACTCTCAGACACTCTCAGAGACTCTCAAATCGAAGACTCAGACACTCAAATCAAAGACTCTCAGAGACTCTCAAAATCAAAGACTCTCAGAGACTCTCAAATCGAAGACTCTCAGAGACTCTGAAATCAAAGACTCTCAGAGACTCTCAAAATCGAAGACTCTCAGAGACTCTCAAATCGAAGACTCTCAGACACTCTCAAAATCGAAGACTCTCAGACACTCTCAAATCGAAGACTCTCAGAGACTCTCAAAATTGAAAACTCTCAGACACTCAAAATCGAAGACTCTCAGAGACTCTCAAATAAAAGACTCTCAAATCAAAGACTCTCAGACACTCTCAGAGACTCTCAAATCGAAGACTCTCAGACACTCTCAGAGACTCTCAAATAGAAGACTCTCAAATCGAAGACTCTCAGACACTCTCAGAGACTCTCAAATAGAAGACTCTCAAATCAAAGACTCTCAGACACTCAGAGACTCTCAAATCAAAGACTCTCAGACACTCTCAAAATCGAAGACTCTCAGACACTCTCAAAATTGAAAACTCTCAGACACTCTCAAATCGAAGACTCTAATTTTATAAGGCGAGAGCATGTCATGAGATCAGTGCACACAACATGCTGGACTCTCAAAATTGAAAACTCTCAGACACTCTCAAATCGAAGACTCTCAGAGACTCTCAGATCGAAGACTCTCAGATCGAAGACTCTCAGAGAGTCTCAAAATTGAAGACTCTCAGAGACTCTCAAAATTGAATACTCTCAGACACTCTCAAAATCGAACTCTCAGAGACTCTCAGATCGAAGACTCTCAGATCGAAGACTCTCAGAGAGTCTCAAAATTGAAGACTCTCAGAGACTCTCAAAATTGAATACTCTCAGACACTCTCAAAATCGAACTCTCAGAGACTCTCAGATCGAAGACTCTCAGATCGAAGACTCTCAGAGAGTCTCAAAATCGAAGACTCTCAGAGACTCTCAAAATTGAAAACTCTCAGACACTCTCAGAGACGCTCAAATCGAAGATTCTCAAAATCAAAGACTCTCAGACACTCTCAGAGACTCTCAAATCGAAGACTCTCAGACACTCTCAAATCAAAGACTCTCAGAGACTCTCAAAATCGAAGACTCTCAGACACTCTCAGAGACTCTCAAATCGAAGACTCTCAGACACTCTCAGAGACTCTCAAATCGAAGATTCTCAAAATCAAAGACTCTCAGACACTCTCAGAGACTCTCAAATCGAAGACTCAGACACTCAAATCAAAGACTCTCAGAGACTCTCAAAATCAAAGACTCTCAGAGACTCTCAAATCGAAGACTCTCAGAGACTCTGAAATCAAAGACTCTCAGAGACTCTCAAAATCGAAGACTCTCAGAGACTCTCAAATCGAAGACTCTCAGACACTCTCAAAATCGAAGACTCTCAGACACTCTCAAATCGAAGACTCTCAGAGACTCTCAAAATTGAAAACTCTCAGACACTCAAATCGAAGACTCTCAGAGACTCTCAAATAAAAGACTCTCAAATCAAAGACTCTCAGACACTCTCAGAGACTCTCAAAATTGAATACTCTCAGACACTCTCAGAGACTCTCAAATAGAAGACTCTCAAATCGAAGACTCTCAGACACTCTCAGAGACTCTCAAATAGAAGACTCTCAAATCAAAGACTCTCAGACACTCAGAGACTCTCAAATCAAAGACTCTCAGACACTCTCAAATCGAAGACTCTCAGAGACTCTCAAAATTGAAAACTCTCAGACACTCTCAAATCGAAGACTCTCAGAGACTCTCAAAATTGAAAACTCTCAGACACTCTCAAATCGAAGACTCTCAGAGACTCTCAGATCGAAGACTCTCAGAGAGTCTCAAAATTGAAGACTCTCAGACACTCTCAAAATCGAAGACTCTCAGAGACTCTCAAAATCAAACTCTCAGAGACTCTCAAACCGAAAATTGGGGTCAACGGTATCGCCGGCAATACCAACTCGGTTTTTTTAAGATCAGTGCAAAAGACACTAAAAATACTCTGTTGATTTTGGTCACACAAATAAGTGTTACACATCAATCGAAATGGTTAAGTGTCTACTTTTATTTGTGTACACTCACAGTAACAACACAACTTTGTGCTTTTGGAAATATAAGAAAACAAACAGGGTGCGCTCTCTGTCTTCTCCATCTCCACAAACTGCTTTTAGAAACACGTCACTAAAATGAACTGTAACTCAGCAAATACTCAGCACATGGACATGGGAGTTATATCTATAGAAAGCTTGAAGTATCTTCAACGACTTTTAAATTAAGCAAGTCTTATCGAATACAAACATTCTGTGATGAAGTAATCCGTATGAAACCAACACGATGTTCAGTCTTTCCCGTCTAACTCATTATCTCTAATGCAATCCCGCGGCTCGCACCGTTCATATGTAAATATCCACGTGGGACGTGTGCACGTGCAAACGCCCAACACAAACAAAGAGGGAGGAGATCCTTCATCGCAGCTACAGTTCATTTCTGGAGGAAGATGTGCTGAGTAAAGGCAGGATTTCCCTCGAAAGAAGAACACGATTTCATCCAGTAGAGGAGATCAATCTGATGAGTAAGTAATGTTTCTTCTTTGCATTAGTTAATGTTTTATTGTGACATAAACTTGAACAGATTTACTAGTTGGGTTGTTCCCAAACTACAACATGATGAATGCTACGCATCTAAGAATGTTTAGACCATGTTTATTATTAATACTCTGTTCACAAATAGATTTTAATAGCATGCTAAACAATAATAATTAGTTTCTCAGATATAAAATATCCTTTTTTATAGTACAAAGTACATCCTTTTATTGTACAAAGCATGCGTGAGTCTGTGGCTACAGAATCATATCATACGCTACTATAAAATCATACATACTGTACTAGGCTATATGACTACAAAATCATAGTTGGGCTTTTCCCAAACTATAATTCCTGACTGCAATGTTTGAAATCGTGTAAAACATTTTGAATATGATAGGCAATTCATTGTATTTAAATTTCTTATGGCGTGAAATTTTCATGGTTTATATAAAACAATAAAAGTAATATGAGTGTACACTGTAACATGATGAATGCTACAAGTCTAAGTATGTTTAGTACGTTTATTATTAATAGCCTACTCTGTTCAGAAATAGATTTTAATAACGTGCTAAACAATAATAATCCGTTTCTCAGATATAAGATTTCTTTCTTTTTTTTAATGATAGTACAAGGCATGTGTGAGTCTATGGCTACAAAACCTATACATACATACATGTATGTATGTATGTATGTATGTATGTATGTATGTATGTATGTATGTATGTATGTGTGTGTGTGTGTGTGTGTGTGTGTGTGTGTGTGTGTATATATATATATATATATATATATATATATATATATATACATACACATATATATGTATGTATGTATGTACAGTATTGTTCAAAATAATAGCAGTACAATGTGACTAACCAGAATAATCAAGATTTTTTGTATATTTTTTATTGCTACGTGGCAAACAAGTTACCAGCAGGTGCAGTAGATTCTCAGAAAACAAACAAGACCCAGCATTCATGATATGGACCCTCTTAAGGCTGTGCAATTGGGCAATTAGTTGAATTAGTTGAAAGGGGTGTGTTCAAAAAAATAGCAGTGTGGCATTCAATCACTGAGGTCATCAATTTTGTGAAGAAACAGGTGTGAATCGGGTGGCCCCTATTAAAGGATGAAGCCAGCACTTGCTAAACATGCATTTGAAAGCCTGAGGAAAATGGGTCGTTCAAGACATTGTTCAGAAGAACAGCGTACTTTGATTAAAAAGTTGATTGGAGAGGGGAAAACCTATAAAGAGGTGCAAAAACGTTTAGGCTGTTCAGCTAAAATGATCTCCAATGCCTTAAAATGGAGAGCAAAACCAGAGAAACGTGGAAGAAAACGGAAGACAACCATCAAAATGGATCGAAGAATAACCAGAATGGCAAAGGCTCAGCCAATGATCACCTCAAGGATGATCAAAGACAGTCTGGAGTTACCTGTAAGTACTGTGACAGTTAGAAGACGTCTGTGTGAAGCTAATCTATTTTCAAGAATCCCCATAAAGTCCCTCTGTTAAAAAGGCATGTGCAGAAGAGGTTACAATTTGCCAAAGAACACATCAACTGGCCTAAAGAGAAATGGAGGAACATTTTGTGGACTGATGAGAGTAAAATTGTTCTTTTTGGGTCCAAGGGCCACAGGCAGTTTGTGAGACGACCCCCAAACTCTGAATTCAAGCCACAGTACACAGTGAAGACAGTGAAGCATGGTGGTGCAAGCATCATGATATGGGCATGTTTCTCCTACTATGGTGTTGGGCCTATTTATCGCATACCAGGGATCATGGATCAGTTTGCATATGTTAAAATACTTGAAGAGGTCATGTTGCCCTATGCTGAAGAGGACATGCCCTGGAAATGGTTGTTTCAACAAGACAATGACCCCAAACATACTAGTAAACGAGCAAAGTCTCGTTTCCAAACCAACAAAATTAATGTTATGGAGTGGCCAGCCCAATCTCCGGACCTTAATCCAATCGAGAACTTGTGGGGTGATATCAAAAATGCTGTTTCTGAAGCAAAACCAAGAAATGTGAATGAATTGTGGAATGTTGTTAAAGAATCATGGAGTGGAATAACAGCTGAGAGGTGCCACAAGTTGGTTGACTCCATGCCACACAGATGTGAAGCAGTTTTAAAAAACTGTGGTCATACAACTAAATATTAGTTTAGTGATTCACAGGATTGCTAAATCCTAGAAACAAAAACGTTTGTACAAAATAGTTTTGAGTTTGTACAGTCAAAGGCAGACACTGCTATTTTTTTGAACACACCCCTTTCAACTAATTGTCCAATTGCACAGCCTTAAGAGTGTGCATATCATGAATGCTGGGGTCTTGTTTGTTTTCTGAGAATCTACTGCACCTACTGCCCAGATAGCAAATAGTAATTGAAACGATGTTAAATCAACATCCCGCTGTCAACGATAAAATCATTGAATCAACGTCAAACTCTGATGTTGATTCTTCATCATGTTGCACCCTCTATTATCATTGAAACAACGTTTAAATCATACCTAGAGATCAACAGAATTTCAATGGTATTTCGATTACAATGGATATTGAAACAATGTTGAAATCCCAGCATATCAACAAAACTTCAATGGTGTTTTAATATACCACAGGTTTAATCTGAAGGTCTGTAATTTTAATATAATATTAAAAACATTATTATTAGGCTATAATCCTGCTTTATCGATAGCCAGGATGGGCTAGCAAAATATAGAAACTATACCTTTAGGCTATAACCTAGACTAGCACAAATGACACCCCACGCATTCTTTAAAAATTAAACAATCATTTTTATTGTATTATTTCTTTTTTTTTTTTCTTTTAAAGTGCTAACTCCTGCTGCGTCTGTCTTCCAGCTCCTCCCGCTCGGTCTGGGGCGTAGCGCAGCCACTTCAGATGAGGTTTATTATACTAAAGACTTGCTTACTTAAAAAACGATGTGGATTAATGATCTGGAAAAAAGGACAAAAAGTAAATCACAGTGTCAGTAAACAGCAATTTAATTCAGAATCATCACTGCCCTGAGTATTTCCCCACAAAGCAGATGATAACATGTCTTTTAAACTGGGCTTGCAAAGGTTTTTCTAAAGACTGAACAATATTTATTCATGAATAATGGACTCCGTTCACTATATTTAAGGACAAGATACCTATATCACGTCACATCACGTAATTTTCTGTCACATGTGCTATAACATATATCCGTGACTGGTCGAGTGGCAGCTCCACCTGCCACGCAAAGATTTTACCCCCTCTCTCATCTTGCCATCTCATAGTTAGGTAAATCATTTTATATTTCTGGGTAGAAACGCATTTTTGTTGAGGCTGTATGAGACGGACTACATTCAAAGCACTTTTCAAAACTGCCCAATATGTTCATGGATGTATTGGAATTAAAGGGAGGCAACGGATTAGCTTGCAGTGACATCTTTCATAAGGACAATTTATGAGGCTAAGTGACTCTAAAAAAAAAAAATAATGTTTATTATTTTATTAAATCAGAACTAATTGTTAACTCAACAAATTAAATATAAATAACTGGATACTTATAACTAATTAAATAGTAAATGTATTGATTAGAGTTACCATAGACAAAAGATTTTTCTGGTTGACTAAATTGCACATTAATTTCTGCTTAAATACTGGGTGCATGGAGGAATATGCATAAATCTCACCGCAAAAACAGGCTAATAATAAGGCTATGTCTTTAAAATTAACGAGGCATCTTAATTGTTTCTAAATGAAGTATGTGGGGCTAAGACACCAGGCCTGGTTGTCAGGCGCTGTATAACAGCGCTTCCCCGCGCTCAGAAAAGGTGCAGAAGATCATCAAAAATCGTGATATCGCATAAGCACTAGTATAAAACGACTGTTATCATTTCTGAAAACAAACACAATGGAGTTACAAAACTGTATCGCACATCGCAGCCCTGCTCGAGGATTATTCATATTTTGGATTTGTAGGCTATTACGAGATGGTCTAATCGGCATTTCCAGTTAATGTTACAACTCGAGACAGTTCTGCATTGAATAAAGTAAAGGTAAACCATGTCTTTTGTGTAATTCTGGCCCGCCGCGGTCACTGCTGTGGGGCTAGATAGAGCACTATAGCGTTGGTTCCGCCGGTGTTCTCCAGCGGTCAGAAGAAATAGCGGTGCTGTGTTAATAGATTTCACGACACTATGGGTACAGACATGTATTTTGAGCTAGCTGTCACAAAAATAGACTGGACCAATGAGGTTTTGCTAACTTTATAACCTAGAAGAGATCAAGTACTTTTGGCAGATTTTGACACATTGGTAAAGCAAAAATCTATTTCAGTGACTGCAGCACTGCGTCGGTTACTACATTAACCATCATGTTAACGATCAACCTAACAGTATTTGATTTGGTACAATTCATATCGAACATTAAGCAAGCTTACCTGTACGCTTGTGCCAAGGTCCAGAAATGAGCTGTGTCCGGTGCAGTACGTTGGTGTTGATCTCCCGGTCAACCAAAAATCGATGGATTTTCAATCATATTTCCCGGTCAACTATATATCGATGCATTTTCAATCATATTTCCCGGTCAACTAAATGCCGATGACTTCAAC
Organism: Onychostoma macrolepis; assembly: GCF_012432095.1. Lineage (NCBI taxonomy): Eukaryota > Metazoa > Chordata > Actinopteri > Cypriniformes > Cyprinidae > Onychostoma > Onychostoma macrolepis. Next base: position 27,578,781 of record NC_081162.1, read on the forward strand.
AACAGCGTCGTTTCCCGGTCAACTGTAAATCAATGACTTTTCAACACATTCAGCGATCGCCCGGTAAACCAAATATCAATGCTTAATCAATCATAAAGATAACTATAGATCAATGTTGTTCCAATATTGTTGCCATCAACATTAATAACATCAGGTTTTCATCGATATGGTAATGGTGATTCAACATTTATTTTACATTGAAATTTCAACATCAACCATAATGATGATTCAGATGGAAAAACAATGTTTATTCAATGTTGGCTTGCTGTCTGGGTGATAACTTGTTTGCCATGTAGCAATAAAAATATACAAAAACCTTGATTATTCTGGTTAGTCACATTGTACTGCTATTATTTTGAACAATACTGTATGTATGTGTATATATATATATATATATATATATATATATATATATATATATATTAGTGGTGGGCATAGATTAATTTTTTTAATCTAGATTAATCTCACTGTAATCTTGGAATTAATCTAGATTAATCTAGATTAAAATGGCTCATTTGAATTCTGCCAAGTAGATCAGAATAAGTTCACTACTAGTAGTAAACAACTAGCAGTCATCAAGAATTTAATATTGATAATAACATTGAAGACATTGTATGATTATTCCTTAAAGATAAGGTTTTAATAGTTTTAGTAGTAGCTAGTCTACGTTCTGCCCAATGTCTTCAAGTGAAACCGAACTTTTATTTTGACGGGTTGCCGTGAATACCTTTACATTTCTGTATATGATATGAGGATAGTTTTTCTCAAATGAAACGCTCGAATGCTCGTGAAGTGACTCTCAGAGCAGTTCTGGAGATGTTGTTCGTGTATTTATGTCCTCATTTAGTGAGACGACAGACGTTAATATCACCACAAGCGTCACGCGGGCTTCTGTATGAGTAAACAAACCCGTGCGTCTGCGCCATACATCAACACAGAGACACACAGAAGTCATATTTAAATAGACGTTTTGCGGCTTAATATTTACAAATAGGAGTGGTAGTGTGCTCACTTGTGTGTGCGCTTACGTTTGTGTGTGTGTGTGTGTGTGTGTGTGTGCGAACCGGGGCGGAACTCCGCTGTGCGCGCGATACAGAGAGCGCGACCATGTAACGTAGAGACAGAAATGACTTGCCGATTTCCATTGGGAAGCTTCTTAAAAATAAACTTTCCCTGAAGCAAACCCGGCGGCTTCATAGCTGCATCCATGTTAGCACGTCACGTTTGATGTGGTAATTTCACAGTAGACATACACACAGGTTCGAAGACTCGTTCTCGCCCCCTACAGTGCAATTCGGCAAGATATCCGCGCTAAAATATGAAGGTGAAAGTCATCATAGCTTGCGTAGTATAGACCCAGCTCTCAACCCAACTTTGAGAATAGATTAACGGCGATATTTTTTTTATCGCCCGATAAGAGTCGCACGTTAACGCCGATAACGGCCCACGGCCCGATAACGGAGATATATATATATACAGATGTTCCTGATATTAACATGCTCACAAATGTTTTTTTTTTTTGGGTTGTTTGTATTTTATTGAATCAGATACCTGCACCACAGATGAATCCTGATGTCTCTTCAAACTGTTTTCCTCTGAGAGCGCTGCACCAACATCAGATGTTCAACTACACTGATATTCTATGTTAAAACAAACTTCTTGACTACTGATTATGTTTTTTTTCTTCTTGAATCCATGGAAAGAAGTAGAAACACTTAAATAACACATATAAATATCAGGTATGATTTACAGAATCTGTTGCAGGAATGACTCAAAGTCTGTTCACATCTCTGTGGTTAGATCAGTGTGCACAACAATGTGTCTTTGACCTTCATTATGTAGGTTTTAATTATACTGTGTTATAAATAAAATACAAATAATTTAAAAAAAAAACTTTTTTTCTATCTCCTCACATTCTCTCTTACCTGCCTCAAAGTCACAGTCACACTGATGGGCCATCAGGGGCCATTAGGGGAGGGCCCTTTGTCTCTCAGGTGAGACTCACTTAATATTCAAGACCATTGCCACTCCCTCGCATATAGTCTTTCGATCACAAAACATGTCTTGAAAAAGTTAAATCAATATATCGTTTTCTGTGAATGAGTAAGCAGAACGATTTTCACATAATTGTGAAGTAAATATTCTAGCCTACAAGACTGATTACTCAAAAGTCTTATTCAGAACTATTTAGTGTGGGTTTTAAGGCCTTATTTCAGCTACATTTTTTTTCCCCAAAACTTACTAACCACGCATAATATTTTGCAAACATGTACATCCATCTTGGTCACATATTATTGTAGCACAGTTTGTGCTGAATACAAAAAAAAATTACATGTTGGTCAATAGTATGTTTTAGCTGAAATAAGCACAAATATCAGGGCATGTCAAAACATCTCAAGGGCCCCAAAATGACCTCAGACCCCAGAGGGTTAACGTTCTCGCTCACTCTAATTCGCAACTAAGCGACACATACGACGAATTATGACAGACGACGTGGTTAACGTTCTCGACCAAGCTCAAATGACAGGTGAACGCGTAGTTAACATTCTCACACAATCTCTAATCGTGGACAGTCACATTGTCGAAATGGCACGTACTTTGATTATGGGCAACCACGTGTTTAACGTTTTCACACAAGCTCAAATGACAGGTGAACAAGTGGTTAACATTCTCGCACAATCTCTAATCGTGGACAACCACATCGTTGAAACAGCGATGCATATGACAGATGACCACATCATTGAAATGCAGAACTTTACTGCCCAAGTGCCCTTGTACATGGCAGTGAGTGACTGTAACTTCTAAATAAATAAATAAAGTATGGTAACAATTTTTTGTTTTTATTTACTCAAATATATTTAAGTGACACTCCTCTGGTGTGGTCCAATTGAAAGGGGTGATCTGTATTGTGTATATTTGAGTGGAATCTCTGAAGAAACTGATGCAGCTGTATGCTCTGATGACCTGGCAGACATTGGTCATTGACATACACCAGCAGGTTAGACACAACATCATTGCAGCATACACTTGCAGGTCAAAGAATGTGAAGTCACCATTCACATTCGTTGCATCATTTTCCACACAATGAAGATGAATGGTGACTGAGGCTGTCATTCCTCTAGAGGACTTATTTTGTACTGCACAGAAAAGTTAGAAAATTGGAATGACATAAGGTTGAGTAAATGATGACAGAATTTACTCTTTGCTTTGTTATTCTCTGTGATTTGTATCTGTTCTCTCTCAGGTCAAGCTGAAGATTTCTGTCACCACAAGTTTGACTCACCAGTAATATTCAATCCACTATCCAACAAAATCTGACATTATGGATACAATCCTCCTCCAATAAAGAATGTTACACAACACAGTACCTGCAAGCACAGTATGACTCATGACTCAATACAGGTGCCCTATCATAATAAACCTGCTCTGCAGGTCTGTTTATGCATTTCCCTAAGATCCCAGTAAAACACACTCCCATTCCAGCCCAGTCACACTAACCAGTGTTTGATTCATCAGTAACCACACACTCCTGTCTTGTTTCAACACAAGCACTTCATTCAGAACTTTACAGTAATCTGGCTTGTGTCCTTATGCTTAATACTTTACAGACATTCCATAGAAAAATAAGTCATGCAGCTGCATATTTTCATTTATTTTTTTTAATTTTTTTTTGGAATATTTGTAAAGACAGGATCTGTTAATGCTTTGCATTTTACCATGTTGTTTTGTTAAACCCCATTTATGATGTCATTTTTGTCAAACAGATGATAACAAAGGTAAATGAGCAATATAATAATATAATATTAAGTATTAAGTAAATATAATAATAAGTCGTTAGTTGACCAAAAATTATAAATGCATTTTTTTTTTTGGAAAATTAATTTTAATGTTTGGAAGCTACATTACATAAAATATATTAGACATCCTTTAGGATTCTTTTAATTTTTTAATTTTATTTTTTTTTAACTTTTTTAAGTTTCACAAGTTATTTTGTTTGTTTTGTTTTTATTTTTGTGTATTTGCAGCTTGTTTGACCTCAGGCAGCGATGACTCCTTTCCTTTAAAACATTTGCAGGAAATGTGTTCCATATTACAGTTTTTACGATCGCTATGACAATTTTTTCAATACTTTTAACAATTTTCCTAAACTCTTAACGCAGTTAGCACAACATCTGTTTGTGTAGGCTATACAATTAATTATACAATTCTTGTTGCTTTGACACAAAATGCATTCAGTTAAAACAAATGTAAAATGTTTGAACTTCTTTTACACACAAGCTGAACCAAGACCAAAACAATGTAATTTTACTGCCAAATTTTCAAATGCTTTCACACTGTATGTCAGAACAGATAACATCATGTTCTAAAACTAACTTATAGGCTAAAGTCAAAGTGAACAGCTCTTCATATTGTGAATTGAAACACAAATATGTCCCCTGTATTTTATTCCATTGCTAGTGAGAAACAGCTGATTGAAGTTATGCAAATATATAAATTACAGCTGATTCCCATTTAGGAAACACACTCAGGTGTTGAGGTTCTTTCAGTCGCGTGACCATATGATATATAGTAAAAGAGGACCTCTTTGGGCTGATCTTGTGTGGAAAAGTGCACTCCTGTATAAATGTGAGATTTTAGAACATCTGCACCAAAGACTGGTGCCAGAGAAAGGGGACAGGTTGGAGACCACTTGCCAATATATGCAATCACATGCAACAATGTGGAATTCCACCATTCCCAGTGCAGTCAGAGCCTGGTTTGACACCCATTCGAGAATGATGTCTCTTTTCCTTGCCCCTTACTTCCCCTTTCCTCAACCCCATTGAGTTTTTCTGAGCCTGGAGATGGAAGGTTTTTGACCATCGTCCACAGGGCCAAATGTCCCTCCAGGATGCAATGGATGCTGAATGCCAAGACATCACAGCTGAACAATACCAGGAAGGATAAGGCATACCAAAAGATTCTTCCCAAGATGCCTTGCCAGAGAAGATTTCAGGTTTGATGTGGATGAGAACATGTTGCCAAACGCAGAAGACCAGGCAGATTAGATTTTTTTTTTTTTCATTCTTTTGTGGCTTTTTCTGTTTGTAACTCTGAGATGGGTCATTCAATTTTTGTATTGAATTTCTGCAGCAAAATAAACAGAATGCATGCATTTACTAAACCCAACAAAACAAAAATGTAGATAGGCTTCAAAAGAAACTCTAGTATAAAACACAATCTATGATCAATGCAATATACTGTCTATTGTTATACTGTCAGACCTGACACCTAAAATAATGCAGTTTCTGTAATTACATTTGATGTTAGTGTTTTTATGATATTGTGCTATGATTGACTAAATGTTCCTGTTGGAAGAGAGTGTTTTGGAATAATAATTTGATTTTGAGAAATGTTTGCAGTGTTTTGGTAGATGTAGTGTATTGTGTCTGTGTACTATTGTAATTTGAAAATTAGTGTTGGAGTTTAGTTTGCAATGTGTGATTTTGAGCATGAAATTAACTGTTTTGTCCAACATGATCCGGTTTTGTCAGTTGTGTGTTGTAGGTGTATTGGTGCGTTAAGAGTTTAGGAAAATTGTTAGAAGTATTGAAAAAATTGTCATAACGATTGTAAAAAACTGTAATCTGCATCTTTGATAATAAGAACAAGAACAGAGTGAAACATGTTTCCTGTAAATGGTCTCATTTCAAAGAAAATGAAAGTTAGTTTAGTTTATAAGAGCGAGTGCTCTTATGCCTAAGGCTTCACAAACATTCCATGGAAAAATGAGCCATGAAACCAGGTGCATGTTTTCAAATGATTTGAATATGTTTTGTATAGACAGCATCTATGTTAATGCACTTCCCTACTGGAATTTTTCCATCTTCTGTCATCAGATCACCTGAGATCATTGATGACTTTTCATTGGATAGTAGATAGATGATATTTTCGTCTGACCAATAAGAACCTGATGACGTTTAGGTGAGCCCCATATATTGAAGTGGCAACTGAGTCGCTACTAAGCGACACATGCGACGATTACGACAGACGACCTGTTTAAGGATCTCACTCAGTCTATGACGATTACGACGTGTTTAAGGATCTCGCTCAGTCTGTGACGATTACGACAGACGACCTGTTTAAGGATCTCGCTCAGTCTATGATGATTACGGCGTGTTTAAGGATCTCGCTCAGTCTATGACGATTACGACAGACGACCTGTTTAAGGTTCTCGCACAGTCTATGACGATTACGGCACAATCTCCAATCGTCGTCAACCACATCGACAAAACAAGGATGCACACAACTACTACGACAGACCATGTGTTTAACGTTCTCGACGAAGCTCAAATGATGGGTCAATGTGAGATATCGGCCTTATCAGCCACCACAGAAAACCCACTGGCTTTGTCTTTCTCAAGAATCCAGCAGCAATTTACTCGTGAAGGTACACTAATGCATATTTATAATGCCGTCATGCTTATTTTATCTACATACAAGATTGAGTTAGCTATAGTTAAGCTATGCTCTACAGTTTTCAGCTGGATAAAACTAGTTTCAACTGCGTTTCAAATATTTTCAGCTGTAAAAAGCTTTGTTCATATAATCAGGGAATTTAATTGTCAGCCATTCAATGGCTCAGTAACACAAGGACGTAGCAATTTGATAACAGTATAAGCATGACGTTAAAATATTACGACAAATCAATACGGCAAAGTGATGATATGCTAGCTCAAGATGATGATGGAAAAAATGGCTCAACACAAAAATGCATAATGGAGATCACAAGAGTGGCTCAATTACACTAAGGCGTGAGGAATCGACCAATTTCGATTTGTATAATCCAATTCATTGCCTTCTTTCAAGCAGGCGGTGGGTCCTAATAATATAATAAAATACCTAACTACATAATACTATTATTGTTAGAAATTGCAACAAAATAAAAATAGAAATATAAACTTTTGAACTGCAGGTTTGGTCTGGTCAGAGGAGAACTGACCCCCCGACTGAGCCTGGTTTCTCCCAAGGTTTTTTTCTCCATTCTGTCACAGAGGGAGTTTTGGTTCCTTGCTGCTGTCGCCTCTGGCTTGCTCAGTTGGGGACACTTAATTTCTAGCGATTATCGCCGATTTGATTGCACAGATACTATTTAAACTAAACTGAGCTAGACAATGACATCTCTGAATTCAATAATGAAATGCCTTTAACTGAAAATTGAGTGTTTAATCTTATCATTATACATTACTGACACTCTGTCCTCCAATTTGATACTGTTAAGTGCTTTGACACAATCTGTATTGTTAAAAGCGCTATATAAATAAAGGTGACTTGACTTTCAGGTTTCAAACTTATAACTTCCTGGAACCTATCTGTGGCTGTAACTTCTTGGCAGTCTAAAAATAAAAAATTTAAAAAGTAACATTGTTGTGTGTTTTTATTTATTTGAATGATTATGTGTGTGACACTTCTCTGGTGCAATGCAATCTAGTTTGCAGTGGTTGTATATAATTTCTCTGAGTGCCAACTTAAAAGGGACTTGAAACAGAGTCAGAAACTACAACTGTTGAAAAATGACTTAATAAAACAGAAGAGAAGAAGATCCATAAAACTGTTTTTACAATTTTACAGTTATTTGCAATTTTGTTGTTGTTGTAAATTATGTATGTGTAGGCCAAATCATATTCTTGTTCTCCTGTTCTTTAAATATGCTATATTGCAGTTTTCCAGACATAGAGCACTGCAGTTATATAAATTTGAAGTGAGGTTCAGAGTCTCTGAATTTGTGCAGTGTTTCCGCAGAAATGTTGATTGGTTATTTCACACGTTGGTTTACTTCAAATATGTCCCTTCTTGTTTACTCCATGCAATGAAATCACAGGGCGACAACGTCTGCACCTTTTAAAAAGAATCGCGACACAAGACTTCAACTTCAAATCAGCCACAAGACTACTGGATCTGACCAAAATGCATCAGTCCTCCAAATCCTCCTATTAAAAAGATGATTAATGTTCTCTCAATACCTCCAAGGAGTAGGAACTGCTTTCAGTTTCAACAATCTCAACCAACAAAAGTAAAAATAAAAGTACCAAAATGAATACATTGACCAGGCTGTTTGATACCTCTGAATCAGGTCACTGAATATTCTTAAGCAGTTTGTATTATAAAAAGTGCTGTTCAAACTTGACAACTGATATGATTTCCGAGTTTTTCCCACTCTAAAAAATGCTATGTTAAATACAACCCAGTGTTGGGTAAAATATGGACAAACCCAGTGATTGGGTTGTTTTCAGCCAACAGTTGGGTTAAATGTTTAACATAGCATTTTTTAGAGTGGGAAAAACTCTAAAAAATGGGTTAAATGTTTAACCCAACCTCTGGATCGAGTGTTGTAATGTTTTATACTCAACTTAATCATTCCTAATATCAGATAATATTATATTAAAACTGCTTATCAAGGTATATAAGGTGGTCCATTAATCTGTCTTGTTTTGTTGTTTTCTTTTTAGTGCTGTAAAGCTGTGTTGAAACAAGTTGTATTGTAAAAAGTGTTGTACAATAAACTTGACATAAATGATAATACTGTATATGTTTTCTGAATCTCTTCTTTTCTATATAGTGTTTTAATCATTCAGTATACATATGTAAATTAGGGTAGAGTGAGGGAAAACGCCCCCCACTACTGTTTTTCCCAAAATAACCACAAGATAAAATCAAGATACATTTTTATTGTAACTATGGACTACATTGAAGAGAGTGATGTAGAAGTTTTCACAATGAAGCTTACACTGGTGACAGTGTTGTAGATGAGACCAGCTCATTCGAGTCTGAGTCAAGACCGAATTCAGAGAGGCTGGAATCCAAGACAAGTCCAAGTCTGAGACGAGACCTAAAGAAATCTTCAAGAATATGTCAATTGTTTGGTGGAAACAATAAAATCGGCACCATACTCAAACAGTACATCAAATATACCATGGCATGTACACTGTATTTTATTTATTCAGAATGATATTGGTTTAAAAAAAAAAAATGATCAGTTAAGGGTAAAAAAGCCACATAGTGTAAAGGTCATTTTACTTGTCAGTATTTAGTGCTCTTGTCCACATAACATCGTTGTACCACTATACATGTTCAACTGTAACAACTTTTACATAACTTTTAACCTTTAAGCTTAAGTGCTCTTGTCTAAAAACATCTTACTGCATATGATCTCTTTGTGGCTCTTATATGCAAACTGAATAATAGATGATGTAACAGACATTTTCAACACATAGTTAAGAAGCTCCACATGACATCCCGACCTGAGTCCTGCTGCCTTCGCACTAACGTTAGTCTCAAGTCATGCGCAGTTGCGCACAAGAAAATCACTAATCATTGGACGCCAATCAAACATCAATTTAAAGAAATATTAACGTGCAGTAATAATCATGAAATATAAAATGCATTCATTCATTCGAGTACAAGTCAATACCAAGTCAAAATGCACACAAGTCCATGACAAGACCAAGACCATTAAAATATGGTCTCGAGACCAAGTTCAAGACTGAGTCCGAGTCTCGAGTACTCAACACTTACTGATGTACCTGAGAGAAAACGGATTTCACAGTAAATGATCTAATTTTCAGCAGTAAGAAAAAAAGTGTTTTAAAGCTTGTTGATTTGTAGAACATCACAGTTATATATGATATGAGAACAGTGGGGCTTGTATATAGGGAGTGCGTGTTATTTAATAAAAATATAATTATATTTTCAGAATATAGACTCTGTTCTGAACATCGAATCCTTTGTTTTTCCATCAAATGTATTCTAAATAGTTGGTAGAATAAAAATATTTGGATTTTATATTTAAAAATGACCTCAAGTTAGCATCAGGTAGCTAGTTAGCTTGTCAGTTAGCATTAGCTAACAAAATGTTTCAAATAGGCTAGGCTATTATAATTTTGTAATTCATAATTATTAATTATATTCTTTTTTAAGAATATAGTTTTTAGCTAAAACTGCCTGTACTCTGATTTTGCTGTGAATGTTTAAAGCAAATTGCTTTGTCAGACTGGGGGGCATTTAAAAACTGTGCGTTTTCCCCTACTCTACCCTATTATATCACATTCAAGCTAATCACGATTACAGTAAAGTAACGCTTTTTCAGTGACGAGGCACTTTTTTTTTCTGGGAAACTTTCCAGGAGCTGTATAAATGGCTAACAACCCAACACTACACAAAACATCTTCAAGTGCATTTTCACAGCATGTCCATTTCTCTCAAAAATTTAATATGATGCTACACTTTCAATGTCATGTTCTCTGGTTAGTTGCTGTATTCATCCAGTAAACTATATGAACAATGAACACAATACTTTAAGTGTCACAGATTTAATCTCAAGACTTCTTATAACTTTTAATAGCCTATACATTGTTCTTAAAACCATTCCATAATTCTATCAGGACCACTATCGTCAATGATAGACACTTAGCATACAGTTTGGTTTGGCGGTATGGTTCTGTTCTGGGCAAAACTCCTGCCCATCCATGCAGCCTGTCATGAATGAGCAGGAGAGCAGCAATAATAACCCCCAAGGGTTAACAGAACAGAACCAAGCAGATATCATTAATGTACTTAATTACATTTAGTGTAACACATTATTCAAGATTAGGAATCTGACTCAACAGGAATGTCAGAAGCCAAGTCCTGACTGTGGCGAAAGGAGGAGTTGGGGATGGAGGAGGGTAATTTGCTCCCGAGCAAGCAAGCTGCTGAATAATACTGAATAGCGCTTATATAGGAATGCCGCGATGGGTGTCATATCCTTATAGGTAGATGTGATCAGCTGAGAGTCAGCTGATGCAAGCTTGACTCACGTGACCTGCCAGAACTAACGCTACGCTTAATTTTGGTTGCGTAGCTGTAGATTTTTTTTGCTAAACAAGATTTCTTAGCAGAAGCAGTGAGATGGCAGTGAGATCCTCTAGTGGCTCAGTGAAGTTACTGCATTTAAGAGCATACTGCTCATCCTGCAGTGTGGAGCTGCTACTGTCCAGAATTGCTCATCAGAGCTGTTTTCTGTGTGTCATATCACAGTATTTATAGGCTAACATTCATAATTAACCTTTGTGAAGTTTTGGCTTTTCCCTGCAGTTCTGAGCATTACTATTACTAGACTTGTCTGTATTAGTTCTTACAACTCTTGCTTAGTTTAATTCCTTATTGCCTTAAATGCTGGAAAAAAGCATTTAAAAAAAAAAAAAAAATGCATATAAATAGTACGCCAAATAAAAACGAAAACTCATGGTATTGATACGCAAAAATGGACTTTGGCGTGCATATGATACGCACATGTTTGGCGTTCATATAATACGAAATTTGTTGGCGTGCACATACTCAGTTTTTGCGTACATATGATATGCATCTACCCCACAACCCTAATCCTACCCATTGTGGCTTCATCAGTTCATGACCTTTACAGAAAAAAGATCCTTAAATATAGCTTTACTGAACTAATTCTTAACTAAACACCAAGCATAGACAGTAATTAAGGAAAAGGGAGAGAAATCATAGAGAGAGAAGAGAGATTTGTTGGTAGTGAAGGTTTATCAGTTGACGATGGCCATCGACCCAAAAGAGCCTTTAAATATGCTTTTAATGAACTTCTAATAACTGAACATGGCGCTTTAGACAAGAATGAAGAGAAAGAGAGGAGAGATATTCATTGGCAGTGAGTGAAAGAGGAGGAGACAGAAGAGAAGAAGAGGAGGACTGATGCTGATTCCCTCAGTAGATGCTGCAGCTCTCTGGAGAAGAAATCGCCTCCCGTTAGTGATCTACAATTCAAGATCCATCATCCGAAAGATCATTCAGCTTCACGGTGAGTGACATTTCATGCATCTGATCACATCTGAGAGCACATGCATTCATTTGTACATTAAATATATGAAACAATTGTATTCGTATCTTAATAGTGACATTTTCAATTGTATATAAAGGTTTTATCTTTTGCATAAATTAAATTTAGTAGTGGAATGGATGTTGCTTATGAAAAATGGGTAGGTAAAACATAAGCCTTCAGATCTATAAATATCATAGAATTGTGTATCAGGCATTTAAAAACTGTGCGTTTTCCCCTACTCTACCCTATTATATCACATTCAAGCTAATCACGATTACAGTAAAGTAACGCTTTTTCAGTGACGAGGCACTTTTTTTTTCTGGGAAACTTTCCAGGAGCTGTATAAATGGCTAACAACCCAACACTACACAAAACATCTTCAAGTGCATTTTCACAGCATGTCCATTTCTCTCAAAAATTTAATATGATGCTACACTTTCAATGTCATGTTCTCTGGTTAGTTGCTGTATTCATCCAGTAAACTATATGAGCAATGAACACAATACTTTAAGTGTCACAGATTTAATCTCAAGACTTCTTATAACTTTTAATAGCCTATACATTGTTCTTAAAACCATTCCATAATTCTATCAGGACCACTATCGTCAATGATAGACACTTAGCATACAGTTTGGTTTGGCGGTATGGTTCTGTTCTGGGCAAAAACTCCCTGCCCATCCATGCAGCCTGTCATGAATGAGCAGGGAGAGCAGCAATAATAACCCCCCAAGGGTTAACAGAACAGAACCAAGCAGATATCATTAATGTACTTAATTACATTTAGTGTAACACATTATTCAAGATTAGGGAATCTGACTCAACAGGAATGTCAGAAGCCAAGTCCTGACTGTGGCGAAAGGAGGAGTTGGGGATGGAGGAGGGTAATTTGCTCCCGAGCAAGCAAGCTGCTGAATAATACTGAATAGCGCTTATATAGGAATGCCGCGATGGGTGTCATATCCTTATAGGTAGATGTGATCAGCTGAGAGTCAGCTGATGCAAGCTTGACTCACGTGACCTGCCAGAACTAACGCTACGCTTAATTTTGGTTGCGTAGCTGTAGATTTTTTTTGCTAAACAAGATTTCTTAGCAGAAGCAGTGAGATGGCAGTGAGATCCTCTAGTGGCTCAGTGAAGTTACTGCATTTAAGAGCATACTGCTCATCCTGCAGTGTGGAGCTGCTACTGTCCAGAATTGCTCATCAGAGCTGTTTTCTGTGTGTCATATCACAGTATTTATAGGCTAACATTCATAATTAACCTTTGTGAAGTTTTGGCTTTTCCCTGCAGTTCTGAGCATTACTATTACTAGACTTGTCTGTATTAGTTCTTACAACTCTTGCTTAGTTTAATTCCTTATTGCCTTAAATGCTGGAAAAAAGCATTTAAAAAAAAAAAAAAAATGCATATAAATAGTACGCCAAATAAAAACGAAAACTCATGGTATTGATACGCAAAAATGGACTTTGGCGTGCATATGATACGCACATGTTTGGCGTTCATATAATACGAAATTTGTTGGCGTGCACATACTCAGTTTTTGCGTACATATGATATGCATCTACCCCACAACCCTAATCCTACCCATTGTGTAGCATATACACACTAAAGTTCATTTTTGCGTATCAATACCATGAGTTTTTGTTTTTATTTGACATACTATTTATACGCACTTTCATTAGATCGGGTTGAAAAGCACATATGTAATCATGTTTAAAGCTGTTGGTTCTATTTATATTGCATATTATCTTTATATATTTATATTAATTTTAAATAAAAGTTTAATAAACTAGTTTTTACCTCTCACAGACCAGCAATCTGTTATATTTCTTTAAACAAACAAGTGAATATTCATCTATTTATTTCATACATGTGATTTATGTGGTTATCCCAAATGTAACTGCAAATGTTTTGGTAGGTGATGATTTCTGTGTGCAAACATTTTCAAACACAAACAGTTTCTCTGATTGGGTGATTAAATTTTGGCTTTGCTTGCTGTGTTTTATAATTTTAGACTGTATGTGTTATGTTTGATTTGTAAAGCACTTTGGCCAAAGTCTGTTGTTTTTAAATGTGCTATATAAATAAAACAGATTAGAATAGTATTGTAGATTTGTTTTGTTATCTGGACACTTGCTGTTTAAGGACGCACCAAAGCAGCTTCATCAGTTCATGACCTTTACAGAAAAAAGATCCTTAAATATAGCTTTACTGAACTAATTCTTAACTAAACACCAAGCATAGACAGTAATTAAGGAAAAGGGAGAGAAATCATAGAGAGAGAAGAGAGATTTGTTGGTAGTGAAGGTTTATCAGTTGACGATGGCCATCGACCCAAAAGAGCCTTTAAATATGCTTTTAATGAACTTCTAATAACTGAACATGGCGCTTTAGACAAGAATGAAGAGAAAGAGAGGAGAGATATTCATTGGCAGTGAGTGAAAGAGGAGGAGACAGAAGAGAAGAAGAGGAGGACTGATGCTGATTCCCTCAGTAGATGCTGCAGCTCTCTGGAGAAGAAATCGCCTCCCGTTAGTGATCTACAATTCAAGATCCATCATCCGAAAGATCATTCAGCTTCACGGTGAGTGACATTTCATGCTTCTGATCACATCTGAGAGCACATGCATTCATTTGTACATTAAATATATGAAACAATTGTATTCGTATCTTAATAGTGACATTTTCAATTGTATATAAAGGTTTTATCTTTTGCATAAATTAAATTTAGTAGTGGAATGGATGTTGCTTATGAAAAATGGGTAGGTAAAACATAAGCCTTCAGATCTATAAATATCATAGAATTGTGTATCAGGTTTGTTATAGTTGACTAAAAACAAACAAAAAGAAAAACTTTTTCACTTGAAATACTCAAACAAAATAAAACATTAATTAAAAAAATAATAAATAAATAAATAAATAAATAAATAAATATATATATATATATATATATATATATATATATATATATATATATATATATATATATATATATAAATATATATTTCCGCTATTTTATTTCTCATTTTTATTTAGTTTAACTTCATGTGCTAAAATGACCAAAACTAAAATAAAAATTTATAAACAATATATAGATATTTAAAAAAAACAAAAGACAATTAAAAAAAAGTCATAATTAAAAAAAAAAACTAATTATTCCAAATATTAATCATATTAATAAAAACTCTTCAAGAAATCTTGATGACGACGATGATGATGATGATGGTGTGCATTTTTCTTCATTTTTCTCAATCTTTCTCCAGGCTGTTTGTTGAGATGGCTATAATGGGCATATCTTGAGAAACACCACGATGGATAACAGCACCTCAATGCATCCGGACAGAAACTCCAGCGACGGTCAGACTCTGAGCACGATGCCGGAGAACTCTCTGGAGATCCAGGTGGTCACCATCTCTCTGTCGCTGCTCATCTGCGGCGTGGGGATCGCTGGGAACGTCATGGTGGTTCTGGTGGTGATCCGCAGCAAACACATGATGACCGCCACCAACTGCTACCTGGTGAGTTTAGCCATGGCCGATCTGACTGTGCTTTTGGCTGCAGGTTTACCGAACATCTCCGAAGTCGTGGCTTCGTGGATCTACGGCTACGCTGGCTGCGTTTGCATCACTTACCTGCAGTACCTGGGCATCAACGTCTCCTCCTGCTCCATCACGGCCTTCACCGTCGAGCGCTACATCGCCATCTGCCACTCCATCAAAGCCCAGCTCATCTGCACCGTATCCAGAGCCAAGAAGATCATCGGCTGCGTCTGGATCTTCACCTCTCTCTACTGCATCATGTGGTTCTTCCTCGTGGACACTAATGAGACGGTTTATTCTAACGGCGTCGTGGTCCGCTGCGGTTATCGTGTGTCCAGGAACCTCTACATGCCCATCTACTTCCTGGACTTCACGCTGTTTTACGTGGTTCCTCTCGTCGTGGCTTTGGTTCTGTACAGTCTGATCGCCAGGATCTTGTTTCGAGACCCGCTGCTGTCGAATCTGTCCGAGCAGAGGCTCTCTGTCCATCAGGGCCGGCGGCACAGCTCTGTGAAAGTGTCCTGTAGAGCAGCGGCATCCAGAAAACAGGTGCGCTCTGTCTGTCAATCATGTACATTCTAGAAAATATGTTTTTTTTTTTTATTTAAAAATATAAAGAAAATGTATTTATTTATTTATGTATTATTTATTTATTTAGCCTAATTTATGAAGAAAGAAAAAATAATATATTTATGTATTTATTTGTTTGTCTTCCAATAGTGAAAAACCTTATAGTGAAGAAAGAAAAATATATATTCATACAGATATATCAGCTTTATTTAGGTTCATGTAGTTTTAGATAAGAGTTTACATTGTTTTATTTTCATATTTCTTATTTTTTATTTGAATTACATTTTTGTTAAATGTTTAGTTTTTTTATTTATTTTTTATTTTTTAGTCATTTTTATTAGTTTTAATATTTTTCTATTTCACATTTATTTTAGTTAAACTAAATAAAAATTGAGAAAAAAAATGTTTCTTTGGGAACTAGTTGAATTAAAATACGTTTACGTTTTTTATATTTTATTTCAAGTAAAAAAAAATTTAATGGTTTTAGTTAACTCTAATAATGCATGTAATTCATAGAAAATATTTTTTAAAAATATTTATGTATATTTATGTATTTATCTAATACAAATATAACCAGAAAACACAAATTTATTTAATTCTCAATGCTAACCTTTAATTGTCTGTAGGAAACAGATCCTGAATTTGTTGTTTGTGATTATGTTTATGATCCATAATTACAGTACAAACTGTTTTGTGTGTGTGTGTGTGTGAGATGTGTTCTGTATCATCATATATCAATTACAATCAGTAATATAATGTGTGAGCAGGAGTGTTTCTGAGACAGTGACATGTAGACTTGTTTTTGCCTGACAGATAATATAAATAGGCCAATATCCAAAGAAGGATATTAGAGGAGGGATCTGAGCCTTTTTTTTTTTTTTACGAGGCCAGAATATCACAGAGTCTCCAAACAACCATCAAGAACTTTCTAGCATCATGGTGCAATTAACATGTTTTGAGTATCAAAGCATTTCTTCAGAAAGTGTAAATATTATGCAATCATGTGCAATGTGCTCTGCCTATGAATGTAAATACACACAAAAAAAGAAAAGCAGCTCATATTTCTGTTTTTCTCTAAGTAGCAACTTCTGTCTGTATTGAAACAATCTCTATTGTATAATGCATTATAGAAATAAAGCTGACTCGACTTGTATTGCAGGTCACAAAGATGCTGGCGGTGGTGGTGGTTCTGTTCGCTCTCCTCTGGATGCCGTATCGGACTCTAGTGGTTGTGAATTCCTTCATGGATCCGCCGTATCTCAACACCTGGTTCCTGCTCTTCTGCCGCATGTGCATTTACACCAACAGCGCCGTCAACCCCATCATCTACAACGCCATGTCGCAGAAGTTTCGCGCTGCTTTTAAGAGGCTCTGCGACTGTAAACGCAGGTCAGATCAGAGCCGAGCGGGCAAAAGCACTGTAAGTGTTTACTACAGCGTCATAAAAGACTTCTCTGGTGAAAACAGTGTGAAGAAACGCTGCAGTATGAAAACAGACACGTTTAGCCCTGCTTGATCTGGAAACATTAAAGGTATAGTAAATTTGCTGAACGTGCTCAACCTCAGGTCATCCAAGATGTAGGTGAGTTTGTTTCTTCATCAGATTTGGAGAAATGTAGCATTACATCACTTCCTCAGCAATGGATGCTCTGCAGTGAATGGGTGCCGTCAGAATGAGAGTCCAAACAGCTGATAAAAACACCACAATAACTTCAAACCATTGCTTCTAAAAACAAATCCATTATCTATAATAAACCTCAAGTGAAAAAGTGCATCTGCTGTTGTCTCTCAAATCAAAATCCAGCCACAGATTTGTTTAGAACTGTTTTGGCTTGTAAACTTTCCTGATTCAGACCAAACCACTTTATCACTAAACCTTAAAAATGTCTTGTTTCAGCTTTTGTCTTCTCCAGATGTTAACTGATGGACTGGAGTGATGTGGATTATCGTGATGTTTTTATCAGCTGTTTGGACTCTCATTCTGACGGCACCCATTCACTGCAGAGCATCCATTGCTGAGACACTGATGCAGCGATGCATTTCTCCAAACTCATCCTAATCTTAGATGACCTGAAGGCGAGGACATTTTCAGTTATTGGTGAACTATTCCTTTAATATCAGGAGTCTCTAATTAATGAAAAAAGTGATAAGTGACGCAGTTCTTGAATGATTTGGCTAAAAGTGAGCTGAACTGTTTACTCAGAAATGTACTTTAATTTCACTCAGAAATTGTTAGTAAATTTGCAAGTAATTGCAAAGAAACAGCAAGTAACACATTGAAATGTTACATTTTGAGGAAAAAACAACAACTCCAATAACCTTTGTTTTCTTTACAAATTTGAAAAATAATTTTTACTGTGTATATATTTCTGTATAAAGACTGATGGTTTCACGATAATATTACAGTTTAATACTTGTTTTTGGCATATAAATGATGTTCACTACTGAGTAGATCCATAGAAACTGTCAATTTTGACTGTGAGAAATAATTCAATTATTTAACACTTTGTGTGTCCGCATGCCTATGTTATGTTAAATAAAGTGTAAGTAGGAATAAAATGCTCAAAGGGACCGTATAAAAAGGGACCAAACTTTCATTCAACTTCTAAAAGAATAATTGTGAAACTGTAAAAAACATACTGTAACGTTCAGAACTCAAAGCTGTCTCCAGACCAAAAAATAAAACCTTAAAGGTTTTTTTTTCTCTTAAGTGTCATAAGTCCTTTTATGGTTCTCACAGTGAAGTTATAGAAGGTCATACCTGGTTGTACAGTAAATTATGTTTTTGAATTGTGAGGAGGATGTGTTGAGTTAAGAAATGTTGTAAACTTTAAATTTTGTAATGCTCTAATAAACTTTAAGAAACTTTTAATCCCTCATGAAATGAACCTTTTATCACTTATTATTATGAACCTGACAAGCTAAAAGAGACCAAGATATAATCTGGGTTGTTAAAACTTAAAAAAAAAAAAACGTTTAAATAAACGTTAAATGAAATACAATTTAAAATTATTTCAGCTAGATGTTAAGGAAATAAAACTACATTTCAACTGACATAAAAATGAATAAAAACTATATAGAGAGATTAAAAAACAAACTAATAAAAATGATAAAAGCATACAACAAAATTACTAAAATAAAAACTGATAATATAAAAATAAATTCTAATTCAAACTATTAATAACAACCTATAACAGTATCTCAGGGTTACTCAAATAAGTCTCTGATAATCGGCTGTTTATTGAATCTTTTTATTCTCTTTTGTTGTATCTGATGGGAAACAGTTATTGAACACTGTAATTTTCATCTAAATGTACTGATATAAAAAAAAAATCTTTTGTTGAGAAAATAAATTTAGCCTGTTTCATATCGGCTTGCGTCCTCTGCCTGCTTTCATCTGTCATTCTGCTTCATTGTAGGTTTTCATTCTTGACAGTCACCAGGTAAAAATAGCCGTTTCATCAGTTCCAGTGGGAATACTCACCGTCCACCGTTTCTGATCAAACACATCTACGGGTCACATTTCTCTGAACCGAACCTCCGTCAGTGTCTGTTATTTCCACTTTGACTCACCACCTTCTTCTGTGCTGTTTTTAGTTGTTTTGTTCACTTGATTTTTAGCTATTTTAGTTTTATGCTTTCATTTTTCTCACTGTTTCAGATTCTGTCATGCTCTTGATATCAGGAATGGTTATCCATAAATCACACTTTTATTTACCCAGAATTCACCTGTCATTTTTTACTTGCACTAAATATTTCAAAGGTTGCAACACTCAAACTTAAGCCTGGTAAACACAGAAAAAAAAACTTTTCTATTTGAATATATTTTAAGAAGTAATTTATTTCTGTGATGTGCAGCTGTATTTTCAGCATCATTACTGCAGTCTTCAGTGTCACATGATCTTCAGAAATCATTCTAATATGCTGATTTGCTGCTCAACAAACATTTCTGATTATTATCAATGTTGAAAACAGTTGTGCTGCACAATATTTTTGTGGAAACCGTGATGAACTGGAATGAAATTTTTGTGATGAACCGCAATTTTATTTTTCAGGATTCACAGATTAGGTTCAAAAGAACATCATTTATTTGAAATAGAATTCTAGATGTCTTTATTGTAACTTTTGACCAATTTAATGCATCCTTGATGAATAATACAAGTATTAATTAAAAAAGAAAAAAAATCTTACTGATCCTAAACAGATAACTTAGTGTAGATACTCAGTACATGCATGCTTCATTTTGGTTTGTTTATATTTTACATTTATACATTAAGCAGATGCGTTTATTTAAAGTGTCTTACAAAAGAGAATCAAAAGCAATTCGTACCACACACACACACACACACACACAGAGAGAGAGAGAGAGAGCGAGAGAGAGCTACTTAGTTTAAAGTCCACATGTAGTCAAAACTGACCCCGTTTGCTTTAATGCAGTTCTTTTTAAAAAGTTTGTCTTTAGAGTCTTTAATCAAAATCAAATGATTTGCTCCTTCTCTGAAATTACTGTTCGAGGCTGGTTTGATGGCTGATTGAACCTGCAACCTTCCAGTTAAGCACTCAGAGTCTCTCTCTCTCTGTGTGTGTGTGTGTGTGTGTGTGTGTGTGTGAGAGAGAGAGATGTTTCATGTGTCAGTTTGACAATCAGCACACGATACACCTGCAGAAGAGCACTAATAAAGCTCGGTCCTGCCAGCCGTCTCATAGCAACCGCATCCTCACGCCATTATGATGGAACCATTAAAGAGCGAAACAAAGAGACCAAAACAGAAACTCAGAGGAGCTGCATAGAAAGACACCAGGATGTTAATGGAGGACAACAATTAAGCACAAGATGCTAATGAAAATGATTCTGTAACTATATCCTGGAGTCAAACCGAACAAATTAGAGAGCATTAAAACACCTGCATTATTCTGCTGTTCCACATATTAAAACTAGAAAATAGTTAGTTCATTAAAATAAATGAACGTGTTTAGCAACTGTAATGTCCTGCCTAAGTTAAACTGCTTCTAAAATACATGTTAAAACAAAATTAACTTTAATTAAAATGGCTTGAATGCTAAAAAGATTACTGTTTAGTAGTAGATCTACTTTTTCAGTTTTTTTCTGATTAACTTTTTAGACAATTGATGGACAGTTAATGCAATTTTTGGGCAATTAATGTCAATATTTTTACACATTATTTTATTTCAAGGCTTCAGCTGTAGTTTTATAAGCAGATCTATGATATTCTCTGTGTCACTCATCTCTATTAGAGATCACAGTCTGGTCTTGGTGGATAAATAGATCTCAATGGCTTTGAGATGCATTCATCTCGATGTATTTTGCTTCTAATGCGATGTTCCTTATATATGTGGTGCTTTCATTCGTAGGATCATCTCCTGACCTGCTATTTCCCTTGTTTTTGATTTGAGTGAAATGTCATGGATGTTAAATGATCCACATTATGTTGCAACTTCAACATCAATGCGTTTAATCACAGGAATCAGTTTCCTATAGCCAAAATACACTAAAACCAACAAAAATGCATTATTAAATAAAGTCTTTTATCTCCTTTTCAACTGAAGCAATTTATCGTCCCCATAAGGTACCATAAGGTAAACTTTAAATTACAGACTTATTCTCTCTGCTGATTGGGTATTTTAAGTAGCCTTTACATGCTGCGAAAAGTCCAGTTTATTAATTTAGCGTAATAACGTACACTAATTTATATTTGAAAACACATAAATTAATACTTAACCAAAAATAAGGACGTTGACTCATCATCATGTTGGATCAGTTCGTTTTTGCTCATTCAGTCTTTCGTTAAAGCGGTGATATGGCGGCCTCTAGTGGCTGGATGAAGTTACTGCGTTTAAAAACATGACCTGTGCAGTGTGGAGAAGATGAAAATGTCTTCATCTTCAGACCACCCAAGATGTAGATGACATAGCTTCTTCATCAGATTTGGAGAAATGTGTCATTCCATCACTTGCTCACCAATGACTCCTCTCAGTGAATGGGTGCCGTCAGAATGAGAGTCCAAACAATAAAACCAAACCATAAAAACATCACAATAACCCACACCATTCCAGTCCATCAGTTAATGTCTTGAGACCCAGTATACTTTAAGAATAGCGCAACAAGAGATCAAATATGTTTTAACTCAGATTTGGGTACAATAAACAACCCAACGTTTTTCAGAGTGTAGGAAAATATAACCAAGCACTATAGAATACCCTTAAAGGGACTTTAATATAACTTACTTTGTGTTTCCTGATAGCTAAATTTCACATAAACAAAAATGACTCACTCTAAATCTTTTCTTTATTCAAAGTTGTTCTAGAGACGAGTATGGAAACTATGTAAAGTTCTGTAAATAGCCTATAAGCAGTGAAAACTGCAGCTATGTGTCCTCTTAAGGTGTACATTTATTATTATAATATTTATTATTTGTTTTTGTTAACCTGACAATACATTTGTATCTTTTTCTTTCTTTCTTTCTTTCTTTCTTTCTTTGCCTCATAGATAGGCTATCTGCCTATACCAACAAAGTAAAATAAATAACTTTTAAACTGATTTACAAATGTTACCCAGATAAAGTCGGACATTGAAGTAAGTTGCAGTGTTTGTCACTCTTGTGAGGAAGACTTCATTCATCTGTTTTGGCAATGTACCCACACTCAAAAAGTTTGGTCAGATTTCTTAATGTTCATCGATTTTATTTTGTAAGTGACTTCTCTTTTTGTTTCAAAGATGGTTTCTTTGGATTTTTTTACTTAAAAGAAGACCGTACAGGAAAATATTATATAATTAATTTGTGTTTCCTATTAGGCAAATTTCATATACACAAACTAAAATTTGGCTCCAAACATCTCATTTCTTTATCTATAGCCTACACACTGTAAAAAAAAGAAAAAGTTGAGCCAGCTTAAAATTTTAAGGCAACCAGCTTCAGCAGATTTTTGAGTTTTCTCAACTTGTCGTTTTAACTTTATACAACAAAAATTAAAAAAAAAAAAAAATTCGCTCAACTTTTTTTTTTTTTTTTTTTACAGTGCAAAGTTGATTTCGAGAAATATATAGAAACCATCCAAAATTCAATTAATCTGAAAGCAATGCAAACTGTATCTCTTTATTCATCCTTTGTCTCCTTTTGAGATGTAATTTGTTTACTTTGCTGTTTTTTGTTGTTGTTGTTACCCTGGCAATACATCTGTCTCTGTATATTTTTGTTTTTTTTTCCCCCTTTCTTTTCTTTTTTGTCTATGTGTAAATAGACTACTGCTTTTTGCTTTAATGTTCATACTGTTTTTTATCTCAAAAAAATAAAAAATGATTGGCTCTTTTGAACTGTTTTTGCTCATGAGTTTGAATCAATCGGAGCGGTTCCAGTGTAAATGACTCACTCAACTGAACTCAATTGTTTGTCTTTTCCTCTGCTTTTCACGTCTTCAGCCATGTTTACACGACATTCTCAGTACTTCTACTGGCTTAGCTCGATAGTTTTATAAAATATTCTGAAATAAGTGCAAAAATTATGACGTTTATATATTTCCATCCCGAAGATGCTTTAGCTACATGTTGAAGACATTCAACACAAATCTACGAACATATTTAGGTGAGTTAACTGCATGCTCAAAAGTTACGCTCCATTAATATGACGAGCTACACCCCAAAATGCATGTTAGATGGAAAATTGTGCATGATCGAGTTCTTAGCTTAATTCACTATCATTTAAATAGTTTGACCACAATTCAGTTGGTGACAGTTCAAGGAAATAAGTTGAAACCATGCAGTCACTACTGAAGTGAATGCTAAATTTATCAGTATATGCAATAAACATTTGAGAAATAATTGTTGTATGGAATTATAGAGTTAGTAAATGTAAAAAGAGCAAATAGATGCAAAACAGATGAAATGTGTTGAAAGGATTCCTTGAGAATGATTCAGTTGTGTTCCAGTGCTCATGAATCAGTGATCTTGTGTTTGTCAGATGTACAGTGCTGCCTGCTGGTTCTCATTGAGGAGTGTTTCTCCTCTTCTGCTCCGCAGGATCTGCTCATGGATCCCGGAGGCCAAGTTCTGCCTGGCCGAGATGCTGATGGCCATCGATTCAGTCCACAGACTCGGTTTTTGAACAGGCATCTGTACTAACACTGAGCAGTTCACCTAAACATGGAAATCATGTCAGAATGACTTGGGTGGTCAGACAGGGGTTTTATTCAGAAAGTTTTTTTTAAAGGACATGTTTAGTAAAGTGGGAAAACGTCTAGAATTGTTTCGGAAGTGCAATTTAAAAATGTATTTTGGTATGTAAATTATTTTATTCATACTTTTAATATGTTTATTAATTTATTTATGTTCTTATTTTTTAAAGTTGATGTTATTGATTTAAAAAAATAAGTCAAAAATAAACAAATTTAATAACAAATAAATCAAAATAACAATTTTTTTAATCTTTTTTTTTTTCATCGAATTATTTTATTTTTCAATATGTAAATCAATGATCCTATGTGGATCATAATCATCATTTTTGCATCATAATGTTTTTTAATGTAAATTAAATGTCTGGTGTGTCTGTTCTTAATCTCCCTTTAAATGTTTATTGATTTGTTTATACATGTTTTGTATTGATTTTACTCTGTAACTGTAATGAAAATAGGACATGTTTTAAAAATCTTTTTAAAGATCTTTAACTTTTTTTTAATCAAATTATTTGTTCTGTTTGTTTATCTTTAATCTCACTTTAAGCTTGTTTGTTAATTTGTTACTTATGTTATATTTTATATGAATGTTTTGGTTAGCATGGTCTATGGCAGATTTTTCTTTGTGTCAGGGCAACAATTCAATAAACAAGATATAAATATCTTATAATAAATAAATATCGGGTGAGTCAGTGATTCACTGATCCATTCATAAAAACACACTTTCTTCCTTCCTGAATGAATCATTTGTTTTGAAAGAATGGATTGAATAAATTACTCACTTATTAAGAGAGTGGCTTGCCGACATCTTCTGGCAATTTTTTTTTTTTCAGATTTAAAAGTATCATTCTATTTTTTTTTTAGTATTTCTAGATTCCAGTTTTTATATTTATATCTATATATAAATAACATTACATTATTCATGCAGTTTGTAAGTGCAGTATACATGCATGTGCAATGCTAGAAATGCATGCATGAAATAAAAACATGCATGCAATATCCATGCTAGAAATAAAAAAAATAAAAAAAGTTGATAGAGCCCTGCATGTTTAATTAGGCCTATACTTGGCTTTTTTTTTAATTTTTTTTTTTTTTATAAAGCCTCTTAGGCAATGTAGCTTTTAAACACACACACACACTTAGCCGGAAGCAACCGTTTTCAAGTTGAAAACAATGGATTTGTTTCTTACAAATATGCAGCATCAGAATTTCTGTCCCTTGGTGTGAGTGGATGTTCATTTTGTCTCCAGAAGCTACATGTTTTTGGTGGGAAAACAACAGCACCAACACGTAAGTAAGTGTCTGAGTCTGACCAGTGTATACTGCTGAAAGTCTTAAGTAATGTGCTTTAATCTGATTCAGATTGATTTGTATAGCTCTTTTCACAATGCATATTGTTTCAAAGCAGCTTCACAAAAAGTGTTTCAGTGGTACAATCAGGAAGTAATCTGTCAGCAATTAGTGTTTAATAGTGCTGTAATAGTGTAATTAAATGCTTCTTTAAAACTGAACTTAAATTCACAGAGTTCAAAGGTCGTTCGCACAGACACAGATCTGTTTATTTATTTGCACATTAAAGTGTCTGTGTGTTTTAGAAGTACAATAAATATCCACAGACACTAGAGGACGCTGTGACTGTTTATACTGTATTCACACACACACACACAACTTCAGCTAGTGGATGAAACCAGTCAAATCATAACCATCAGTGATGGCTGTAATAATATTGTATTTTTAGTGTTGTCAGCGATGCATATCTGATACTATTTCATATAATTCACCTTTTATTTAACATTTATTCAATTCAACATGTATTTATTTAAGACGAACATTTAATTTGATCTCTGAATGTTCAGTCAATAATTTAAAGCTTGAGTCAGAGTGAGATTTTTAATGTCCACTGAAATCATTCAGAGTGGAAATTATGATCTTTGATGGTGAAGTCAGTGAACTGATTCAGTTTAAGAGCACAACTATAAAGTTCACGCAACGCTCTGATGTGTGCATGAGTGAGTTATATCTGAAAGGAGAATCACTTATATCATTGTAATATACAGTATCATCATATCACCCAGTCATACAACTTGCTTTATGCTGAAGGAATTAGACATTACAGTATGACTTTCTGTACAGCTGCTTTGAAGTATTGTAAAAGTGCTGTACAAATAATGTTGACTTGACTAGAAAACAACACTGTCAGAGGTTTAGTCCAGTTGTGAGGGTTCAATAATGCTTGAAATTGCAGTAATGTTACATTTTATATGTTGTAGATGCTCTTTACACATCTTTACACATTAATCTCTGGATTGATTGATTGATCTATCATCAAATATACATTTTAAGATTTTTTTTTGATAGCACACTCCAGTTATATGAATATCTAATGGAGAACATGTTGACCATTAGCATGAGGCATCCAGGCAAATGTAAAGTCCTCTTGTCACTCTGTTGGGATCCTGCCGCATAATGTCTTTAAACAAACCTTGAAGGTTCTTAGAGGAGGAGGAGGGTACCGTATAACAGCGCTGGGATGTTTCTCTGTTGTATCAGTTCACTCATACGGTGATTCAGATCAGTGTGTGAGCGATGCTGAACGTCAGTGTTTCTCTTACCAGAGAGTGGAAAATGGAAAACCACTCACATGCACTGTTCCAGTACGGCTTTCAGACACAAAGCTTGATGCTTCTGCATTTTCATTGGCGTAGAAGAAATTTTGAATCTAACCAGCCATTTTTGACAGAAAAGTAAGCTATCTTCTTAACCTTTGACCATTAACAACTTCTAATATAATGCAATATCACACTAACAAGCATGATATTGTTCCGAACACATCGGTTGCTAGTGTCATATTGCTTAAAAATAAAATAATCGTCATTAAAAAAATAAAACACTTTATATTTAGGTCTCATTTAATTTCAAATTATGTTTACAAGCATTTATTAATTTCAGTTAATGTTAGTTGATAAAAATGCAACTTTATTCATGTTAGTTCGCATTAATGTTAACAGATACTATGTTTTATTTAAAAAATGCATTCATAAATTTTGAAACTAACATTGAGTGCAATAGACGCAATATTCATTGTTAATTCATGTTTACTAATATGTGACCCTGCAGCACAAAAGCAGTCATAAGCAGCACAGGTATATTTGGAGCAATAGCCAACAATACATTGTATGGGTCAAAATGATCAAATTTTCTTTTATGCCAAAAATCATTAGGATATTAAGTAAAGATCATGTTCCATGAAGATATTTTGTAGATTTCCTGCTGTAAATACATCAAAACTTAATTTTTGATTAGTAGCATTGCTATGAACGTGATTTTCTAAATATTTTGATTTTTTTTTCACCCTCAGATTCCAGATATCCATATAGTTGTATCTCAGTCAAATATTATATCATAACAACCATACATCACTGAAAAGCTGATTTATTCAGCTTTCAGATGCATGTATAAATCTAATTTTCAAAAAAATTGTCCCTTATGACTGGTTTTGTGATCCAGGGTAACATTAAAAATTATGTTTTATAATGTATTATTTTTTGTGATGTTTTATAGTTTATTACACATTATTATCCATATCCTATATTTCTATATAAGCATGATACGCTTGTCTTTATGGGATTTCTGAGCGGTGGAAGTAACACACGAGGTCATCTGGAAGGAAAATCTGATTTTCTCATGCTGAAACCGCTGCTTCTTTCCAGGCTGAGGTAAATAGAGCCACACACACACACACACACACACACACACAAAAGCAAGCAACAGTCAGGCGGCGGAGGATGCGCACAACATGAGCAACAGCCAATAGAGCTCACAGACAGCAGAACACGGTGAATTCCGACTCTCTTCTGCTCGTTTAGCGTCGGGAATGTGATCTAGAAACACTTCGCTTATTCAGTCTTTCATTATTCTGGACCAGATCTCCGGTCCATCGTCTCGGTTCGGCGGAGACGCTTCACATCACAGGTGACTGATTCATTTTTTCTCATTTCTGCGTCTGTGCTGAGGTAAAACACGCTCTACCTGATGCGAAATAACACGAATTCGTTTCCATGTGAGATGTCGTATTCAGAATGAGCCTGGATGAATGATCAAAGACATCATGGCTTATGTGCGTCCCGTTTATTCCTCGAGCTCCGTAAGCGCGCATATTCCCTTATTTCATATCTAATAATGAATTCTCGCTTTGCGAAACGCTTTAGTGGAGAAAATCGTCCTGTTTGATTCGGTGTGATGCACTGATGAGATTCTGATGAACGGATCCGATCAAATCCGGAGGAGACGCGGAGCTGGAGCCCATATGGAGAAGAACGAGCTCATTTGTTCGTAAATGAAGATGAATCGAGAGCGGATTTATGAGCAGAACCGGCTCTTCCACACGCATGCCCGTTTAAACGGACCCCAGACAGATGTTTGGCTGGAACTGGCTTATAATAGAGCAGATTTGAGGCCACATGCGATTCTTTCGGGATTGGGTTATGCGCTGAGAAGAACACGGGTTTGCTTTGGATTTATGATGAGTTTGTTATGTAAATCATCAGAGGTCTGCAGTTATTGATCACTGATACAGGATCTTTCCTTTGGGTTTGTTAAAGGGCTCATGGGTACCAGGAGGAGAGGGATCTCTCTACTCTCTCTCTTTTTGTATGCATATGTGTGTTTTGAGTATATCGTGTTCGCATGCATATGTCTGACATGATTTGCTACAGGTTTTGCTTGTGGCATCAGTAGATGCAGTTCACAGTAATACCTACTGCTGGCAAAAGTCAAACTGCGATGAAAACAATTCCTGTTAAAACTATTGTGTTTAAAAAAAAACCTGCTAGGCTACTTGAAATAATATATGATCTTATAATTAATATTTAAAAATTATTGATATGCATGCAAATGTTTCATAATGCATAATTTTCCCATTTTTATTTTTTTAAATATTATAAATTAGATTTAATAAAAAAATAAAGATTTTTCCACATGAAAGCAATCACAGATTTTAATGTCACAGATTTATCTACTGTAGGTTTGACACCACTGATGAAACAGCACAGCAGCCAATGATAAATTAATTATTTGTAATGATAATTCTACAACTAGTGGGACCTCCAAATAAATGAAGTTTGATTGTATATTTTTGGGCTGATTTTCACTCTCTTTTTCTGTCTGTTTCATTACATACGCAATAGTATTGCAGACCATGTGGATGCAAAACCTGGCAGTCCTTTCCAAGAGCAGCGTGTTCTCCTTCAACTGGATCTAGACCAGAAAGCTGGACTTCAGGACTGCAGGATTATATGAGCATCACTAGCAGTGACTGGACTCCGTCTCAGATCATCTATTTTGGATTATTCTGCTGAGGAGGAGTTACTTCGGAGAGCATGATTACTTCCAGAGCTGGAATACTAGAGACTAATCTAGTTTATGTGGGCAAACTCAATTACAGCAGCGAATCCCTCATGTGAACAGAGCAGCGTCTAATTCGTTTTGCTGCAGGACGTGCATTGACTTCTGCAGTTTGTGCACTCGTTCTTAAGCAAAATCAAGAGTTTTGAATCTTCACAATGTGTTTTCAATAGGAACATTCTCTTGGAACGCATATATTGGGACGAAATCCATTCTGTTTGTTGTTGGTGTGGAGTTGAATCAAATGGCTCGACCCGGCTCTGGGGTTCTGGTGTCGCTGGGAGGCGGATACTCGTCTCAGAGCATGGCTAGGGTAGTGGTTTGGGAATGGCTGAATGAACACGGCCGCTGGAGGCCATACAGCGCCGCCGTTTGTCATCACATCGAAAACGTCCTGAAGGGAGACGCACGAGGGACCGTCATACTGGGGCAGGTGGATCCGCAGCTCGCACCCTACGTCATAGACCTGCAGTCCATGCATCAGTTCAGACAAGACACAGGTGAGTCACAGAAACATGTTGTTTGCTTGTGTAAAGTGGATTTGAATTGTGAAATGTGAAACTGGAAATGCGAATCGGTGCATTCAAGTCATGTTGCAAACTTATGAGATGAATGCACTTGACAGCCTCCACAAATTCAGTGCATTCAAGTCTTCCTGGGAAGTTCGTAATTATCATGTCAGGTGCATTCAAGCAAAGTCTTGAGCTATACTAAGACAAGTGTGCTTTTCCTATGAATGGGAGAAATTGCAACACAGAATAAGCCCCGCCTTCTAAATAAAGAGCCCATCGCCAATAGACTGCATTAGTGCCAGCCCACTTTTTCAGTGGCGCTGCAGTTCTGAAATTATTTTTCCTATGGGGATTTAAAAAAAGTCTTCTTTAAAGCATTATACTCTGTGAACCAAACCAACCAGCTACGAGGAGAGTCACAACATTATAAACTTTGATATGAAGCAAAAAAGTATTTGAAAAGCAGACAAAAAAGGCAAAGGTGCAAGACTGTGTACTTAACTGAAACGAGGGAAAGAACTACAATCTGAAGCACTGCGAATGATATAATTGAATTTAATACGACGGAGAAAATTAAAACTATTAATTTAAAGATTTTGGTTGTATTTATAGATATATATTTTAAGTTCTTCTGCAAAATATGCATAGCTATAGAAATATTTAATTATTTTGAGAACACATTGACTCAATTACATTCACAGTGTTTCATGGGAGTGGGCGGAGCTAAAGATATCTATTGCACTTTGCTTAATGCAGCTGTCTGATTGGTGGAATTTTCTGCACAGCATCATGGGTAATGTGGTTTTTCACCACAAATTTTTGCTATTTAACACATTCATTTTAAAAAGCTGAATTAACGCGAACAGATGAGTTGAACAAAAGCGTGGACAATCGATTAACCACCTGTCTTTGTAGGTTTCTCGGTTATTGTTAAAATTTACGCATATTTTATTGTAATAATTGTGCATGTATTTTATGCATGCAACTTAGCTTTATTGTAATTGAAAATAATAATAATAATGTTGATTTCAACAATGCTGCATCTATTGCATGCATCATTTTTTCTAACTGAGACGCTTCCAAATAAATGCATTTTTTATTTGCAATAAAACTAGCTAAAATTGCATATGCAAAATATCTTAGGACAATGCAGTTATGATAAAATATATGATTAAATTTACAGCACCTTCAGATATAGAATAAAAAGCAAAAATACACCTAGTGTGCATTCTTTATTGTAGAAGTAGTCTACAAATTATTTGTTCTGAATTTTTTGTAGAAATGTTACATTGCCATCTTCTTCTGATTAAAGTGACTCGCATCTGATGTCATAATTACGACATCCCAATTTGTAAATATGAACTTCCCAAGAGTACTTGAGCACAGTGAATGTGTAGACTGCTATATAACCACTTGCTACAGTTCCCACACATCAAAAGCACACCTTTCAAGGTTAAACGTTCAGCAAAAGTGCATCGGAGGAGAAACCGAATGGATTGTTTGAGAGACGCACTCGTGTGATAGTGCATGAATGCATGTGTGTGTTTGCGGTATGTTGCATTTGAAGTCAACTAGATGAACAAAGACAGCTGGAGGGTTTTTGGACTGTTTTGAAAATCTGTGCAGTTCCTACCAAGAGCAGATACTCTCTGAAGACTCTCTCCGTGCGCACACACACACACACACACACACACACATAGATCGTAGCGTCCCCAGGGCTCTCTGTTCGCATGATGCCATTGCCGCAGGCCACTGTTTTCCCTCATGAGGGAACAAATGACCTAAAGTAGAACGGTTCAGGGTTAAATTAGGACACATGGGATGCTCCGTGGAAAACCAAACTGTGTGTTATTTTGGTGCATGTTTTTGTTCATTACAGCACAACTATTGAGCGTGAAAATGTAAATTTTTATGGCAATAACATCACTAAAAAGTACTGCAAAATTGATGTTTTCCTTCAGAGTTTGGTCAGACAAACAGATAGTCCCGACCTCAAACTTGCATGGGTTGAGTAAACGTTCCTGTATCAAACTAGATC
The DNA here is from genome assembly GCF_012432095.1 of Onychostoma macrolepis. Taxonomy (NCBI): domain Eukaryota; kingdom Metazoa; phylum Chordata; class Actinopteri; order Cypriniformes; family Cyprinidae; genus Onychostoma; species Onychostoma macrolepis. The sequence continues at coordinate 27,610,890 of NC_081162.1, forward strand.
AAAGAGAAAGCACTGTAAAGATGGCACATGTTAGCTTTGATGTCACTGCCATGTGATCTGGATGCTGGTTGCTTTGAAACCACAATATTGCACTGCAAATTATCTAAACATTCTTAAATCAAGATACTTGGGAATTAAGAAGCAAAATCCCATATGATTAAAAAAAAGGGAAACAAGATTCAAATTATGTGACTTTATGCTTAAAACAGTAACAGATATCTGACAGTGGGGTAAGAAAAACAAAACTAGTTTTCCCTTTGAATTAAGTTTATTTTTCTGACTGCATTGGTCTTTTTCCAAAAAAAAAAAAAAAAAAAAGACTTATTACCTCAAATAAATGTTTTTTGATTAATAAATGTTCAGATACTATTGTAGTTTTTTTATTAGACTTTATATATTTTCTGCTTTCATGTTAATTTTAGCTAAGGTTTTAGTAATTTTGTAGTAATCTTTTTCTTTTTTTTTTTTTTTGCAGCGTAGGCTTTTAAACTAGTTTAAGGTCTTGAATTTTAATGGAATATATTATTAGACAATTTCATTTGCATTTAAGCCTTTGGCAGACACTTTTATCTGTTACATTGAGGTGTACATTTTATCAGTTCATTTAACCAGCAAGACTTGATCAGACAGTATCATTACATTTTGCTGGAAAACAACATAGTGCTAGAACTAAGTAGCATAAACCAGCTTAGACCAGCATGTAAATTCAAAACTGTTCAAAACTGCACTTTTCAGCTGGAAGGTTGTTTAAATGGAAGTACTTCCTCTGTGAATTTAAAAGAGAAACTCTTTCTGACTCTTCTGGATTTTTTGGCCTTCTGGGTAATCCGTAAAACCAGGCTAAGCCTAAAATGAGAAATCAACGTCTCTCATTGTATTATGACCCCTGACTCTGTGGTTTTAAAGCTCCACCAACTTCCAGATGACTGTGTGTGTGTGTGTGTGTGTGTGGGTTTACTCACTGGTTACACTTGCGAGACATAAATTTTCCCCCAACATGAGCTAAATCTGACAGAACCTCCCTTTGGGACTTTTTAAAATTCTAACCATGCAGAATGTTTTCTTTAATGGTGGTTAGTCAGAAGTCATTTTAATGTGCATTATCTATAAACAGTACAATACTATTTTAAGTCTTCATTTAAGTGCATTTCAATAAGGGTCCTATAATGGTTTTTCTCTTTTCAACTTTAGTTAGTGTGTAATGTTGCTGTTTGAGCATAAAAACATCTGCAAGGTTACAAAGCTCAAAGTTCACACTGAAAGGAGATATTCTCCGTCACAGAAAACACTTTTCTAGAACCGTTAAAAAAACAGATCATTCAGACTATTTAGGGGTGTGTGTAGAATAGATGTTTTGGTTGTACTTGGAATTTTATCTTATATAGAGATGCTTATCGAAATCAGTATTTGAAAATCAGTAACTACTTTTTGTCAAAATTGAGTTATGAGTATAGGGCTGCAACAAATAATCGATAATAATATCGACAACGAATATCATTATCGATTAGTCGCATCTGCCCACCGTGCACTGAAAACTTCCACCAGTCGTGTCAAATTATACCACTGAATAAAGCATTTCTATTTTAAACTGTCCTTTGTCCATTTGTCTACTTAAACTCCATTTAAACTGTGCTTTATGACTCTTTCTGCACATAATGTATAGCAAAGACATAGATTTCTCTTAGACTAATTGTAGCTACACTCTCAGAAAAAAAGGTACAAAAGTTGTCACTGGGATGGGACCCTTTCAAAAGATACCCCTTTGGACCTTATTTAGCCCTAAAGGGTGCATATTTGTACAGAAAGCATACATATTTTAGTACCTAAAATGGTACATAATAGTACTTTTTGAAAAGATACTGCTCCAATGACAGCTTTTGTACCTTTTTTCTGAGAGTGTACTGTATATAGCCTTTATAGGCTCACATGTGTTTGTGTGTGTAAAAGTTTGGAGCGCTTGTGTAATTTTCTGGATTATACGTATGTACGCATGCTTATTTTAGGTGTCCTGGTTCTTCCAGATGGAGCTCTCTTAATAGACTGTAGAGTTCTGAGATTTATCCGTCAGTGAGTGTGTGTGTGTGTGTGGTGCCGGTGTCCCTTCCTTACTGCTTGGATATGAGTGATTTTCTTTGAGGTTTCCTCATGTGCAGTAAGTATGCAGTATGGGATGGAGTCTAGTAAACAGCAGCTGGTCGCTAAGGTCATACTGACATCACTCAGCCCTGCAGAGAAAATTACAAGACCAGAATTCCTCGTTTCCTCCGCCTTGTTTCATTCATACCAGAGTGTCGCTATGCAGTTCCTATGGTGCTGTAAATTGTTTCCAGGGAGTTGCTATGTTGTTTCTAAGGTGTTTTAACCATGTATTTATGCAGTTGCTAGGGCTTTCTAAAAAAATTTTTAGCATTTCGTTATGTAGTCTCTAAGGTGTTTAAATTGGTTACCAGAGTGTTGCTATGCAGTTGCTATGGTGCTGTGGATTGTTTCCAGGGTGTTCCTATGTTGTTTCTAAGGTGTTTTGAAGCATGTTTTATGTAGTTGCCAGGGTTTTCTACATTTTTTACTCATGTTTTTATGCAGTTACTAGGGATTTTTCTTAGCATGTATTTATAGCATATTACTATGCAGTATTCTTATTGTTTAGCAGGGTGTTGCTATGGTGGTGCGTATGGTTGCCATGGTGTTGCTATGTGGTTGCTAAGGACGTTTTTGTCATTTTTAATGCTGTTGCTATGGTTTTAATTTTTTTTTTTACATGTTACTATGTAGAACAGTATCTAGTAGTGTATTCTGACTGGTTGTTGGGGTGTTGCTATGCAGTTGCTGTAGTGCTGTGGATTGTTGCCACGGCGTTGCTGTGTTGTTTCTAATGTGTTTTTAACCATGTATTTATACAGTTGCTAGGGCTTTGTGAATGTTTTTATTTATTTTTTATTTTTTTTATTTTGTTATGTAGTCACTAAGGGGTTTAGATTGGTTACCAGAGTGTCGCTATGCAGTTGCTATGGTGCTGTGAATTGTTTCCAGGGTGTTGCTGTGTTGGGGACACTTAATTTCTAGTGATTATTGCCGATTAGATTGCACAGATACTATTTAAACTAAACTGAGCTAGACAATGACATCTCTGAATTCAATAATGAAATGCCTTTAACTGAAAATTGAGTGTTTAATCTTATCATTATACATTACTGACACTCTATCCTCCAATTTGATACTGTTAAGTGCTTTGACACAATCTGTATTGTTAAAAGCGCTATATAAATAAAGGTGACTTGACTTGTTTTAAGGTGTTTTAAGCATGCTTTATGTAGTTGCTAGGGTTTTCTAAGTTTTTTTTAGCATGATGCTATTAAGTAGCAAGTGTGTCCTTGGTGGTTGCCAGGGTGTTGTTATGCAGTTGCTATGGTGCTGTAAATGGTTTCCAGGGCATTGATATGCGGTTTCTTAAATGTTTTTTAGCATGTTTTTATGTAGTTGCTAGGGATTTCTAATTTTTTAGCATGTATTTTTAGCATGTTACTATGCAGTAGCAAGGGTGTTCTTATTTTTTACCAGGGTGTTGCTAAGTTGCTGTGTGTGGTTGCCAGGGCGTTGCTATGGTTTTTCTTCAGCTGTTTTCTGGTCCAGCATCTGGAAATAGTAAAGTAGCAGCACAGCTCTCTTGATTTGAGGAATCATTTGCGTCTGGAGCCGGATGATGAACAAACTGAACTTTATTACTCAGTGTTAGAGGTTTCATCACATCTCTGATAAGGAATGACTGCTCTGTGTGTGTGTGTGTGTGTGTGTGTGTGTGTGTGTGTGTGTGTGTGTGTGTGTGTGTGATGAATGGCAGTGTGAGATGTGATTGTGTGTGTTTGAATGGGGTTTGATCTCTGGCCAGACTGAATTGATCTGTTTGTCTCAGGAGAGAGTCTGTGGTTTTCTGCAGTGCTGTAGACGTCTTCTCTTACACGTCTCACACAGATTTGAAAAGTGACTCTGCAATCATTTGTTTTGTTCGGTTGACTGATGTGAAGTGTGTACTTTACAGCAGACTAGAAATATGCATTACTGAAGGGTGTGCAGGATCCGCCAGTAAAATATTAAATCAATATTAATATTAAAGTTAAATATCAGCCGATCAATATAAAAAAACAGTAGTTGCATACCATACAACATGTAACATTAACAATGGGCTGCATAACTGGTAATAACTGTAGAAAATCAATTATTATTATTATTTTATAGCGGATTTATTAATTAATTTTATTAATTTATTTTTATTTAAATATTTATTTTTCTTTTTTTTTCTTTTTACTTTAAATCAGTGTCTGTCTGATTTACATTTTCATCATTATTTTAATATCATTAATTATAAACCAGGTTATTTTTGTTATTAAGATTGTTTATTTGTATTTATATTTTTATCATTCATTTTAATTGTATCATTTATTTGTTTATTTATTTATTTTCTTTTAACCTTGCTAAGTAATTTCAGCATTTTTAAGGATTAATTTAATTTTGGATTGGCAGCTCATTTCTTATTCAGCATATTTTAAGAAAACATGTTGACCTTTATAATTCTTAAAAAAGAAGAACCTATTATAAAGGTTTATAATACAAGAATCATAATCTCAGTTCTTAAAAACACTTCAGATTAAAAAAAGCAAATCAGATTACAAATAGGATTGAAAAACAATTTCAAAAGATTTTTTAAGAATCTGTTTATCAGTTTTCTTGCTGCTAAAAATAGGCTAAATATTTTGCTGGATAACGAGTTTGTAACTGCAGTATGTGTCACAAAGCTGCTAATTTGCATAATTATTTTCATCAGGACAATCGCTGTCACTCAAATTGCTGAAAATCTTTATAAACTGACCTGACAAACCATGATGTCATGAAATTTATGATTGTCAATCAACGGTGGCAGAGATAAATTCAGAATTTACTTATATTTCATAACAAATGCAATAAAATAATATGCCATGGCAAACATACTGAAAATTAGTGTGACTAATAGTGTGACTAATTTTTTGTGACTCTAATAGCCTGTGGTCCCTGGTTGGCCAGCCACTCTTGGGTCATGAATATTAATTTGGCTATATGATATCTGATTGGCTGTGAGCTCTTGCCAAGAGCATAGAGCTTTATTTCAGTCCAGTGCCAAAGCAGATGGTTGGCAGGTGTTTCTGCTTGGTCTTAAAGTTCGTTTTATGCATCTGGCTACTTTTTGCCCTTCATGCTGCTGTCAAATAGTTCATCTGCCAGAAAGAAGATGGGACGTGTTTCTAGAGGTGAGGGGTCAGGTCATGATTGATTTGTTTTGTGTGAGTGTGATCGGTTGTGATGTTTCGGTTTACCTCAGAGACGGATAGCTGACATGTTAAGATTTTCACAGATCTGCTTTGACCGTGAGAAACTGATGTGTGAACTATGATGTATGCGGTGTGTGGTCACGAATGTGTGAGTGTCTTCTTTGAATACAGGTTTGTGTTGTCTAAGTGTTTTTTTTGTAGGATGTTTACGTGCATAGAGCCTCATACCTGCGTGTTCTTACTGAGAATGAAACTTACGAGCGTGACTGTGTGAACAGGTAGCGTGTAGAGAGCAGTTTCCCAGAAAACAAAACAAGAGTTAAAAAGTTTGGGGTCTTTTTATAGAAATGAATACTTTTATTCATCAAGGATGCGTTAAATTGATGAAAAGTGACAGTAAAGTCATTTATAATGTCACAAAAGTTTTCTATTTCAAATAAATTCTGTTCTTTTCAGCTTTCTATTTATCAAAAAATCCTGAAAAATAAAATGCATCATGGTTTCCACATAAATATTGGGCAGCACAACTGTTTTCAACATTGATAATAATCATAAATGTCTCTTGCATATTAGAATGATTTCTGAAGATCATGTGACACTGAAAACTGGAGTAATGATGCTGAAAATACAGCTGTGCATCACAGAAATAAATTTCAGTTTAACATATATTCACATAGAAAATAGCTAGTTTACATTCTAATAATATTTCACATTTTTACAGCATTTCTGATCAAATAAAGAGCAGAAGAGACTTATTTCAAAAACACCAACATTTTTGAATACTAGTTTATGTTGGAGATACTAGTTAATTTCTGCACCATTAATGAAACACACCCTATAGTAAAAAATGATGATTGTTTCCAAACAGGTTTCCTTGTGCTCCTCCCCTCATCTTCTATTCGTCAGGCACACAGATAGCCCCGCCCCCAAACTCACATCATTGGTTGAGTTTGAACACACCAGAAACTATTTAAACATCGCACACAGCAGCTTTAGGTGTCATGTGTGTGTTTACCGACCGTCTGACAGATGAGCTGTTGAACTTGCAGGGCAGTTCATTACTGCAACCTTTTCTGTATTAATATCACGCTTAAAGTTTGCACACTGAAGCATTTTAAAACAATTAACCTGTAAAGGTGATGTAGGAGAGCCAAGACACCTCGTCTCTCTCTCTCTCTCTCTCTCTCTCTCTGTGTGTGTCCGGTCAGCACTTGTCTTGTCTTGACTGGTGAGATGAATAATATCAGCCAGATGCTTTTTGGCAGCAGCTCCCCATGCGGCCGATCCAGAATGGAGTAACGTACGACCACAGTTTCCACTTTGCTCATTAGGAATGACAGCCAAAGGTGCTCTTAGAAAGAACTGCAGTCTCAAGGTGAATTTTAATCAGGCAGAACATGCCATGTCCTTTAGTTGTACGCTTACAGTATTTTACTTTCTGACAGAAAAGTTTTAAACAGGATTATTATTGTTAAATAAAATCTAAAAAGTCTTTTGTTACTTAAACTGAAATAAAAATGAATAAAAATGACAGATATATAAAAAAAAATGAATAAAAATGACAAAAACACAAAACTTTTATTAAAATCAAAAAGAAAATGGAAAATATAAAGAAAAAGTCATTTTAAATATTAAGAAACACTGAGTGTATGATATTTTTATGATATTTTATTATGAAAAATCAATAAAAACGACAAAAACAAAACTTACTAAAATTAAAATGAAATATAATTCAAAATATTATTAAAAACTCAATTTTATTTTATTATATGCATTTTATTATATATCTGTACTTATATTAATGATGATAAAATAAATCTGGTTAAAACAGTTTGAATTAGTTTGTTTTAATTTTAATTAATTAATTAATTTTAGTTAAAGTTTTAGTCATTTTGTCATTTTTAACATTTTGTTTTTGTTTTTAAAGTCTATATAGTTTTTATTCATGTTTATTTCAGTTTTAATTTTTTTTTTTTTACTTAAAGTCAAACTAAATGAAAATAAGAAATGATTCCATTGCAACTAGTTCAGGCATTTTTTTTAGTTTTAGCTAACTATTTTACCCCTCTTTCACATAATTCTTTGACATGCTGTAGGCATGCCACGAGCGACAAGGAAAGTTTACCAATTATATTTCGTGCCCAGTGCTGTCAAAATTTTAAAGTACTGATGTATTTGATATATATATATATGTGTGTGTGTGTGTGTGTGTGTGTGTGTGTGTGTGTGTGTGTGTGTTTGTGATGTACTGTGAAGCCAGAGACAATTTTCTACAACGTGGATAGTAAAGTAAAGTAAAATAAAGTATGCTCCGTATTCAGGTGCTCATCTTAAATAAAAATCCTTCTGACATGTTTTGAAGGCAGCTAAATGACAAGCTCCGCCCCCAGATAGTTTGATTGGAGGCACCGCCCACAGATAGCGTGTGAGAAAAGTGGAGGTGTTGAAATGCTCTGGTTTATGACGGGGTTTTCCACCGAATACGTGCATGAGCGTGAGAGATAGTGCATTTTGGTTTTCTCTTGCAGGAAATACAGTGGTCTTATCTGAAACACTGCAAAGCATCTACTGTATATCTGACGTTACTGTAGTACATCATACAGCGTGTGTGTGTGTGTGTGTGTTTAGTGAAGTGGGCATAACAGGCGCTGACGCTCACATGCTGGGTGTTCACAGGGGCAGCGGACACTTTGTTGTACCAGCTTCCTTTGGCACAGACGGTCACGATGCGTCTGTGTGTGTGTGTGTGTGTGTGTGTGTGTGTTCTGCTGTTATGGCTTACAGCGACAGTCTTTTAAGTCTTTTTGTGTTGCAGCTAAACTGCAAGCTCTGCAGTAACTCTCTGCTAACTAGCAGCCTCTCAAGATTCACACTAGTGCAGTGGAGCCAGTGTGTGTATCTGTTGCAATGGCAAAATGACACGTATCTGTGTCTGTGTCTGTATTAGGATAAAACAGCAGTTGTTCTAAACCTTTCTGAAGGCCCACCATTGTTCACAACAATATTCCAGTCAGTCCAGTGATTTATAAGGATTCTAAAAAATATATTTTTCACTCTAAATTTTTTACCGGATTTGTTTGGGGATTGAAATAACTAGAAAAATGTATTAAAAAATGTATTAATTAATGTATTAAAAATATATATAAATTTAAAGAAACATACATATATATACATATATATGTTTATACATTAATACATTTTTCTAGTTATTTCAATCCCCCAAAAATCGGGTATGTTTCTTTAAATATATATATATATATATATATATATATATATATATATATATATATATGTTTCTTTAAATAAATATATATATATATATATATATATATATATATATATATATATTAAATAAATATATATTTAAAAAAAATTCTACTCAATAAAATATTTTAGAGCTTAGGATAAATAGAAAAATATTTAAAAATATCTATAGCGCTTTGCGATTTTATTAATTTACATGACTTTTCCAGGTCTACAAATTACAATAAAATTATACTACCTCATATATCCAGATTTTCAATTTTGAAGGGGTGAATTAAAATAAGAGATAGCTTTAATATATAATTAATATTTTATAATATGATATAATCAGTCAGCTGGGGCCAGTTGCAAAAACTTAGCCTCTATGTTAAGACAGTGTCTTAAGAACTAGTTTGACCAACTAGCAGTTAACCAAGGGGTAATCATTCTTATATTTTGCATTCAGCTTAGATTAATCTATGTTTTAATGTAACCGAATTTTAAAAATTTTGACCAGTCGTATGAACAAAATTAGATGACTAACTTTCAAGACTAAACCTTTTATGCAACCGGCCCCTGGTCTCTTTCTGTGTAAATGACCAGAATAAGCTGCTAACTGGTCCAGACGTCATGTTGTTTTTCAAAGGTCTGATGCTTTGAGAGAAAACGACCGCGGTCCAGACAGACTGACAGGAAGAGAGAGCGGAAACCAGTGTGAGGGAAAGTGTGAGGTTTGGGTTCAGGGAAGAGGACAGATGAGGAGAAAATCATCGGAGGATCCAGCAGGATGTGACCAGCGCAGACAGGAAGGACATGGAGAAACTGTGTGTGTGTGTGTGTGTGTGTGTTTTCCTTAACTCTGTGTTCAAGTGTTGATCTCAGTGAAAGTCTGGGAACAGAACATACTGTTGTAGTTTTATATATATATATATATATATATATACAGTATGTGTGTGTGTATCACTATATATTCTTAATAGTGTAAAACCTCGTCAGATTTACACTTCTTTGCATCTTTTTGTATGTTTTGCACATTTTAGTGTGTTTTGACACACATGTCCTTGCTGTACGTCACACTGAGCCTCAGCAAAGTCAGACTGGCTGGTCATCTCCATCAGGCCTGAGGGCAGATATTATCATGCAGATCCAGGAAATGAGCAAAGAGCCAAATCTCCAGAGCCATCGACTGTAATTCGTGTAATACAGCACATTTTCATCTCCCATCATTTATGGCTTATCATTTTTTAAACATTTAAACATTAGTTATCATAATATCACAATGAATGGGTGGATTTTAAATAGTTTTACTACCTTGATTTGATATGATGCTCATTTTGGAAAAAAAATATATATATAGAAAAATTCTGGTGTTTTTTTCTCTCTAATTGAAATGCTTCAAACGGGATCTAATAATGGGACAATTTATAAAATATAATAATGAACTCACTTTTTTTTAAAGATGTTAGTCACATTAGTTGGTTGTCTTTTATCACAATATCACAAAAAATGGATGGATTTTAAATGATTTTATACGTTGATTTGACAGGATGTTAATTTCACTTATTTTTTAAAGATTTTTTTTTTTAAAGAAATATTCTGATCTTTTTTCTCTGTGAATTGAAATTCTTTAAACAGAATCTAATTATGGATTAATTTATACAATAAAATAATAAACTCACATTTTTAAAGATGTAAATAACTGATCACACATCACAATAAACTGATGGATTTTTAAATCATTTTATACAGGTTATTTTGATGGATTTTTTTAATATAAATAATTTGATAAATATTCTTATTTTTTTTCTCTGTTTATTTGAAATGCTTCAAACGAAATCTTTTTTTTTTTTTTTCTCAGAAATATTGTTTAATTTCCTGATAATCAAAGTATTTTTAACAGCTTGTAACATACTCTTATTTCTCCTCATCTCTCCAGGTATATTGTTAGCAATAAATTTGATAAATTCAATAATATATAATAATATATTCACAATTTATCACAACTAATTTGAACTCTTTTATTTCCATCCTGTTCATTTGTCACTGTGTAAATAATCAGAATTAATGTTTTGAAGAGTTTGATCAGAATATATTATGCTTTTATAGTTATGCTCCGGTAATCTCACATGGAAAACTGCATTAAGAGCTTGTAATGGAGCAGTAATTGATCTTTAGTCATACAAACACATTGATTTTGTAGAAAATGTTCATGCAGTAGAGAACAAGCGTACGAAACTTCACCTGTAACCTAACTAGCAGCAATACTTTGAGGAACTGGGAGAATATGGCAGGTTGTTGGTTAAAGATTGGCCGCTTTAACGAAACGCTTCAGACTGAGTTTAAGGATGTGACACTTTGTGGTCAGAACTGGGGTCAGTAATGTAGTTATGAGCCGCCTCAGCTGGGGAAGTCAGGGCTGGGCTGTGTGTGTGTGGATGAGCTCATGTGTGTGACTGTAATTGTTCTTTAATGAGCCGTAAAACAGAGCAGTGCTGCTCTCCTTCACCTCTCCTCTTCCTCTTCTTCCATCCATCTTCCTCTCATCACGTCCCAGAGCTTCACATCGAATGCTCATCTGAGAAAGCCACCATCTATTATCTTAGGATTCAGTGGAACTATTATTTCAGTTTTTAATTGTACAAACTTTGGGTGATTCTCGCTTTGAATCTGCAGTGTGTCATGCTGCATGAACAAGATCTTTACGTTTTTATGCATTTGGCACATTACACTTTTATCCAAAGTGACTTATGTTGCATTAAAGTGATGCATCTTATTTTTGTATTGTACAATTATTTTTTCTTGTTTTCCAAATATCAGAACATTTCTAAATCAATACACATTTACTTGAAAAGCAAAATGACTGAAGATATTAAGTTTTGTTTTGTTTTCTGAAAAATGATCAAAATGAAGTGAGTTTTTTAAAACATGGAAAAAATATCTGCCAGTGGGGTCAGAAAAAGAGTCTGGGTTTCCCTTCAAGTTTATTTTTCTGAGCCTAATTTGTTAGATATACAGTAATAATAAACTCACATTTGTAAAGATGTAAATGCAATTAGTTCTTTCATCACAATATTTAAATGAATAGGTGGATTATAAAAAAAAAAACTACTTAATGCTTTTGTCTTTTTTTGAAGTATTTTTTTAAGAAAAATGCAGATTTTTTTTTTCTCTCTAGTTGAAATGCTTAAAATGGAATCCATTTTATTGGAAATATTGTTTTAAATAATAATGAAAATATTAGGTTACAGCCTGAAATATATTTCTCTTGTTCCCTATTTCTCCAGGTAAATGGGAATGGATTTGATGAGGTAGTGTTATATTGAAAAAAAAAATATATATATGTATATATATTATATATATTATATTTTTATTAATATTGTTTTCATTTCAATATTGTTATCTAACATTGTTTTCTTATTAAACATTTTATTTTAAAGTTTTAGTAATTTGTTGTGTTTTTGTAATTTTTATTAGTGTTTTTTATTATTATTACAGTTTTAGTTATTTTAGTGCAAGTTAAACTAACTGAAAATGCTTTGGCAACTTTTGGTTGCTTTGATGATTTTTTTTCAGAAAACGAGATTTAATATCTTAGGCCATTTTGCATCTCAAGAAAATGCATCTTGATTTAAGAATGTTTAGGTATTTGTACTGGAAAACAAGACAGAAATACTGAGTCAGAAGCATAACTTTAATGCAACTAAGTCACTTTGGATAAAAGCACGATGCACCAAATGCATAAAAATGTAAATGAATGTTTCTTAGTTTTGCACCATGCAACTTTTCTTTTAAATTTAATGCAACGTAAGTCACTTTAGATAAAAGCATGATGCACCAAATGCATAAAAATGTAAATGAACGTTACTTAGTTTTGCACCATGCATAGCTTTTCAGAAATGAAAAAAAAAACCCCCAAAGAAAATCATTTTTTGCTGTGTTTTAGTTTTTTATTAGTCCTCTCTCTCTCTTGCTACAGGCACAATGCGTCCCGTGCAGCGCAATTTCTATGACCCGTCCTCGGCTCCAGGCAAGGGCATCGTGTGGGAATGGGAGAACGACTGCGGCTCCTGGACAGCGTATGACATGGAGCTGTGCGTCAGCATCCAGAACGCCTACGAGAAGCAGCACCCCTGGCTGGACCTGAGCTCTCTGGGCTTCAGCTATGTGGTGGACTTCGACGGGATGTCCCAAACCAACCGGCAGAGCCAGAGGAAGCGGCGCATCCGCCGACGGATGGACCTGGCTTACCCTCTCATCGCCGGATCCATCCCCAAATCCCAGTCCTGGCCGGTGGGCACCAGCTCGGGAACACCTTGCACCTGTCAGCAGTGTATGCTGGTCCACAGCACAAGGGCCGCATCCAACGCTATCCTGGCGCTGCAGCAGAGGAGGAAGCTGTACGGGACGGAGGGCGGAGCCAACGCCGTCGTCAGGCAGAGCAACACCTTCGCTGGCTCCTCCCTCTGGTCGCCCGCGACGACCGTTGCCAGGGGACACCATAACAACATATCGGTGGGAGGCGGAGGTGGAGGAGGAGGAGGTGGCGGGAAGGTTGAGATGAATGGTGTGAATTTCCGGTGCGCTCCTGCGATCGTGACGCTGCCGTCCAATCACGCGCTTACTATTAACGGACAGAACAATCTGAACCGGCCGGGAACACAGCGGATCACGGTGACGGCCAGCCGAGGATCCGTCCCTCCTGGGTAAGAGATGATTTGAGATCATGTGACACTGTTTCTGCTGTTTTCCAAATGTGTTCCAGAACATCTTTTCTCTTTCTTAACCCTTAAATGCATACCTCGGGTCTTTAGCGACCCTGGACATCATTCACTACCTTCTCGCTCCTTCATTTTTTAAAGTTAGACATCAGCTTTCTTAGTATTGATGGTCAAATTGAACCCTTCTAAGTTTCAAAAGGTAACGAAATAGGCTTTATTCTTCTGTAATTGTTCTTAAAATACCAAGAGAGTTTTTTGCTGTTGCAGCAGTTAGAGATCCATCCGTGCTGGATATATAGGTCTGGGTCGCTAAAGACCTGAATATGTAATAATGAGTGGCGAAACATTCATGCATTTAACGGTTAAAGGAATAGTTCACCCAAAAACTATGGAAGTCAGTGGGCACCAGAAACTGTTTGGGTTTTTATTTTATATATGTTTTTATATATATATATATATTTTTATATTTTTATATATACATATATAATTTTACTATTTTATTTTTAAATGATTATTTTTTGTTTTATTAGTTATTAATTATTAATATATTTTTTTATTATTTCTCCTTGATTCTTATTTCTTTTTCTTATTTGTTTTATTTTTGTTAATTATAATTATATATTATATTATATTTTATCTGTCTCTATGATTCTTTCTCTCCTGTTTTCAACATGTTTTGGATATGTACTATTGTAGTATCACGGTATTCTTGGGATACTTTGGAGTTGTCATATAAATACCATTGTAATCATTAAGTATCATGGTATGTATCAAAGTATGATTGACTTTCCTTCTTCTGTTCAACACAAAAGGAGATATTTTGAAAAATGTGGGTTACCAAACAGTTGGTGGTAGCCATTGACTTCCATCATATGTTTCCCCTGAACTCACTAGAAATTGTTTGGTTACTCACATTCTTTAAAATATCTATGTGCAGCAGAAGAAAGGTTTGTAACAACTCGAGGGCGAGTTAATGATGACAGAATGGTCATTTCTGGGTGAACTGTCCCTTTAAGTAGTGTTGAGAACTCTGATTCATTTGAGTGTATCGGTTCGTTTGAATGGTTCAGTTCTTTGAACTGATTCAATAAACTGGTTCCCCATTGATTAAAAAAAAAAAATCCCATTCTGGTATCATACAGTTTTATTAAAACGGTATATTAGTTCATGGTTTGATACTGGATCCGTAAAAAAGAAACTTTAACATTCATAACTCCCGGTCAGCTTCTTTTAATAATTCTTCATTCATTGTTAATTTATTCTATTTTCGAGCAAAAAATAAATAAAAATACTGTAGTTTGTTTGAAAAAATAAAATTCTTCATCAATATTTTTTCCAGTACAAATATCGAAGCCACCTTACATCAAGATAAGTGCACTGGAGATGCAAAATATACAATATAATTCCTGTTTTCTGAGACTATCTATCTATCTATCTATCTATCTATCTATCTATCTATCTATCTATCTATCTATCTATCTGTCTGTCTGTCTGTCTGTCTGTCTGTCTATCTATCTATCTATCTATCTATCTATTGTTCTGTCGTTCTGTCTATTGTTATATATACACTGTATATAGGATTGACCTTTATTTTGACCCATTTGCACTTCATTGCATCATTCTCATCTTTGTTTATTGATCCTTTCAGTTTTGTAGAGATTGATCAGCTTGAACAGGGAAATAATCAATAGTGTCCTTTTGCGCTGTGACACTGAATCAGTCAAACACACACACAAACACTCACACACTCACACACACACACACACTCACACACACACATGGTGATGGTGTAATGCATCTATAAATCTTGTCCTTTCCTGTGAGCGTGTGAAAATCATTGTTTGAGAGTGTCTGTTTGAGTTTAACCGCATGCGAGTGTGTGTGTGTGTGTGTGTGTGTGTGTGAATTGTTTGCCGTCCAGCCTGTGATACACAGGGGAAAAGATGAATAATGGATCAAGGCAAAACGGAGCCTCAGCAGACACACACACACACACACACACACAAAGTAAAGCACTTAATGAAGGGGTGTAAATCCTAGTAAATGTGTCGTGAAGTGGAGATGTTTTCTGAAACCACAAACACACTTCAGCAGAAACACAGAGAGCAGAGATGAACAGAGACAGAAAGAGAGAGATTGTGAAGACAGATGAGTTCGCTTTGTTCCCAGGCGAGCGGTTCACACACACACAGGATGAGTGTGGTTAACATGCACACACACACACACGTGTATCACACTACCTATGCATGTGCATAAACACAAACACACTCCAGCAGATAGCGTGATATAAACAATCATCATACATGCACAAAACAGCAGTGTTATCACATGAATTATGACGTGAACAGACTAGAAAGTGAGAACAGCTTCAGCGAAGATCTGTCATAGACGCTGTGGTTTTCATATTAATGCAATGAATTTTTTATTCCCTACCACTTATATAGTGAGTTTCAGCTAACAATTGGCTGGTTAACAAGTTTAAATATCTGTATAAAACAGTTTTGACCCTTTTTACTGGGCCATGGGCTATTTATTTCCTTTTTTATTTTTATTTTAATTTATTTTTTAAAACATTTTTTTCGTTTTTTTTATTTTAGATTGTATTTTTATTTTTATTTTATATTTTTAAATATTTGATTTATTTATTTATTTTTATTTGATTTGTGATTCAGTTTGATTCCTTCGGATAGTTCACTCATGCATTGATAAAGCAGATCTTTATTTACAGCAGGTAAAGACAATTTATATCCTATATCCATAGAAGTATCATAAGAAAAATATAATTTTTGTTTTTGTTGTCAATACAGAAGGGGCTTGTATTTCTCCACTAAAGTCTGATCACATTACATGTGATTTTAGCACCACCACTAGAGGGCAGAGTCTGACAGATTCTGATGCCCCACACAGGCCTGTGGTACAGTATCTGCAGTTTACCCCATAATCCCATAGTTTAATCTCACTGGAACTCATTTATTCAATAGTTATGCTCTTATTAACCTTCACTTTTCATCTGAACATTAACATTTGTGAGATTTAATCCATCTGAACACTTTTGAGGTTAAATTACTATTATTTTTGTCACTGATCTTTTTTTTTTGAAGAGAAAAATACCCTTCAAAATGACAAAATCTGTCATTATATTTGTTTTAAAATTATTATAATTTATTGAATTGTGTAATAATTCCATAAATTAGATAAACATTGCAAACATCTTTATTAGTCATTATAACCTATAGGCCAATTAAGCAGAATCATTATTTTATTTTAATTTTACAATTCATTGAATTTTGTCATAAGTCTATAAATCAGATGTACATTACATAACTTGTTTATTATTCATTATAACCTATAGGCCAATTAAGCAAAATCATTATTTTTATTTTTTATTTTTTGCCATTCATTTTCTATAAATCAGATGTACATTTCAAACATCTTCATTATTGGTCATAACATAGGCCAATTGAGCAGAGTCATTTATTTTATTTTATTTTATTTCTACAATTAATTGAATTATGTTGTAATTCTATAAATCAGATGTACATTTCAAGCATCTTCATTATTCGTCATAACCTATAGGCCAATTGAGCAGAGTCTTTTATTTTATTATTTTATTTTTTACAATTCATTGAATTATGTCACAATTCTATAAATCAGATTAATCATAATCAATAGGTCAGTTGACCAGAATTATTTTATTTTTTGAGCAGTATGATTAAATTTGGATTTGTAGTTTATTGCTATCATGACATCTCTTTAATTACGAATATAGACCTGCGTATGATTTATGAGTTTTGTGGTGTAGTTCAAATATATCTCTGTGATAACCATTTAAAAACATGCTGGCCAGAATAATGATATATTACCATGTGATGTCTTACTGTACCATGGTACGGTACTTTTATAACGGTATGTGAGGCAGATTCAGTAGTGTCTTGTTTTTGGCTCGTTTCATTCAGTAAACGCATGTAAACATGAGTCTGAAGTCACTGAAAACAGAGTTCAAATCATCTCTAAAACTGACTCTGACTTCCTGTTTGACTTCCTGTCGCAGCTGGTGTGAGTGTGTGTGTGTGATCAGAGGAGGAAGTTTGTGTTGTGTGTGTTTGGTGTTTATTGAGATCAGGAAAGATGATGGAGACGGATGGCGACTCAGACGAGGACATACGGTAGGATCGGTAGCTTTCGTGGCTCCACCAGCAGCAGGGCTTTGACTCGCTGCATGAGAAATATGAGCTAAAACATGATACGAGCCAAGCGCAAGCGTTTCCTGATCTGTTTCGATGCGAGACGCTCTGTTTTACTCCATGCAAAACAGCTTAACTCTGTGTGCAGGTGTATGGAAATGCTTTTATTTTGTTTCATTTTAACATGCAAGTAAACAGATTAAATGTGCAAAGTTGTATAGAATTTATTTTGTACATTATTTTTAATTTAAAAGAATTATTATTATTTGATTCTTTATTTACAAATATTTTTTTATTGATTTTATTGTAGCATTCTGTCTCCTTGATTGATTGATTGATTGATTGATTGGGTTTATTATTTTTTTTATATTTACTCATTTTTTATTTATTAGCTTTATTATTATTTATTAATTTTTATATTTTTATTTTGTATGATATAATTTTTTTATTCTTTTTTCCCTTGATTCTTTCTATTTATTTATTTGTTCTTATTATTTATTTATTTATTTATTATTAATTTTAGTTTTAATTAAATGTTTATTTTTATATTTAATTTTATCATACTAATGCACATAGCAACCACATAACAACACCTTGGCAACCAACAACATCCTCTTAGAGGTGCTATGTTAGTATCATTGACATTCCATTATAGTTTTTATTAATATGTTGTTTTTGTTTTTATGTGGGTTTTTTTTGGTGTGTTCATTTTCATTTTATGTAATATTTTTGTCATTTTTTTTTTGTTGTTGTTGTTGTTATTTTTATTACTTTTTTAAAATACATTTTTATTTCAGTTTTAGTTATTTTATACAAGTTAAACTAGTAAAAATTGCAAATGTTGCCTTGGCAACTAGCTTTTATATTTTATGTTTATATTTTATTTCAGTTAAGATTATTTCAAGTAACAAAAGGTGTTTTTTTTATGGTTTTAGTTTCAATTAATTATAATACTATAATAAATAACCCCACATCCTCATTTTCTTTAGGCAATAATAAAAAAAACTAATTAAAAAAAAAAAGTTTCACTTTCTAATCATGTATTACAATGCATCATCTGGTTTCATTTCTCTTGTCCACACTGATAGGATCTGTGTCTGAAGCGCTCAGGTCTGAATTAAGCAGGGCTTTTAAGTGAACAATGTGATTCTCCAGACGTGAGATTAATGCATGTTCACATGCTGGAGAGGCTGATCTTCTCTCCTCGGGGATGAAGAGTCTCATTTTCTGTCCTTTATTAATTAGCTTTTGTTCCTCATGTGATCTGATAAGCTTTAATGACACTCGCTGTTGTAACTTCAGCTTCGTTTATGCGTGTGATCAGGCTTTAATGTTTGTCACTGGATGCTGATTGGTCAGATAAGAGCTTCATTTGATTGGACGGTTCCACTGGCATTAGCAGATGAAGAAGGTTGTGAGTTTCGATGAACTGTTTTGGGACATTTATTTCTCATCATCAGAGGTTTGGATGGTCTCTTACAGATCATAAGCTGTGAATGATTACGTTCATATGGATCATTGTCTGTTTCCTGTCATCTGTAGGGTTCCTGCACTTCCTGTGAAGAATCTCACTGGGTCAGGACCGGTCCATCCTGCATTAGCAGGTACTACACCACAAAATCAAATTCACTTTATTGGCATGACAGAAACTACATTTATTTTGTGTTCACAGCTTAATTCTGTACAAAGGTTTATAGAAATGTTTTATTTTATTTTAATATACAAGTAAACTACAGGTAATAATGAAAGTTCTTAAGTTAATAATTTAGAATTAAGAATTAACATATATTTTATTTTGCAAGTAATTTTTTTATTTATGATGTTTATATTTTATTTTTATATGCAAGTAAACTAAATACCAACAAAAAATTTTAACAAAAAGACAAATTAGGATTAAGAATTAATGTAAGTTTTATTTTGCAAGTAAATAGCTTAACTTTGTACAAAGGTGTATAGAAATCATGTTTTAATTGTGTTATTTTAACATGCAAGTAAACAGCTTAACTGTGTCCAAAGATGTATATCAGTGATTTTTAAATTTAATTTAATTTAATTAAATTTTCATGCAAAGACCAGTAAACTATGAACCAACGAATGATTTTAACAAAAAGACATAAATAAAGAATTTAGGATGAAGAATTAACGTAAATTTTATTTTGCAGGTAAACAGCTTAACTCTGTACAAAAATGTATAGAATTTTTTATTTTTTATTTTAACATGCAAGTAAGCTCTGTGTGTAGGAGTACAGAAATGGTTTTATTTTGTTTTACTTTAACATGCAAGTAAACAGTTTAACTGTGTATAAATGTGTAGCAATTATTTTGTTGAACATATGAAGTATCAATGAAAGATTTGAACAAAAAGACATTAATTAAGAAACAGTTATGCTATTTACATTAATGCATTTGACAGATGCTTTTTATCCAAAGCGACTTGCGTTGCGTATACAGTTTATCAGTTCATGCATTTCCCGAGAATCAAACCCATGACCTTGTCCTTATAGTGCCATGGTCTACAGCTTAAGCTTATATTTGTGTGTTTGTGTCAGGAATGACTGGCATCCTCATGTGTGCTGCTGGGCTCCCCGTGTGTTTGACTCGGGCTCCTAAACCGATCCTGCATCCACCGCCGATCAACAAGAGCGACCTGAAACCCGTGCCGGGGATCAACAGCATCCGACGCAAGACCAAGAAAAAGCACCTCCGCAAAGGTGAGCGTGTGTGTGTGTGTGTGTGTGTGTGTGTGTTTGTCTAGCGATTGATTCTCTGCCTGACTTTTTTGCTGATCTGAGCAGAGCAGACTTTGTGTGAATCGAGCAACAACGGAAAGTGACAAGGTTCCTCTTTACATTACAGCACCTGAACCGTGTTACCATAGATCTGCTTAACGTCGTGCTTATAGATTTGTTTTTGTGCCTCCGTTCCTGCACAAATCAAGTGGCAGGAATCAATAGTGTATTGAAAGTCCAGACAGCAGGTGTGTGTTCATGCGCTAAAGGTCACCAGAGGAAAGACGCTTTGAGATATAAACACTGAAGCTCTGTGTTCTGAAGACTACATTTGTCAGCTAAATTTGACAGATCCTCTCTTTAACGTCATTCAGTGCAAAAAGGATTTACAAATAAAGCATTAATGCTAGTGGTGTAGAAAATGAAGAGCTTTAAAATCTGGGATTTGTCTTATGTGGTTTTCCAGTCATATGGAGCCTAATAAACACACCAGCTTCTGTCTGCAATCTTATATTTATTAGGTTTTTTTAGGGGCATATATCTATATTGCTTTCATTTTATTCTTTTATTTTATTCTTGCTCTCATTTTATTTTATTTTATATTTTGCGTAAACAGACTAATTCTATGAGGTGTATTTTGTATATTTTATTTTATTTCCATTCAAGTAAACAGCTTATCTATTTACAAAGATGTATAGAATTTGTTCTTTTCTTCAAATTTTATATTTTTGTATATTTTATTGTATTTTTTATTTTTATATATTTTACTTTCTTTTATTTTTATTCAAGTAAATAGCTTAACTCAAGGTGTACAGAAATGTTATTTGTTTTGTATTTTACTTTATTTTTGTATATTTAATTTTATTTTTTGTATAGTTTATTTTTATTTTAACTTTCAAGTAAACAGCTTTACTCTGTACAGAGGTGTATAGGAATGTTATTTGTATATATATATTTCATTTAATTCTATTTTTTTGAATGTTTTCTTTTTTTTTTTATTTTACCATTCAAGTGACCAGCTTAACTCTATAAAAGTGTGTATATAGAAATGGTTAAATTATTTTTAGCATGCAAGTAAGCTAAGTAGGAATGCACATTAATTAATTAATGGTTTAAGGAAGAGTTCAAATATTAAAATGAAGTGGCACATGAACGCATGACTAAAGCTCACTGTCTGATTCGGATCTAACTCAGTGTTGGTTTTGTCTCTTATTTCAGGTAAAAGCCCAGAGGACGTGGTTCGGCGCTACACAGAGAAGATCAAGACGGCTCCCGATGAGGTGATTAATGATGGTCATGTGACCAGCCGAGCGTTGTGTTGTTTACTAGCAGAGCTAATGAGTGAGGCAGCAGATGTCTGTCAGTGTTACTCACTGTTGATATCCGTCAGGACTGCACCATCTGCATGGAGCGACTGGCCACCGCATCCGGATACGAGGGAGTGCTGAGCTACAAAGGCATCAAGCCTGAGCTGGTCGGCAAACTGGGAAAGTGCGGACACATGTACCATCTTCTGTGTCTGGTGGCCATGTACAGCAACGGCAATAAGGTCAGGACACAGGCACATCAAGGACATGGTCATATCAGTGTTTTATTGTACAATAGGGGGGATTTTCTTCATTTTCTTTATAGTATTTAACCAAACCAACCAGTTTCAAGATTTATCATAATTTTATGACAATTTTATTTTGTTTGCAGCCAGAAAGCATTGGAAAACCTTGTGCATTTGAACAAACTATGCATCCTACGAAGCATTACAAATTACATAACAGAAGTGCATTTAAGCAGTTCCATGCAGTTTATTAAAAATCTACGCTACAGAAAACACTGAAGAAAACCTCTGCAAGGGTTATTATAGTTAACTAAAACTAAAACCATAAAAAATATAAAAATACGCAGTGTAAAATGTAAATAAAAGCACAATGTGATGATTTGCAAATCTCATAAATCCATATTATATTAACAGTAGAACATAGTAAAACATATTAAATATATAAACTGAGGACATGTACCATTTTAAGGAAAAACTTTTTTTAATTTGATGGCTCTTCTCAAAAAAGTTGGGACGGGGCAACAAAAAAATAAATAAAACAGCTGGAGGAACATTTTGCAGCTGATAAGGTTAATTGGCAGCAGGTCAGTAACATGATTGGGTATAAATAGAGTATACTTTGGTTTTGTACATTTATGCTAGCCTTTCAAGATATAGCTCTAGAAAGCTTCATCTTTGTCCAGCATCTGCTGTATTCATTTTCAGAAGTTATGACAGATACAAAATGTCTCTTTTAAACTCAAGTTGCTGCAATCTCATAACCCTCTCATGCAAGCGCTTGTCAATGTGAGCATCTGTTGTTGTTGCTGTCTTTATTTTGTTGTTGTTCTGTCTCTTTACTCTATCATTTTCTACTGAGAATCAGCCGCCCGGGCCTGTGCGTCTGCTAATTGTGGAATGATTTCATAATAATGTCCTTCAACGTAAAATTGTGCAGACTGAATATCTCACCATCAACACTACATAATAATGATGCAAAGTCGGTTCTTTTGGACATTTCGGTTCAATGAACCGTTCAGAAAACCGTTCCATTGGTTCCTTAAAGGGACAGCTCACCCAAAAATAAAAATTATGTAATTAATTACTCTCCCTTATATCATATACATAAAGAACAAAATCATTCAAGCTCAAGCAAAGCGAAAAAAAAAAAAAAAAGCAGACCATGCCAATTACGGTACAGAACGTACATGCACTTGAGTCATCAACGCTTATCGTGTTTGTATTGTTTCACATGTTAATGTTGAGAAAAACAATAATATCTACATGCTCAGGTGAAAGTTTGTTCCTCAGTCTGATAACAATAACTCTCGCCGACACAGATGTTCCAGAGACACAAAGCATACAGCGGGTAAAATAAGTATTGAACATGTCACCATTTTTCTCAGTAAATATATTTCTAAAGATGCTGTTGACATGAAATTTTCACCAGATGTCGATAACAACCCAAGTAATCCATACGTACAAAGAAAAAACAAACAAAAAAACAAATACGTTAATTTTAAAGAAATTAAGTTATGTGTAAAAAAATGGGAAAAAGTATTGAACCCATGAGGAAAGGGAGGTGCAAATAGACATGGAAAGCCAACCTGAAATCTATCAGTAATTAGAAAGCAATCCTGCCCCTCGTCAGTGGAAATTAATATTACCTGCTTCAGTCCCAACACCTACAGTACCAGGATGATGAAGATGAAACAAGGGTGACAATGATCCCAAACACAGCCAAGGAAACGCTCAATTGGTTTCAGAGAAAGAAAATAAAGCTGCTAGAATGGCCAGCCAATCACCTGACTTGAATCCAATAGAAAATAAGAACTAAAGATCAGAGTTCATAGAAGAGACCCACAGAACCTTCAAGATTTGAAGACAAAATCACACCTGAGCAATACATGCCACTAGTTTCTCCTGCAGGAGGCGTCTTGAAGCTGTCATTACCAACAAAGGCTTTTGTACAAAGTATTAAATCAATTTCAGTAGTTCAATACTTTTTCCCCTGTGTCATTCCATCTTATTATACATCACTTAATTTGTTCTTTGACAAACTTCAGCAGTTGTTTGAACTGGCTCATTTGGTTCTTTTTGAGTTGAACGTGCTACTTCGGCTGTGAGTCTTGCATCATCAGCCTGGAACAAAAGTTTGATTCATTTTGATTTGTAAACTGGCTCAACCGGTTGAGAACCGGATCAAAAGAACGATTTGTTAAAAGAATCTAGACATCACTAGTACATAATATCATCAAAAGATTCCGAGAATCTGGAGAAATCTCCGGAACAAGGGTGAAAATCAACACGGGATACTCGTGATCTTTGGGCCGTCAGGCGGCACTGCGTTAAAATCAGTCTTGACTCTCTAATGGAAATCTCTACATGGGCTCAGAAACAGCTCGAGAAATCATTGTTTGTGAACACAGTTCGCCGTGCCATTTTGCCAGTTGGGTCATTCTTCATTTGCGGTGGCAAGTGGTGTCCCTCTACTTTACTACAGTTGAAATAAACTTTAAATACCAATAAATTATAAAACGTTTGCATGTTTGTATTCTGTAGGGTAAACACAATTTGTGCACTATTAATAGTTACATTTTTGTTTTAAAATACATATTTAATTGAGTTTGAGAGAAAATATGGATGTATGGATATACAAATATGGATGATACCTTAGCGAGGTATCATGGAATGTAATCGCAACAATCTAATATTTTAACACAAATAAAGTGGTTATATTGTGAACAGATTTTATTTAACATGTACAATTTTATTTAATTGTTTTAAAAAATACATATTTTGTTATATTTAAGAAAAAAGTTGTGTCCCCCAAATTCATGTCTGTGGTGTTACCACAATGGATTTTGCCTCTTTAAGAAAAGGGGGAATGCTATTTGGACTACTTCCTGTGTGTAAAGGTCACTGCAGGTGCTGGTTGATCTGAGGGGTGCATGGGGAGTACATTCTTTCTTATTCACTTTCTTAAGTTTAGCTAAATTTCATGTGTCACACTTTATTTGTGTCTGTGTTGTTATGTTGATAACTTGCAGATTTGACATATTTTATTCAAAATTTTTATAAATACATGCTTATTAATACTTATTTCCAAATTGTCCCCTGATCTTGAAATCATCATGATGGCAGCCTCCATTTTAGAAAAGTCTAGATTTATGCCGATTTGTCTGTGGTGTTACTGTCTTTTCTGGTAACACCACAGAGCTTATAGTAACTTGCAACATAAAGTCTGTGGTGTTATATTACGTCTGTGGTGTTACTTCAAAATGACATAGACATAAGTGGCTTTGTCACCAGTGTTTGACTGAAATTATTTAAAAATCAAAATGTTCTTAAGCTTTGATTTGAATAGATATAGCATATTAAACAAATTTTAAATGCATAGCAATATATTTTATTAGAAAAAAACAAACAAGCATTTTTACAAATTCTGCCTCTCATTTGCCACCCCAATTGAAGAA
Source organism: Onychostoma macrolepis (assembly GCF_012432095.1). Classification (NCBI taxonomy): domain Eukaryota; kingdom Metazoa; phylum Chordata; class Actinopteri; order Cypriniformes; family Cyprinidae; genus Onychostoma; species Onychostoma macrolepis. The sequence continues at coordinate 27,636,071 of NC_081162.1, forward strand.
TGACCCAGTTGCAGTTTTGCTTGGGGTGTGAAATGGGTTTCTCACACTTATTTTCAGTGCTGCAACAATCTAGTAATTTACATTAAAAAATACAACAACCAAAAACAGGCTTTGTCATACTTCTTGATAAAAAAGCAGTGAATTTTCCTTGGATGATTCAGAAGACGAGGCTTCAATTTTGAGTAAACGCCAAGTTTTAAATTTCTTAAGTTTTCATGTATTTCATATTTTAGTGTTGACGAGCTACAGTGTTTTTTAAAATTTTTTCAAAGTGTTGATTTTTGTTGAATTGCATGGAAACCAATGGGGTTCGATTTGAGCTGCAACACAAAAGTCATAGAAAAATGTGTTCAGCCTTTCCAATACACATCTATGTGTCGAAACTTTGCATGCACATGCATGACCCTAAATGAGAAATATGCACCAAATTTCAAGAATAAATAAATAGTTTAACCAGTGTTTCAATCAGTTTGAATGTTGAACGTTGGTCAAGTTGACCTGAACACATTTACATTTATCCATCTGGCAGATGCTTTTATCCATTGCATTCAAGATGCACATTTACATTTTTTAATTAATTCTTGCTTTTGGAATTGATCCCATGACTTTGGCGTTGAAAGCACCATGGTGTTATGTTTGAGCTACAAGGGAAAAAAACCCTCTATTATAAATGAATCATGGGTGACAAATATACCTGTGAATAGAGTTCAATAATGATGTTGGTAACTGAAAATGTTTGCTTTTGTGTGAAGCTGCATCCACACAGTGTGTCAGTACTGCTCATCTTTAATGAAATGCATCAAAGCATGAAACATAAACACAAATATTGATGCGATTGTACTGCACGTCTCCGATGCCTCTGAATGTCCCAGCTGATCCATCCTGAGCTCTCCTGAGTTTCCTCGTGTGTTGTTGTTGTGTTTAATGTGGCTGATGTTGCTCTCAGGACGGCAGTCTGCAGTGTCCCACCTGTAAGGCCATCTACGGGGAGAAAACCGGCACGCAGCCTCCTGGGAAGATGGAGTACCACGTGATTCCTCATTCTCTACCTGGATACTCAGACACCAAGACTATACGGATCGTCTATGACATTCCCGCTGGGATACAGGTATATTCAATTCAACTGATTATTCTAAATTAATATAAAAGTTTATAAAAAAATAAATTTTTAACACTTCTTCAGAAATGATTAGAAATACATTTCTAAATAATAATTAAATATAAACTTTCTTGAATGTCTTGAACTTTTAATATTTTTAAGATAACTTAATTTTCACCATATAAGCCATGATAAAATCATATTCATAGTTTTACTCTGTACAAAGTTTTTTATTCATTTTATTTAAATATTTTTTATTTTATTTTATTTTAAAGTAAACAGCTTAACTCTGTACAGAAATGAATAGATTTTTACATGCAAGTAAATACCTTAACTCCTATACTAACTGTACAAAGGTGTATAATTTTTTATTTTCTATATTTTTTATTTTATTTTCATTGTGTGTGCTTGCAATACAGCTAGGAGGCGTTGGAAACAACAGGCTAAAAAAGATGCTGCCATAAAGAAAGAAAAAAACAGTGCAATAGTTACTGGATTATTATTTTTTATCATTAAAAATGTGTCTATAATATATACTAAAGGTTGGTGTTGAATATTACTATCATGATTTACACAGATGTTAATGAGGGACACAAAAGGTTGTTTGTAGGAAGAGGTGTATGAACTGGAGCGTTTGTTCTTCACTTCAGGCGGCCCAGTTTTCATAGAGAAATGCTTTACACCCATATTTAATATGTCAGTCTGTTTCTGCAGAATGACCCGTGGGCTTGTGGCTTCTGGTCACTTTGTTTTCACCGTGTTTTACCATCCATGAGACAGGAAGTGGCTGCGTGGGGATTTCCTGCTCAATGGGGGCAGTGGCGCAGCTCATTCTGGGTCATTGTCTCTCATGTGCTTGCACACTAGTTTTGCACAGTTGGCCACCCACTCACTTTCTGGGCTCAGACATCATAAGATTAACTTGATAAAAAATATCCCACCACTAACACCCTCAACATGGCAAGAAATGTATTTCTTTACTGTAAAAAGTGATAAGTTGACTTAACTTTAAAAAATTTAGGAAACCCATTGCCTTAAAATTAAAAGTAAAAGATAAATAAAAGTAAATGATAATTTAAAAAATAAGTTAAGTGAATTGTCAAGTTCACTTAACTTTAAAAAAAAAAAAAAATAGTATGTACTTAATAATTTTAAGGCAACAGGTTTTCTCAATTTTTTTAAGTTAAGTTAACTTATCACTTTTTACAGTGACACACACACACAGTAATTTCTGAATTTCCCCTTGGGGATTAATAAAGTATCTATCATCAGTACACACTCATATATTATGAAAACAAAAACTTTTATTTTGGATGCGATTAAAGTTCTAGTAATGTAACTGTAATTTAGTGAGTAGTTAGTGACATACAAACATTATTAATATTTATTTAATAGTGATAATATTAAAAACTAAATATTAGTAGTGTATATACATTATATTTTATTTATATTTTATATACAATTATTTTTATATATTAAAGATATATTTAAGTTCAGAATATTAATTTTAATACATTTTAGAAATACATTTTTGTATTTATGGATATAGAAATATAGTTCAATCTTATTTTAGAATCACTGAGATAATATAGTTTTTGTAATATTTTATTTTATTTTATTTTTTTCAGTTTTCATTTTAGTTTGTCATGAAATATGTCTATAGTTTTTATTATTTTATATTTCAGTTTGAGTTATTTCACTACATCAAGTTAAACTAAATGAAAATGAGAAAAGTTGCATTGGCAACTAGCTGAAATAAAGTTTAAAGTTTTTTTTTTCATATTTTATTTTAGTTCAGTTATTTCAAGTAACAAAAATGTTTTTATTGTTTTAGTTTTAGTTAACTATAATAACCATATTAAGAAAGGATTCTTGCACAAAAACAGTTGCAGTTTAACTTTGCATGATCATTTTCCACCGTCTTTCTGACAGTGACAATTAAAAGTCCTGTTTTTGTTATTGTACTTTTTAGACTTCTATATGTGAATGATCTACTGACAGCTATAATGACACTAATAAATATGAGGTTTTGAGTGCTTAAATATGTCACATATTGCATCAAACTAATTCAAAGGAGCAAGAAAATCCTTTTCCCCATGATATCTGCTCATTAATATTCCCAGCGCAGGCTGTGTGTGTGTGTGTGTGTGTGTGTGCGTGTGTTTTATGAGATGAGAGGGATTGAGTCTAAAGCTTCATTCACTGCAGTAATGCTGTTCTGTTCGTCTGGCTTTGATCTGTGTGTGTGAAGCTGTGATGTGATCAGCGGGATGGATCTCGTGTTCACGGCTCTGAATAACAGCAGGCCTCAGGCCATCGTTAGTGTTTCCTCTCCGCTGTGTGCTAATTGAGCAAGCGGTGTGTGAAGTGTGACCGCGTGTGTTTTGTGTGTGTTTTGTCCAGACCACAGAGCACCCGAATCCTGGGAAAAAGTACAGCGCACGCGGATTTCCTCGACACTGCTACTTACCGGACAACGAGAAAGGCCGGAAGGTGAGAATCATAATTTTCATTATTTTTACAGGTTAAAGTGTTCATCTAGTGTTGATATATAAAACTGACATTTTAATTAATTTATTTATTGTTCATTTATTTAATTCCAACATCATAGTGAGTCGCCAAACTCAACAGCATCGTAAGGCATTACATGTGTATTTTCAACACAAAAAATCTAAATGTTGGATGGATTAAATTAAATATTGAATATACCAGGGTTATTATAGAAAACTAAAACTATATATAAAAAAATTGTTATTTAAAATAAAATAAATGTTAACTGAAGTAACATATGTTACAATGTTTCATCTATTACAGTATGCCGGCAAAGCAACATTTCTCATTTTCATTAATTTTAACATGCTGTTACAATTAATAAACTAGAAGTTAAAATTAGACATGATATTATAGACACATTTAAAATAATAATAATAATAACATAAAAATACTAAAACTTTAATTAAAATGAAAACACCAAAATGAAATATGGTATGTGTATATATATATATATATATATATATATATATATATAATTCAAAAATTAAAATAGATAATAAATATAATATATAACAAAATATATTTAAAAAATTTAAATATTACAACAGTATATCAATGATGCTTAAAACCTTTAGCTAATGAAAACACAAATACAAAATGAAATATGAAACAAATCAAATCAAAACAAATATATACAGTGGGTATGTAAAGTATTCAGACCCCTTTAAATTTTTCACTCTTTGTTATATTGCAGCCATTTGCTAAAATCATTTAATTTCTTTTTTTTTCCTCATTAATGTACACACAGCACCCCATATTGACAGAAAAACAAAGAATTGTTGACATTTTTGCAGATTTATTAAAAAAGAAAACCTGAAATATCACATGGTCCTAAGTATTCAGCCCCTTTGCTGTGACACTCATATATTTAACTCAGGTGCTGTCCATTTCTTCTGATCATCCTTGAGATGGTTCTACACCTTCATTTGAGTCCAGCTGTGTTTGATTATACTGATTGGACTTGATTAGGAAAGCCACACACCTGTCGATATAAGACCTTACAGCTCACAGTGCATGTCAGAGCAAATGAGAATCATGAGGTCAAAGGAACTGCCAAAGGAATATTTCAGCTGCACGTAAGGTTCCTAAGAGCACAGTGGCCTCCATAATCCTTAAATGGAAGACATTTGGGACGACCAGAACCCTTCCTAGAGCTGGCCGTCCGGCCAAACTGAGCTATCGGGGGAGAAGAGCCTTGGTGAGAGAGGTAAAGAAGAACCCAAAGATCACTGTGGCTGAGCTCCAGAGATGCAGTCGGGAGATGGGAGAAAGTTGTAGAAAGTCAACCATCACTGCAGCCCTCCACCAGTCGGGGCTTTATGGCAGAGTGGCCCGACGGAAGCCTCTCCTCAGTGCAAGACACATGAAAGCCCGCATGGAGGACTCCAAGATGGTGAGAAATAAGATTCTCTGGTCTGATGAGACCAAGATAGAACTTTTTGGCCTTAATTCTAAGCGGTATGTGTGGAGAAAACCAGGCACTGCTCATCACCTGTCCAATACAGTCCCAACAGTGAAGCATGGTGGTGGCAGCATCATGCTGTGGGGTGTTTTTCAGCTGCAGGGACAGGACGACTGGTTGCAATCGAGGGAAAGATGAATGCGGCCAAGTACAGGGATATCCTGGACAAAACCTTCTCCAGAGTGCTCAGGACCTCAGACTGGGCGAAGGTTTACCTTCCAACAAGACAATGACCCTAAGCACACAGCTAAAATAACGAAGGAGTGGCTTCACAACAACTCCGTGACTGTTCTTGAATGGCCCAGCCAGAGCCCTGACTTAAACCCAATTGAGCATCTCTGGAGAGACCTAAAATGGCTGTCCACCAACGTTTACCATCAACCTGACAGAACTGGAGAGGATCCCCAAATCCAGGTGTGAAAAACTTGTTGCATCTTTCCCAAAAGACTCATGGCTGTATTAGATCAAAGGGTGCTTCTACTAAATACTGAGCAAAGGGTCTGAATACTTAGGACCATGTGATATTTCAGTTTTCTTTTTAATAAATCTGCAAAATGTCAACAATTCTGTGTTTTTCTGTCAATATGGGGTGTTGTGTGTACATTAATGAGGAAATGATTAAAAAACTTAAATGATTTTAGCAAATGGCTGCAATATAACAAAGAGTGAAAAATTTAAGGGGTCTGAATACTTTCCGTACCCACTGTATATGTATATAAAATAAGAAATACTATAACAGTATATCAATGATACTAAAAACATTAATTTTCTTCATTCTTCATTATAATTATTTCAATACTGAAAGGTATCATTACAAATTTATATTCAAATAAAATATTTAATATATATATATATATATATATATATATATATATATATAATATTTGTATACACACTCACACATCAATAAAAATGTTGAAATAAAAAATTAATATATATTTATTAATATAATATTTATAAATTAATAGTATCTGTCTATTAATCATAAATAATATTATATGATTATTAATCACAATCATAATTATATATAATATTAATCTATATTTGTGCGCGCTGTGAATGCCGGTTCACGTTTTTATTGCTCATTTCAGGTGTTGAAGTTGCTAATCATGGCGTGGGACCGTCGTTTGATCTTCACCATCGGGACGTCCAGCACCACGGGAGAGATGGACACGGTCGTGTGGAACGAGATTCACCACAAGACAGAGTTCGGCTCCAACCTCACGGGCCACGGCTACCCCGACACCAACTATCTGGACAACGTGATGAGAGAACTGGCTGCCCAGGGCGTCGGAGAGGACAACCTGAAGGACTGAGGCTCGGTCCGCACACACACACACCTCATGCCGAGGAGTTCCTGACCGCCAGAGATACCTTTGACCTCTCTGGGAACAACGGTCCTCGCTGACCCTGAGTGAGAGACGAGGAGATGTGGATGATGGAGTGATCAAATCAATACAAATTACTCTAATCTGTTCCTCATTCACCGTCACAGCTCTCTTTCTCTCTCTATCTCTCGCGACGCTCTTTTTCAAGGCTACCCAGAATGCATCTGGGCTCAGACCGGTGCATGTGGTAGTTGTATATACACACACATTAGTGGTTGACCGATACGGGATTTTCAGTGGCGATACCGCTACAGATGTAATATGTCATATCCAGGGCTGTCAAATGATTCAAATGTTTTAATCTAATTAATTACATGATCTGCAGATTAATCATCAGTTTTGGCTGAGAAATTTCCCCCAAAAGATTGTTTATTGTGGTATATGAGAAAAAGCTTTGAATAAAACATTACAGAAAAGTAGCTTTAGAAATAAATATTTTGATTCAGCATTGCGTAAATATTGATAAATGAGTATTGGAATATTAAATGGTTTTTAAAAAATGAAATGAATTTTGAAAGTAAAACCTCTAGTAGGCGGCGGCCTATGAGTGAGTCGTTGAATTATTCATCCAACCGATTTATTCAAGCAGATGATTCAGTCAGAAAAGTCTCATTGAAATGATTCATTCAGATGGCTGATTCATTGAGAAATAAAGCTAGCGACTGTCTTAATTAATTCACTCGATTTGTTCAAATGGCTGATTCAGTCAGTAACGAAGCAAGTGACTGTTTAAACGAACGAGTCACTGAATCATCGGCTCACTCAATTCAATCAAACGCCTGATTCATTCAGTAATGAAGCTAGCGACTGTCTTCATGAATCAGTCACTGAATCATTGGCTCACTCGGTTCGTTCAAAAACGTGGATTCATTCAGTAACAACACACCACTGTGTTGCTTGCTGTGCTTAATGCAAAAGAGTCTTCATAAAATAAAAAAATAAAAACTATTTTACCCATTATTTACTAGAAAATGTAAGCTAAATGAACACCTCTGTTAATCTGCCAATTAGTAGCTGATGCTGATGATCTCAAAATCACCAAATATCAGATCATTCATTCCATTTCTTGATATATCGGTCTACCACTGCATCCAATATCTGTGCATTCCATTGGATAACATGGAGACGTTTTCTTTCCATGTTGATTTTTTTAAACTGCATCACTTTCCTGATGTTTTCTGCCTGAAACAGCATCAGTTTGGCCTCCGTATATGTAACCGATTAAAGGAGGAAGCCTGTAGTTGTTGGGAAATTGGTGTAGATGGATCCGTAAGCAGATTTTCGGGGCTGTTTTTGATGTTTGTGCAAGCGCTGCATAAAATATCTGCATTTCAAAACATTCAGCTCTCCGGCTCGTGTGCTACTTTTGAACTTCAGAGCAATTAGCGGAGCTCAGAGCGAACACTGAAATTTGAGGATCCTCCTGTGTGCGTTTTAACTTTTAGAATGAATAAGATGAATAGGATGTCTTCTTGAAATATGCAATGATTCATATCCTATCTTGCTTTGTTTCTCTTTTATGTCATTGATCTGAGAGTGCGGCTTTCTGGCTCCAGACGGGTTTATCTGTGCTGTGTTTGGATTGGAATACAGTCATACTACGTTACTAGAACACTGCACACAGTATACAGTACTATTTTTAAAATGCAGGCGTTATTCCATGATGAATGTTTTAAATAATTGTCCTTTTGAATTGCATGTGAGTGGCGTCCAGTTATGATGTTGAATAAATACGACTGTTGCCAATTTTTGTGAATTTAAGGCAGTGTTCAAATAATGAATCAAAATAGTCAAATTTTTGTGGCTGACATTTCTAGTTCATTTGTCACACTGGAAATAAAGTTGAGCATTTTGCAGTGGTTCTCAACCAGGGGCCTGGGGCCTCAAAATTCCTGAAATGATTTAAAATATAATTTATAAAGACAAAACAAGCATTTAAATAAGCTAAAGCAAAAAAATTAAAAATAAAATAAATAAATAAAAAAAGATATTTCTCATTTTGACTAACTTAATCTCAAACCAAAAGTAACAAAACATTGTTAATTGGAATAATTTTTTTTTTTTTAAATACTAAAATAAAATAAAAAAAAGAGAGAGAGAGATTTTATTTCAGCATATTGCCTAAACAGAATCTCTCAATTTCATTTAGTTTAACTTGAAGTACTAAAATAACTAAAACAAAAACTGAAGTAAAAATGAAGAAAACTATATAGACTAAAATAATATAAACGATCAATTCATTATATCAATTCTCTCTCTCCTTCGGCTTGCTCCCTTTATCAGGGGCCGCAAATAATTATATCAATTAACTAAATAAAATTACACTAAATTAACACCGAACCGGGGTTCCCACAGTCTTTGAAAACCTGGATGAGAAATCCTCATTTTGAAAGTGTGATTTCTGTATCTTGAAAAATCATATAATTGGATAAAATCTTAAAACCTCCTTAGGCACTTTTATAATCAATATACATTTTACTAGCTATGACAAGCTCTAAAATATTTTATCGGGTAGAAATTCTGAGTAAAAATTATGCTTATGCTTATGCTTAATTTTTATCCAGCACATCAGGAAAGACCGGAAAAGTCATGCAAATTCATGGGTTAAAAGGAGCAGGACACTTCAGCCCCTAAAACATCTGCAATCCTGAAATGTAATTATTGAAAACTTTAATTATGATTATTTTAGGTGCTTTTTTTATTTTTAGAAACCAGGAGTTCACATAAATTAAAATGCATTTGGTAAAACAAAACTAGGGCTTTAAGCTTTTTAAATATGGTAGTGGACAATGAGGTCCCTTAGAGTCAAAAAGGTTGAGAAGCATTGGCATAGTGCAATTACAGTATTTCATAGAGTGTGCTCCAGTTGCATATTTTATCAAATGCATTGGGCCATGCACAGGAAATTGACACAGTGTGCATGTAAACATACTAGATACTGTAGAAATAGTAGTATGTTCTGCTCTGTTCTGAACACAGCCCTCATGTTTGGTGACAGAGTGTTTCTGAGCCCGGAGCAGATAAATCACGACTCAAACTCCTCTCAAGGTTAAAGGCGTTTCCAGAGAGCTGTGATAAACACACACTCATTATGCCGTCCGTGGAGACGTGAGCACAGCGCTGTTATCCATCACGGCCTGGGCGGTGTGTGTTATTGCTTTCTTTGCGGATCTGATGCCGGTTTGTGATGTTCAGAGACGTTTCCCAGAGCAAGCGATTCCCTCTGGGTCTGTGAACTGTGATTTATTTCTGCGGGGACTCTGATACATGTTTGTGTGTCATCTGGAAGCCAAAGATCGTGACGCCATCATACAGTCTCTGAAGGGCCGTTCACACTGACAGCGTTTTACAGCAACAAACCAAGCTTTTCTTTGCATAACATTTGCATTCCTCTGTTTACAGCCATTCAGAAGTATCTGTGCGTTCTGAATCTTTTTTTTTTTTTTTTTTTTTAAATTTCAGTAAAAACAGTAAAATTGTGAAATATTATTGTAATTTAGTTTTCTCTGAATATATAGTTTTTCTGTGATGCGCAGCTGAATTTTCAGCATCATTACTCCAGTCTTCAGTGTCACATGATTCTTCAGAAATCATTCTAATATGCTGATTTGCTGCTCAAGAAACATTTCTGTTGAAAACAGATATATTTTTACGGAAGCTGACATTTTTAGGCTTCGTTGATGAATAGAAAGTTCAAAAGAACAGAAATCTTTTGAAGCATTATAAATGCTTTTGATCAATTTCATGTGTTCTTAGTGAATAAATATATTAATTTCAAAACAAAAACAACAACATTTGAACAGTAGTGTATTTCATGCCATTTTAGCTGCGTCAGTGTGAACGGCTCTTAAGACTCACGGATGATGCTGTTTTTAACGCTGTGGATGATTGAACAGCCCACAGATCTGCAGTCTTCCTCCATCCAGAAACGCAGAATCTCTCTGATTGTGTCTTGAAATGTCTGTATGCATCTTTAGTTACTCTCGTGTCTTGTAATGCTTAGAAGAACTCAATAGAGTACAATATATAGAGGTCAGCATATAAACACATACATTTAAGAGTGTGATATATCTTTGAAGTGTTTAAAGTATTTTTATACTTACACGTGACGCACATATATCTAAACACAGACACACACACACACACATATACACGTGTACATATTTGATACATGCTTTTTTGTCAAATCTGACAGTTTGTCAGTAACGTCAGGGACTGTTACCGTGTTCTGAGCGTCTTATATTAGCCGTGCAGTTCAAGCAATGATCGCCGTTGCTGTCGATGATGTCGGTGGGAAGGGTTTGTTTGCGCGACTTTAACTTGCCCACCCAAATGGGTCGTGTACCTTTATATATCTGCAGGGAATATTTCATTCGTCATTCATAGAAGCACTGCTCTATATGCACTGTCTGATATCACTGGAGATCGTTCCTTAAAAATGCTTTGAGCCTGTACAAACTGCATTTTTGTGTTGAATTTCAGTGTAACTTTGAGATTGGAGAATGAAAGTGTTATTTTAGTGTCATGAACATTTTTATTAATATTTTGAATTCTTTTTTATTTTGAAATTTTCTGTTATTTTGATTAAAGTTTTAGTAATTGTATTGTGTATTTTTATTACTTGTCATTATTTAAATGTCTGTATAGTTTTCATTTCATTTCATCACTTTTTGTAACCATTTTAACCAAATTTAACATTTACATTTAACCTTATTATTAATGTCTTTGTAGTTTTAAATTTTTCAGTTAAACTAAACGAAAATTGTAAATGTTGCTTTGGCAACTAGCTGAAATAAAATATAATATTTTATTTTAGTTCATATTTATTTTATTTTAATGAACAAAAATGTTTTTCAGTAGTTTTAGTTACTAAATAATAACCCTCAAACGTGTGTTTGGTTAATAAACCATCAGTACAGTTCTAAAGCTATTTGTATCAAAAATAAATTTGGACTATAATGGCTTTTTAGGTTACTTTTTTTTTTTTTTTGACCAAATTTAATAACATATATAATCACATTTGAGCTTTTTTACAGTTCACTTCAATCATTTTGTAGCGTAAGAAATGAATGATCCATGTAGTCTCTCAATTATAAAGCTCAAACGAATGACACTCATAGTAATTATACAAGAATTAGTGTCATTTTAAATAGTTTTGGAGTGTTTTATGACACTGCGGTCACTGTTTGACATGTCAACAACCAAAATACTACCAGACTTTAAGAAACTTTTGTGAAGGTAAACTGAATGGCATGTTTTAGATATGCATTTGAACTGGGTTTGTATAGGCACTGTAGCTTTAATGCCTTGTTGTTCATCTTTCTCGTAGTCTATGTGTAGTTTCTGAAAGATACGATAAAAAGAAAAAGGATAAAATGGATCTGAGTTGAAAATATCCTGCGAGAGAATTTACGAGAGTTTTATGAGAGACTTGGACCGATTATGCAATTCTGTAAGAGACGCGTGTTGAACGTTGTTTTCATCCAAGCAGATGTTGTGTTTTTACCCAGCATGCTTTGTGCGCTCTTTTCAAAGGTGACTAATTAGACCCCCCTCATTAGACCTAATTAGATCATTTATCACCTGTCCATATGGTTCATCCCAAAATAACTCATCATTTTTAGCAGTTTGACTATATGCGCAATAGTTCTGCCAATGGGCCGTTTTATAGTGAGGCGGAGCATCGTCCTCTCAGCTGCATGTTGATTATGAGCTTTTAGGACATTAGAGATGCTTTCAGGTGTAAGATTGATTTGAAATAGTTGTATGGCAAGCTATTTTAACATTTAATCCTTATAAAGTGTCTATTGTCATGCTATGAGTACTTAGTTTTTAGATATCATTATCTATTAAATCCCTTCATTATTCATTAGCTACTAGTGCTTATTCTTTAGATACTATTATCTTTTTAAAATATACTAGAATTTATTCATTAGATACTAGTACCAATACGGCAAGCCAATTTAATGTTTAATTGTACTAGTACCTATTTTAGTACATGTGGTGTCTATTCCATTAGGTACTATTTAATACTTATTAGATAGTAGTACCTATTGAATAGTTACTAGTACTTATTTTAGTAGTGACTAGTAACTGTTCTGTTCTCACTAGTAACACATTTCAAATGATTGCCATTCACTTCTATGGGGATCTGTCATTCAGATATCAACTATTCGGTTCTGACTAGTATGTATTCCAGTTGTGACTAGTACATATTTTTTTATATACTAGTAGTTATTTATTAAGTACTAGTACTCATTAAACTCTAGTTTCTCATTAGTCACAACTGCTTTTTTTACTCGTTGTATGTTATGACTTGTCAGAATGACCACTGACAAGCCATTTTAATATTTAATCCTTAAAATGTACTAATATCTATTTTCATGCTACTAGTACTTATTTTTTTAGCTACTAGTATCTATTCCATGAGGTAGTAGTAGTAGTTATTCATTAGCTACTAGTGCTTATCCTTTAGGCACTTATAGTAGTACTTATTCATTAGATATTAGTACTTGTTTCAGTAGTGACTAGTAACTTTTCTATTGTTTCTAGTAACGCATTTTGGATTTTTACATTAAATTCTGTGGGGATCTGTCATTCAGATATCAAATGTTCAGTTCTGTTTAGTCTAGTATGTATTCCAATTGTGACTAGTACATATTTTTTATATACTAGAAATTATTCATCAGGTACTAGTAGCCAACTTATTTTTTTGGTACTTGTACCAATTAAATATATACTAGTACTTATTATTAGATAGTAGTACTAGTCATAATATATGACAAGTAAAAATCAGTTGTGACTAGTATAATAAGAGTTGTTGCTAGTAATAATTACAAAAGATACTAGTGTCTAATAAATAAGTACTAATACCTAATTAATCGAGACTGGTATCTATTGAAAGGGTACTAGTACCTAAAGAAAAATAATAATATTTAATAATACTTTAATGAATACCTAATAATAATCTAATGAATATTTATTAATACTCTACACATACTAGTCAGAACTGAATAGTTAATATCTGAAGAGAAGATTCCCATAGAAGCCAATTGTAAAAATTTGAAATGTGTCACTAGTTACAGAAGAACAGTTACTAGTCACTGATGAAATAAGTATTAGTATCTAATACATAAGAACTAGTATCTAATTAAAAAGTACTATTACTTAATGGAATATATAGTAGTAGCTAACAAAATAGGTACTAATAGCAGTCAAATAGATACTAGTATGTTAGTATCTAATTAATGAGTATCAGTATCTAATAAATAAGTACCAAATGAATAAGTACTAGTATCTTTTAAAAAGGTACTAGTTCCTAAAGAATAAGTACTATTAGCTAATGAAATGGATACTAGTAGCTAAAAAAAGGTACTAGTATCATGAAAATAGATACTAGTATGTTTTATAGATTAAATGTTAAAACGCCTTGCATTATTGGTAGTAGTATCTAATTAATGAGATCCAGTATCTAATAAATAAGAGCTAGTACTAAATGAATAAGTACCAGTATCTTTTAAAAAGGTACCTAATGGAATAGATACTAGTAGCTAAAAAAAGGTACTGGTAGCGTGAGAAAAGATGTTTTACGGATTAAATGTTAAAATGGCTTGCCATAATAGATGCATATCTGTTTTTGGTGTGTTTATTGCGGCTTTTGGCTTCATTGGCGAATCGCAGCGGAAGGTGAGAGTATCACGTGGAGACGGCGGATTAGTCAGGTGATTTTAGACCATATGGCACCTAAAAAGAGCCACTGACGAGCTGATCCGAGCCAAATCCGTCATCCCAGATTCATTAGCGTTTTATAATGAAATGCATTTGATGGAACTGAAATAGCAGGATCGAGAAGAGCTGTTTCCCAGAAGGAAATACGCTTTCTGAGGAGAATAATTTTGTAGCTGGCACACATTTAAGTGTGTCACAACCTCAAACCTGCTCTTCTCGAAGATCTTTCTGAATATATATGTAGAGGATATTGGTAAATGTAGTGAAGTGGTTTCTGGGGGCAGATTTGTAATGAGTTGTGTTTTTTTTTTTTTCATTAGGCCTCTCATATGAACAACTGAAGTGAAATAAAAGTGCATGGATTTGTTCCTCATATCATAGACTCTTACAGGCAATAGAATTAACATGTACATTAAGAGAATCGATTTCAAATATCAGACGAATTGTTGTTCGATGAAACAATACAAGGGCTTTTATGATACGTGTCTTAATGAATCTGTTATGATCTTGTTGCATGTCTGAAATAAATGTTTCCTCTGAAAGAAACCCTCAATAAACCCTCTCCTTCAGCAAAGGGAGACTGATTTGACTTTGGTCTTTCTGTTTGTATTTCTTCTCTTTTGTCTGGGATGTATTGCTATTGGCGGCATTATTAATGTCCAGTGATTGTGTGAAGCTCTGAGCTGCTGATGCAGCAGATTTAATTCATTAGACTTAATTAAGTGCCTCTTTATTTCTCCTGTTTCGTCAGCGGTTAATTGTTCCAAAGCTTAAAATAGAGCCGAGCCGATGAATGAATATTGACCTGTTGGAAGTGATCATTATCATTATGAAGAAAACAAATTATCTAGCTCAAGGAATAGAGCTGAGGATGTGAGTATGAGCCGATAAAATGAATGCAATGTGAATGGAATATAAGTTTCTTTGGATAAATGCATTTGCTGGGTCAGCAAGATTTCTTTTTTTGTTAAAGACAATAGTGCTTTTATTCAGTATGGATGCATTAAACTGTTCAAAAGTGACAGTAAAGACATTTATCATGTTACAAAAGATTTCTGTTTCATATAAATGCTGTTCTTTAGAACTTTCTATTCATCTGTGAATCCTGAAAAATAAAATGCATCACAGTTTCCACAAAAATATCATGCAGCACAACATCATAATAACTGATAATTATGATAATAATCAGAAATGTTTCTTGAGCAGCAAATCAGCATATTAGAATGATTTCTGAAGATCATGTGACACTGAAGACTGCAGTAATGATGCTGGAAATACAGCTGCGCATCACAGAAATAAATTACAGTTTAACAGATATTCACAGAAAACACTTATTTGAAATTGTAATAATATTTCACCATATTACTATTTTTACTGCATTTTAATCAAATAAACAAGTACATTAAAAAAGTAAATAAATAAATCTTACTGACCCCAAACTTTTGAATTTCTTCATGTAATCACAGACAGACTGGATGATGATCAGATCAGATCTCTGTGTGGAGCAAACAGAAATCTCACTGGATTATTATAATTAATGACAAAATGAATGTTTTGAAATGTAAACTGATATTTCCGACTGACACACTACAGCAAAAGATACAAATAACTAACTTAACACTTTTTTTTTTTTTTTTTTTTTGGTGAAAATACTAGTGTTCTAATAATTTTGGCTAGCACTGTATGTACATTTTCAAGTTATTTTCCTACCTAAAACATTTCCTAGACCTAATTTTGCTTTTCTATAGAGTAAAAACTGCTCACACGCTGCAGTGACGTCTGATTTGACCGAATCATTCTGTTGAATTGCTTCTTTTCAATGATTCAGTCAAATCAGCTCCCAAATTATCCTGAAAGATTACTTTGAGAACCAGTCTGATTTTAACAACTATCCAGTAATCATAAATGTAAGAGTCTCAGAAAAAAAAAAAAAAAAAAAAATATATATATATATATATATATATATATATATATATATATATATATATATATATATAAGTAAATGTGTTTAAAAATCAGTTACAATACATTTGTTTATTACAGTATTTATTCATTTTTGTCGACTGTTCATTGTTAGGTCATGTTATCTCAGGTCCATTAAAAATATTAACACATACAAATTAACACTAACTAAGATCAAGAATTGCTTTAGAAGTATTTTTTCATTGTTAAATAATGTAGTTAAGAAATTGAACCTTATTGTAAAATGTTACCTGATCTATATATAAAATTTGTGAAAAATATTTATGTATTCAGGTTTGTTTGATTTACAGGTGCTGGTCATATAATTAGAATATCATCAAAAAGTTGATTTATTTCACTAATTCCATTCAAAAAGTGAAACTTGTATATTATATTCATTCATTACACACACTGATATATTTCAAATGTTTATTTCTTTTAATTTTGATGATTATAACTGACAACTAAGGAAAATCCCAAATTCAGTATCTCAGAAAATTAGAATATTGTGAAAAGGTTCAATATTGAAGACACCTGGTGCCACACTCTAATCAGCTAATTAACTCAAAACACCTGCAAAGGCCTTTAAATGGTCTCTCAGTCTAGTTCTGTAGGCTACACAATCATGGGGAAGACTGCTGACTTGACAGTTGTCCGAAAGACGACCACTGACACGTTGCACAAGGAGGGCAAGACACAAAAGGTCATTGCAAAAGAGGCTGGCTGTTACAGAGCTCTGTGTCCAAGCACATTAATAGAGAGGCGAAGGGAAGGAAAAGATGTGGTAGAAAAAAGTGTACAAGCAATAGGGATAACCGCACCCTGGAGAGGATTGTGAAACAAAACCCATTCAAAAATGTGGGGGAGATTCACAAAGATTGGACTGCAGCTGGAGTCAGTGCTTCAAGAACCACTACGCACAGACGTATGCAATACATGGGTTTCAGCTGTCGCATTCCTTGTGTCAAGCCAATCTTGAACAACAGACAGCGTCAGAAGCGTCTCGCCTGGGCTAAAGACTAAAAGGACTGGACTGCTGCTGAGTGGTCCAAAGTTATGTTCTCTGATGAAAGTAAATTTTGCATTTCCTTTGGAAATCAGGGTCCCAGAGTCTGAAGGAAGAGAGGAGAGGCACACAATCCACGTTGCTTGAGGTCCAGTGTAAAGTTTCCACAGTCAGTGATGGTTTGGGGTGCCATGTCATCTGCTCGTGTTGGTCCACTTCTGAGGTCCAAGGTCAACGCAGCCGTATACCAGGAAGTTTTAGAGCACTTCATGCTTCCTGCTGCTGACCAACTTTATGGAGATGCAGATTTCATTTTCCAACAGGACTTGGCACCTGCACACAGTGCCAAAGCAACCAGTATCTGGTTTAAGGACCATGGTATCCCTGTTCTTAATTGGCCAGCAAACTCGACTGACCTTAACCCCATAGAAAATCTATGGGGTATTGTGAAGAGGAAGATGCGATATGCCAGAACCAACAATGCAGATGAGCTGAAGGCCACTATCAGAGCAACCTGGGCTCTCATAACACCTGAGCAGTGCCACAGACTGATCGACTCCATGCCACGCCGCATTGCTGCAGTAATTCAGGCAAAAGGAGCCCCAACTAATTATTGAGTGCTGTACATGCTCATACTTTTCATGTTCATACTTTTCAGTTGGCCAAGATTTCTAAAAATCCTTTCTTTGTATTGGTCTTAAGTAATATTCTAATTTTCTGAGATACTGAATTTGGGATTTTCCTTAGTTGTCAGTTATAATCATCAAAATTAAAAGAAATAAACATTTGAAATATATCAGTCTGTGTGTAATGAATGAATATAATATACAAGTTTCACTTTTTGAATGGAATTAGTGAAATAAATCAACTTTTTGATGATACTCTAATTATATGACCAGCACCTGTATGGTCACTCACAGGTTAATATGGCAGCTGTGTATTCCACATGAAATCTGCTCTGATTGTTTGTGATTGTGTCATGCAGCATTTTCAATCACATGGACAAATAACTCGTCGCTGGAAGCTTGTGTCGGCGCTGGTTATGAACCTTTTGCATCTGATTCCTTTCGTTTTTCATTCTCACTCCTAGCGGCACAGTATTAGCAGGTAATAATAATATTTCCTGTCAAATCAAAATTGATTTTGTCATCCCGCTCTGGAGAAATTTAATGAACAGCACAGAGCTCGTGCAAACGTTACACGCCGGATTTATGCAGTCATAAATGTAATGCAGTATGAATTATTTGAGGTCAGACTGGATTGAGAGAAAGAAACACAGAGTTTGCTGCAGTTTGATGGAAATGTGTTTTATAGTCAACAGGCACAGCAGATGCTCTCCGTCCAAATAAAATGAGCGTTAAACCAATTTCTGCACAAGAAAGCAAATGTTTTAAATACATATTTGGCCAAAAACAAATCAACTCTGTTCAGCTGTTTTCCAGCGCACACATGCTCACACAACCCAAAAACACTGTTTGGCACAATGCAAAGCCTCTTCTGTTCCCACAAATAAATCAAACCACCAGAATCAGTCAAAATGAACCAAATACCACCCAGAGAACTGATAAAAAAAACATTTAAAGCACACACACCGGCTGATGTCAGTCTGACGCGGCTGCCCTCGTTTCAGTTGTACACTGCTAACCTGCTTCTGTCCACAGCAGTGGCACTTCTAGAACACGGCTGGCTGAGGTTTATAAAATAGCTGTTTAAATGCAGAAAAGCAATTTACAATCCTTATGTGAGTAAGTTATGGAATCATTTGTGTGCAAATATAAAAATATTACAATCACTGTTAATCAAGTACATTTGGTCAAGAACTAGTTCACCTGCATGAAAACAAATTGCACGAAAAAGATTCTGGTGTCCAGTGAGCATAAAAGCCATTGTTTTTATAATGCGTGTCAGTGTTTTTTTGTATTTTCCACTTTCATATTAATAGTTTGTTATTATGTTGTGTGTTTCTGTCATTTTTGTTATTATTTAAAGTATGTCTATACACTGTAGGCCACAAGTTTGGAATAATTCAGTTTTTAAATGTTTTTGAAAGAAGTCTTTTCTGCTCACCAAAGCTGCATTTATTTGATCAAAAATACGGTAAAAATAGAGAAATATCATTACTATTCAAAATAGCTATTTTTATGTGAATATATGTTGAAATGTAATTTATTTCTATGACCAAATCTGAATTTTCAGCATCATTACTGCAGTCTTCAGTGTCACATGATTCTTCAGAAATCATTCTAATATGCTGATTTGCTGCTCAAGAAACATTTCTGATTATTATCAATGTTGAAAACAGTTGTGCTGCACAATATTTTTGTGGAAACCGTGATGCATTTTATTTTTCAGGATTCACAGATGAATAGAAAGTTCAAAAGAACAGCATTAAAAAAATAATAATAATAGAAATCTTTTGTAACATTATAAATGCCTTTACTGTCACTTTTGATCAATTTAATGCATCCTTGATGAAAAAAAGTATTAATTTCTAATTTTTTTTAGTTGTACTGACCCCACATTTTGCATGATAATGTATCCACAAAAATATGAACATTGATAATAATCAGAAATGTTTCTTGAGCAAAATTAATCTTTGCATCACATAAATAAATTACATTTTAAAATACATCACAATAGAAAGCAGTTATTTTAAATTGTAAAAATATTTCACAATATTTTTATATTTTGTAAAACTAAAAAAATATTTTGTAATATTTTACAAACTAAATGAAAATTAGAAAAGTTGCTTTGGCAACTAGCTGAAATAAAATGTTTTTTAATATTTTATTTGCGTTAACGTTTATTTGACTTCAAGTAATAATGTTTTTTATGGTTTTAACTGTAGATGACTGTAATAACCCTGCTGTGTGAATGTGTTAATGCTGTTTAGTGTACAGTAATGCCATGCAGACTGCAGGACTGTCACACACGCGGCTGATTTCAGAAGCTACAGTCGGGCAAATGTGATAAAAATCTATGGAGGGCCAAACTGCTCAAAATTAATCATTAAATAAATGTTGAACAAAATAAATCGTTAAATACATAAATAAATAAATATTTATTCATTCATTCATCTATATATACATATACATATTAATTAATATATATATATATATATATATATATATAAATTCATTCATTCATTTATTTCCTCCACATTTCATTTTGAGGGTTATGGTTGTCAGCATGTCTCGAAACCCTGAAGATTAAATGTATAAATACATGAATGAATAAATAAATATTTATTTATGTATTTAATTATTTATTTCTATATTTTAACATTTATTTAATGATTTAATTTTGAGTAATTTGGCCCTCCATAAAAATCACCCCAGAGCATCAAGATAATAAAAACACTTCAAAGTACAAATACGTAAAAATGTTTCCACAGACATTCATCAATAACTCGAGTTTGATTGGAAAACATTGCATAATCTGATTTTACAGCTGGACTGAGTTCCTGAAGCTGGTCGTCTCTATGAGCTCAGGATGAGCGGGCGGCTCTCGTCTGGTTCTCGGCTCTGGAAGGACGAATGCGCTCGTTCTAGATCCAGCACGACGTCCAGCAGACGAGCGGCGAGGGCACGAGTGCGCTCAGATCGGCCCTGCGCAGACACTGACACACACAGAGAGAGAGAGGAGACGCTTTAACACGTGTTCTGGCTGTCAGATCTGATCTACAGATGAGTGTGTTTCTGACCTGATGACGGCTGACTGGCCTTCAGCGGCTCTTCCTGTTCCACTGCCTCCACTTCCTGTGTCTCCAGATACTGCTTCCTGTTTCGCAAACATCAGCGGTGTCAGAAATGGAGCACAGTGTGGATTTCTTCCTTATAGACATTTACCATGGTAACTATGAAGTACCTGAGTTACTGCAGTTATTGTTCATACTGTGAAATCATAATTAAAATGGTTGTTTGATTATTGGTGGTGGTTCATGCAACATAGTGAATGTTATGATGATTGTCCAAAACATGGGTGATAAATAAATAAATACATATTTTGCATATCTAATTTTAGACAAGGTTATTGTCATTATCAAAAACTAAAACCATGAAAAATTATTTTAGGTATACTTGAAGTGTAAACTGAGATAGAATACAATTTTTAATGTTTAATAGAAAAAAATATTTGAATCGTGTTTTATTTTAACTAGTTGCCAGGGCGTTAAATTCTCATTTTTATTTAATTTATCTTTAAGTACTAAAATTACGATAATGGAAATAAAAATGAATAAAAACTATATAGACATCTTTAAAAATAAAAAATTTAAAAATGACAAAACAACAAAATTATTAAAACTTTAACTAAAAATAAAATATAAAAATACAAAACTAATTCAAAATATTTTTTAAAATACTATAACATATGAATAATACTAAAATAATACTGATTTTATAACAATTAAGATTGCATTGCATTTGCTTTGTAACAAATAATAATAATATTAATTATCAAAAATATTTAATCCTCAAATTCTAATTACTTTAATGTGAAATAAATACGACAGACATTTCTTCACGACATTCACCCAGCATATAAAGGAGAAATTATAGTAAAACACATTTACATTTATGCTTTTGGCAGATGCTTTTATCTAAAGAGATTTACATTGCATTCAAGGTACATTAATAATAATAATAAAGAGTAAATAGAATTAGAAATAAATAATACAATTAATTAAATAAATATAAAAATAAATAAATAAAATTATATTTGGCATTAAAGAAAAGGAAACCTAATTTTTAGAAAAAGTAAGCATTGCATTTGCATTGTAGCAATTAGAATATTAAGTACATTTTTATATATATATGCATTTGGGAGATGTTTTTATCCAAAGTCACTTAGACTGCATTGAATGTATAATAATAATAATAATAGTGTTTTAATAATGACAGTACTCCTTGATTTCTGTCATACAGCAGCGTCATCTGCTGGGCGTTCAGAGTATTACAGCGTCACAGGAGTCGCAGCGATCAGGTAAAGAAGCTCACACACACCTGAGTTTGTCTCGGCCCTGCAGCAGCTCTTTATAAATGATCTGTGTTTCAGCATCAGGATCTAACGGGTCGCTCCAGTCGCCCAGAGTCACGGCCGAATGAGTCCGACTGCAGCCCAACGCTGACACACACACACACACACACACACAGACCACCGTGAGTAACACATCCTCCACTCTCTCTCCCCATCACATCTAATATTATTGATCTTGACTGTGCAATGATAAAATACATGCAGCATTATTTTAATGTGCTTTACGGTCATGAGAAATAATGAAGCACTGCAACTGAAAACATCCATGAACTCCTAACAGTCCACTGTGATCTAATCAGTCTGAGGTCACTGTTAAGTACCGTATCACACACACACACACACACACACACCTGTGCGGTCGGGCTGAAGGCAGCAGGTCCATTTGTTTCCTCGATGAGCTCCGGGGTGAAACGATGGCAGCATGTGTTCATTATAAATACTGACCTTCCTGATGGCCGACAGCCACTGATTGAGCTCATTTACATTCTGAAACACACACACACACACACACACATTATTATTTCAGTGAAATTTAATGGAAACTATATATACTTTCTATTTACTCTTTATATATATATATATATATATATATATATATATATATATATACATATATATATATACAGTATATGAACACTTTTGTTTATCAAGATAAAGGATGCATTAAATTGATCAAAAGTGACAGTAAACACATTTATAATGTTACAAAAGGTTTCTATTTCAAACAAATGCTGTTCTTTTGAAATTTCTATTCATCTGTGAATCCTGAAAAACAAAATGTATCACAGTTTCCACAAAAATATTGTGCAGCACAACTGTTTTCAACATTGATAATAATCAGAAATGTTTCTTGAGCAGCAGATCAGCATATTAGAATGATTTCTGAAGATCATGTGACACTGAAGACTGCAGTAATGATGCTGAAAATACAGCCTTTATCACAGGAATATAGGGGTGTAACGATGCAAGAATCGCGGTTGAACGATTCACGGGCATTTTTCCAAATGGAAGTGATCATCCCTATCCCCTTGGAGTGGGGACTTGGGAGTGAGCAGGGCACGTGCGTGTCATTATGTAGTCGTTTGGAATGCACTTGGTGAAGGAGCGTAATTTCCTCATTATCTTCAGCTGGGATGTTCCCGTGACAACGCAGCACGGTGTGCGTCAGCAGATGTCGCTGTTTAAATGTCAATAGTCTTTTTATTGTTGTTAGCATAACTGTTGCAAATAAACATACATTTTATATTTTAAAAAGTTTTTAAAATATGCTATATAATATATAAAAAAAATAATATATATACAACTTTTTAAATTATGAAATGTATTTTTCTTTTATGCGGTTGTCCGTCAGCGAATCTGCTGACGCACACCGTGCTGCGTTGTCACGGGAACATCCCAGCTGAAGATAATGAGGAAATTACGCTCCTTCACCGTGCGTTCCAAACGACTACATAATGACACGCACGTGCCCTGCTCACTCCCAAGTCCCCACTCCAAGGGGATAGAGATGACCACTTCCATTTGGAAAATGCCTGTGAATCGTTCAACCGCGATTCTTGCATCGTTACACCCCTACAGGAATACATTTTATTTTATCACATTGAAAACAGCTATTTTAATTTCTAATAATATTTCACATTTTTACTGTATTTTTTATCAAATACATGCAACCATTACTAAATCTCACCACATATTTTACTGAACGTGAACAATGTAAAATCATTTTATGTTTAATATTATATACCAGTTATTACTACAAAATAGTTCATGATTTTCTATTTCATGCAATAGCAGCTAAATGATTCAGTATATTGGATTGGATGATGCATTATCATTGTGTAAATGCTAAACTCTGTAAATATGGTGCAGTAGAGCAGTAAATGTTCTCAGTTCATAAAGAGGATCTTCCTCGAGTCAGTATAGTTTGTAGTGTGTGTTAATGTGTGTTACACTGAACTACTACAGCATCTGTCCATCAGTATCAGGTGATGTCATACTGTACGTGTGTGTGATCGGATACTGTGTGTGTGTGTGTGTGTGTGTCACCTTGCATTGCAGGTATGTGGTGTGTAGTTGTCCGTCCGTGTCCTGTGTAATGACCTGCATGACATTCTGGAGCTGAAAGGCGTTTTCATCCACGCGCTCCACCGCACACACACACGCTATGGGAATAGGGGAGCGAACCTACACACACACACACTACAGTCTGAATGTGTCTGTGAACTCCAGGGTTAGACAGACAGTTATATTGTTTCCTATAGTGCATGTGCTCTATATTAAGCATCTCTTTATTCAGACTGACACAAAAGTAAGAAAGAGTCGCTCGCACACACACACACACACACACACACACAGAGGGAAGGAAAGTGTGTTGGACCTGCCAGTCGGGGCTCTTGGCGTATGACAGCGACTCTGAACTCAGCCAGAAATATCGTTTCTTAAAAGCGAAGCGTTTGAGCAGCTGAGGTCCTTCAGCTTTGTGTTTCTGCAGAAAACCTTCCTTCACAATGACTGACGGCAGAAACACAGCGCGCTGAGGAGCTTCACACACTGCAGAGAGACAAAACCAGAAACCAGATTATTACAGTAATCATTTAAATCTAAAATACATGTGCTTTAGGTTTGAATCATGATTTTTCCTAAGTAAATGCATGCATAAAAGATTGAAATTATTTAAAAAATAAACACTGTAAATAATACAGAATATAATAAAAATCTAGAATTTTTCCAAAAATTTTGATGATTGAAATGAAAATTATATACAGATAAATATAAAATAAATAAAAAGCACATGTGCAAGCGTGAATGCATGCATAAATGATTGAAATGAAAGATAAATAAAATAAAAAATAAAGAAGAGTAATAAAGAAAAATAAAAAGAGAATGTAATATAAGAAACAGAAACAACGACAAATTAAATTACAGTAATCATTTATATTTAAAATCCTTGTGGTTTAGGTTTTAATTATGATTTGTCCAACATGAATTCATGCATAAATGACTGAAATGAAAATGATATAAAATAAATGTAAATAAACAATATAGAATATAATAAAAGTTATGATTTTTCCAATGCGAATGCATGCATAAATGGTTGAAATTAAAATTATATTAAAATAAATATTAAAATAAACAATAGATTAAATATAATAAAAGTTATGTTTCTTCTAATGTGAATGAATGCATAAATGATTGAAATGAAAATTATATCAAAATAAATATTAAAATAAACAGTATAGAATATAATAAGTTAGGATTTTTCCAACATAAATGCATGCATAAATGATTGAAATGAAAACAATAAAAATAAATAAAAAATATAGTATATAATAAAAAATGGAAATTTTTCTTAAATGAATGCATGCATAAATGATTGAAATGAATATTATATAAAAAATAAACAATATAGAATATAATAAAAATGCACAGAGAGACAATGAGAAACTATATTATTACAGTAATAATTTCTATCTAAAATCCATCTCAGTCTATTAATTTAATATCAGATAGAGCGCACTGAATGCAGTGGTTGGAGCTTGTTGTGCAGCGCTGCAGTGAGGACAGCAGGTGGCGCTCTGGACTACAGTCAGACACACAGAGGCTCATATTTCACTCACACAGTCAAACAGACTACAGTAAAGCTCCAGAGTCTGGATGTACTGAACTGATGTTTGTCTCTCACGCGTTTAACAGATCAAACACACACAGACGCTGCGGAGTGAAGGAGTTAAGAGTGTAAGAGCTGCAGGTGTGACTGTTATTATACTCCGTGTGTAATGTATTCACACATGCATTAAATATTAAAGCGGTGTTTGACAGAACGTGTTCTGCGCGGTGTCAGAGTAGATATGGCTATGTGATCTCTCAGTCAACCTTCACACACACACACACCTGCTCTTAATCATCGCCTTTTGCATTATTTTTGCTTTTTTTTTTTTTTTTTGCGATCAACTTTTTTATTAAATTTGTAAAGTTTTGATATATGCACCATAACATACCAACATATTTGCACATATAATACAAAGAAAAACTATATACATCCTTAGAGAACAAATAAAAAAAAAAAACAATTACAAAATATGTTTGGATTTTATTGTATTTCATGTTGTGAAAATGCTTTAAGCTCATGATGATAACCATGGTTCAGTATTTTTAGCAAACAGTCTATAATTAACAGTCTCTCTTGGTCTGACATCATGGTAATAAGTTGCTGTGATATTTGTGGCCAGTCGTCATGGCGACTCACCGTTGTCATGATCGATGTCTATGAGTTTGTCCAGGAAATCTTTGACGGACACCACGCTGCAAAGTATGATGGGATGCAGAGGGGTCATCCACTGCTCCTTCCCATGCCCCAGCTGAAGGCCCAGGTTCCCCACGCTCTGCAGAGCCTGAGAGAGGTGTGAGTGAAGATCACTGTCTGTTTGAACATCCTAGTGCTTCAGATCTGATCGTGTGCAGATAGTAACCCTCGTTCTGTGACGCTCACAGCAGTCACAGCATTCAGTCAGCTCCTCTTGTGTTTTTAAAGTGCATTCAAAGTTCTGTCATGTGTCTGCATTTCAAATTCAACAACCACCCTTTATTTTAAAGGCAAACTATGACAATATTGATTCCTAAACTAATTCCT